>NC_056734.1:238115300-238429785 GCF_019279795.1 Protopterus annectens | reverse complement strand
CACCAAGGCAGACACTTTGTACCCCCATCCCGGTAGCCACTGTCACCACGGATGCCTCCTGATCGGGTGGGGGTCATTATCAGGGCAGGATGGTTCATGGGACGTGGCAGCCGTTCGAATACCACCTGCACATAAATGTCCTGGAGATGAGAGCAGTGCTTTTAACGTTGCAAGCCCTCAACGACTTTCTTCCCGTAGGGACAATTGCAGTCCACACAGACAACATGTCTGTAGTTTGGTATATCAACAAACAGGGCGGAACCAAGTCCTACCCCTTGTGTCGAGAAGCGCTCAGACTATGGCAATGGGCAATCTCCTCTCATCGGTTTCTGGTAGCAACGCATATCCCTGGGAAAACCAACATTGTAGCGGACAGATTGAGCAGAGCTATTCTCATGCCTCACGAGTGGTCTCTCAAGCAATCTATAGCGGAAGAGATTTTTCTGGAATGGGGTCGTCCATGTTGCGATCTTTTTGCTACTCCCCAAAACAGCAAATGCCCAGACTTCTTCTCTCTCTTCCCTCTTCCAGGCCATCCCCCCAGAGATGCTCTGACCCAGGATTGGCCCCAGGGACTTCTTTATGCCTTCCTCCATTTCCTCTGATCCCTCAAGTTATCCAGAAGGCAACCGTTTTGAGAGCCAAGTTGATTCTCATTGCCCCTTACTGGCCTCGACAAGTTTGGTTCCCGTTCCTCCATCGTCACCTTTTGGTGCAGCCGTGGCATCTGGACCCAGTGCCAGATCTTCTGATTCACCAATCCGGTCAGCTGCACCGGTCTATCCCTTCTCTCAACCTCACAGCATGGTTGCTCCACTTCCTTCCTTAGCCAGGCTTCCTTTGATCTCTAACCCAGTTAGAGACATCATAGTAGCTTCTTTAAAATCCTCTACCAGGAGGATTTATGCAAGCAAATGGAAACGTTTCTCTTATTGGGCTAAGGCCAAGAGTATTGATCCTTTCACTGCCCTGTTCAGGCAGTCCTGGACTTCTTAGCAGAGATTTTTCATGCAGGCTCCTCTTCTTCCACAGTCAGAGTTCAATTGGCTGCTATCTCGAACTTTCATGTCGGGATCGCAGATCACAATATTATGTCCCATAGGCTCTGCAGGGCCTTCTTGAAAGGAATTTTCCTGCTAAAGCCTCCAATCAGGAATCCTCCTCCTCAGTGGGATCTAAATTTAGTGCTGACATCCTTGATTCTTCCCCCTTCGAGCCAGCTGTTTCTTGTTCCCTGAAATTTCTTTCTTGGAAAACTTTATTCCTAGTGGCTATTACATCGGCCAGGAGGGTGTTTGAACTTCATGCTCTATCGGTTCGACCCCCCTATTTGGTTTTTCACAAAGACAGAGTATCATTGAGAACTAATCCGACCTTTTGCCTAAGGTCGCCTCAAAGACCAATTTGAATCAATCCATTGATCTCCTGTATTTTTCCCAAACTATTCAGACAGAGCCGAACAAAACTACATTATCTTGATGTCCACCGTCAACTCAGATATTATTTGGACAGAACAAAAATTTAGGAAATCTGATCAACTTTTGTTTCCTATGCGGATAATAAGAAAGGCCTTCCTGTTTCTAAAGTGACCTTGTCTAGATGGCTTTCTTCGGTCATCTCTGAAATTTATCTGCTCAGGGGAAAACAGCTGTGCTCAAAACCTAAAGCACATTCAACTAGGAGCTTAGCTACTTCTACAGCCTTTCAAGCTAGACTTCCTTTAGATACTATTTGTGCAGCGGCCACTTGGGCCACTCCTCATACTTTTGTTTCCCACTACAAATTGGACTTGGCCTCCAGGGACAGAGCCAGTTTTGGCTCTACAGTCCTCAAGAGTCTGTTCCATTGAGCCACCCAGGATAGAGGTGCTAGGGACGCGGTCCCATCAAGCAAGAATGAAGGCGAGATTGACAACTTAACATTAAGAAGTTATGTACCTACCATAACGTTCCATGTTAGTTGTCTTCTCTCGCCTTCTTTCTTGACCCTCCCTCCTTCCCCAGGCCTGGACAGACCTTTCTATAAGAAATTATTATGCTGAAGACCATTCAGACCTGGTCCTTCTTCCATCCTGTAAGTTTTCTTTCTTCCTTTTGGAAGTGTTTTTATGCTTGGTGCTATTGCCCTTTGTCACCAAACGAGATCTGGGTACTTACCGCCTTGCATCATGGGATATGGGGCTGCCTCGAGCTGGTAAAAGTGACTCTCGAGCTTAGCAAGTGCCGAGTCGGAGCCGAGGATCGGCTCCGAACCCATCAAGCAAGAAAGAAGGCGAGAGAAGACAACTAACATGGAACGTTATGGTAGGTACATAACTTCTTATTTTAGGACCTTTGAAAATAATGCTGTCTTCCATAAACAATTCATCTCTGTAAGGAAATTACGCTTTATCTCAGGTGATACAATAGATTGCTTTGACGGCCATGTAGTGATTGAGCTTTTATGAAATTGGATCAGTCTGAGTGTGATCTCTCAACCTATTAAGTCTAGTGGTGGAAAAATTATGCACTGACATCACATCAAAGTCAAAAGTTTCCACATCAGGTTATTCTGTTATAGTTCTAGGTGATCTGGATAAAGTATCAGCCAGATAGAGCAATTTCTTTTAGTTTAGACCATTTTGAATTGTACTTTTGCAGTTTGAGCATCATTCTTTGTAATCTCGCTGGAACAGAATGCATAGGCTTCTTTAGAATAGTAACTAGAGGTTGGTGATCAGTTTCTATCTGGATAGCTAGACTATAAGTACAATCATGAAACTTAGAACATGCAAATACTATTGCCAAAAGCTCCTTTTCAATTTGAGCATACTGCATCTCAGATCTGCAACACAATCTTTGTGTTATATCTCTTTAGCTTTGGTTCGTTCTGGTTATGTTTGTGCTCTTTTGTCTCCATTTGTCTGTTGTCTTTACATCTCATGGCTCTGAATGTTCTTCTCTCTTCCATCCCAGTTCTGACACCATGTCACTTTCGTGTTAGGACATGAATAAACAAATCTTCATGGGGATCTGTTCAAGCAGCTTTATTATGTACAAACACATTACTATAGAGGCTTACTGACTATAACAAGTAACATATATACAAACTAACAACTGAGATCATGCATGCTCACTCTCTGGCTGCTTCTATAAAATGTCACTAGGGATTGCACATGGCTGGAATTGATACATGCATGTACAGCCTTGCATGCTTCTTAAAGATGTAGCACATACACACTTTACACTCTGATCGACATATATGTAGGTAAACTAGATATGATGTAAAGAAATGTGAACTTGAATGTTACAAATGTAAAAAAATGGACATGAAATGGCTGGATTGTAAAGAAAATGTAATGAAACAAATAGTGAAAATAAGGCAGAAAATAAAGAACAAAATGGAGAAGTAGAAATAAGAATGAAAAAACTCAGAAAAAGAAAAGGATGTTGAGACGTCCCTTCTCTGGGCCAGTGATCAAGGAGTCTCAATCCTCACCATGGACATCGGTGAAGACGTTCACTTGCAGCAAAAATGAATACACATAGTATTTTCAGATGCAGCTGTGTGCACCAAGCACAGTTTCCCTTAAGAGCACACAGGGAACACAGACCTGTCCTGGGGCTGGGTTTTCCTCTTTCACACCAGTCCCAAATTAGACTCCACACTGACCACTGCTGTAGAGTTGAGTCCTCGTCAAGTGTTACAAACCAAGTCCTCCAGCACTCTTTCTGTGAAACCAGTGCGCTTTGTCCCTGCTCCAAGTCGCTGACACACATACCTCTCAACTGTAGAGATTTTCCCAGAATGTATAGATTTTTCCTCTTATTTTTGGTCTGTTTCTCATAAAATTGTGTTTCTCTGGAAAATCACTGACAAATCACTGAGGACTGAAGTCAGAAAATAATGACACACATTTGCTTTTCAGACTTCATATCCTTCAGAAAAAAGCATGCTATTCCATAGCCTGTTATTCTATCAACATTCTAAGTTTGTAAGAGCAATATTTAAAAAGTTCCTGTTTTTAGGTCTTTGTGCCCACATTATTTGTGCCATTGTCCTGACTTCTTGCTCTAACAGGTTGAGAAGTATGCTGACACACACATTCTTGGAGATTTGATTTTCACACACACACACACACACACACACACACACACACACACACACACACACACACACACACACACACACACACACCAGGGAAAGGCTGAAACAGATTTACCAGCTATGCCCCCCTCTGCCCAGAATGTAATGTAGATATTGCCACCAGAACACTTCAAAACCAGCTACTCTAAAGCTGTTACAAGGGTACCCAATTAAGCTGAGTAAAAGCAATACTAGTACAAATTGCAGTGTTTTACCAGTGCAGCAAGGCTTTCTGGAGTGGGCACAGTGTCATCAAATAAATGTAAGTACTCTCAAAGGTTAAAATATTCTCTAAAAGACCAGCCACTATGAAAAGTTTAAATATATTTAATAATAAGTAATAAATAAAAGCACATTGTTGTATCTTTTGGCTTTTCCCAGTTAGGGGTCGCCACAGCGGGACTCTGGTCCACTAATGATTGGCAGTAGATTTTTACATGCCGAGTTGCCAGCCCTGATGCAAAACCTTCAATGAAGGTATGCCCATTCACGCATGTCTCCACACAGAAGACGCTCTAGCTGAGAATCGAACAGGACAACGTCTTACTGTGAGGCGACAATGCTACCGCAGCACCACCACCGCAGTATAATAAATAAAAGCACATAAACATACTAAATATCTATTTACAGTAAGCACTAGAGTTTCTTTCACAGTAAATATTAAAATAACACAGATGGATAGATTCACAAAGATATAGAAAAACAGTATTTGACTAATCTCACTATATTTTCCTGAATGAACTAAAGAATTACTATACCCTAATTCACTTACTAGAGCAAGACAAGATGATGTGGGTTAGTGATCTTCCTTCTTTGTCAGGTTTCAAAAATAGACTACCCTGAGACTTTTGTCTCATCTGGTATTAAAATATAATTTCAGTGCTGGATTACAGAATGACATCACATACATCTGGACATCTGATTCTGGTTCCCATACTACCCCCTTTACTAGAAGCTGAGCCAGAATCTTGCAAGTAGGTGTCATAATACACCCACATAGAGCTTTGCTAAGATATGTTATAGCATTTGGAAGTTATATAAACATTGCAAAAACTTCCACCTTTCCAGGGTAGCAATTAGTTTACCCCTAAGGACAATACAGTAGGATTCTTAATTCTGGTTTTCACAGACATTTTGTCTGTGGCTGCAATTCGAACTGTAAGATACAATCTTTATGGCCTAAACCAGGTACATTAATTTCAGACTGTTTTCAGAGTTAGCTAGACTGAAATTAACCTTTTCTCTTCCAGTATCCTCTGTTACAGTATATTCATTTCAATAGTTACAATATAGTCTAACATACATGTGTATTTCTTTTCTGTCCAGCAGGACCCACTGTTGGTACATTTTTAACACAAACAGCTTTACAAATACATTTTCAGCACAGCACCTGTACAAATCAGTTTGATATACAAATGACATATAATTCTTTACAAAACTCCAGCTAGCTATGCTGGCATATGTTATACATCCACTGCCGTACTTCTCCTGTCATAGCTGGCAATAGTTCACATCATCACATCTCTCCCCCATTTGAAGACTCAAGCTAGTTTCTCAAGTGACTGTGGACAATCATCGCTTGAGAGAATTGAACCTGTGTGGGAATATATTAATCTGTACCATCTTGAGAACCCATCTGCATTGGCATTGCTGAACCCACTATGGTGCGGCATTGTCATGTCATATACCTGCAGCCCTAGGCTTCAATTTAATTACTTGGCGTTTTGCTGGCTTGCTCATGTAGCCATAGATCACCCTCAGACTCCTCCTGCCATCCACTGCAAATAGCACAAGGGCCACCCTATCATGGTAAGGGTTCATCATGTTAACATGGTACAGTTTGTGCCTCTGCCCCCATCTAGCAGTTCTACCATGTAGTTAACATCACTGACCTTCCTTTAGTTCATAGGTAGGTACTAATCTATCTGCCCGAAGGCATTTATAAGCCTAGCCAGAATGTGCAGGCTTTCGCCTCCCCCTTAGATTAGTTCCCTGTGCCTCTGTCCAGCAGAGCAACTGAAGTGATCCCCGGAGTAAACTTTCTGTTTTCCATCCACTCTTCAAGGTTTCTCTTGAAGAGTGCTAGCGAGGAGCTCTGCCTAATGTAGATTGGAATCTTGTTCCAAAGCATGGGAAGTCTCTGGGACAGGAATCTATCCCTCCAGCACGTCCTATTTATTGTTGTGGTGAGGTTTAGATCCCTAGAGCGTGTGGCTCGGGGGGATACGGTTTTCTTTAGGTGGAGCATGTCCATCAATTCTGGGTTGGACATGGCCTTGTATGTCAGGCAGAGATCACCTCTGAGCAGGCAGTATGCAACCGAGTACAGCTGGAGTTTCTTCAGTCGAGCTGCATAGGGCATCTGTTTGAGGCCAGTGATCCTCTTGGTGAGGTACTTCTGTGGTCTTTCTAGCTGTTGCAGGTGTCTTGTAAGGTACATCCCAAATGGGGCGTTATACTCTATGAATGGTCTGATGAGTGATGAGTAGAAGGGCACAATGACCTCTTTTGATCTGGATGCAAACCCTTTTGTGATTAGGTGGGCCACATAGAAGGATTTTCTAACCACTTTGGCAATGTGATTATCAAAGGAGAGATTGCTGTCTACTTGGGTCCCCAGATCCCTTATTACGTTTTCCTTATTTAGGGAACTACCACCTGTGTGGTAGTTTGTAGGTACTTTGTTATTTCCAAAGGGAATAACTATGCACTTTTTGGCATTTAGCTTGAGGCCATGATTTTGACACCAGGTATCCGTCTCAGTGAGACCCTTTTGGAGGATGTCTGTGTCAGCAGGTGAGTCAATTATAGCCCCTAGTTTGCAGTCATCTGCGAACTTGGTCAGTCATAGTCCTCCTGTGCTTGTCTGTACCTCTGAGAAGTATATGCCGAACAGGAGGGATCCTAGGACTGAGCCTTGGGGAACGCCACTTGTAACCGGTTTAGAGTCAGGCCTAGCTCCCGCAACTCTTACCATGTGGGTTCTGTCTGTGAGCCAATTGGCAACCCATCTTGTGACATAGGGGGTTATGTTTAGGCTGGTGTGCTTATCTATAATACCAGAATGGGGAATGGTGTTGAAGGCCTTTGCGAGGTCTAGGTAGGCTGTGTGTACCACCTTTCCCTCGTCTATAGCCTTGTTAACTGTCTCAAAGAAGTCCACCAGGTTTAGGAGACATGATCTGCCCTTAACAAAGTCGAACTGGGTAGAGTCCAGTGTTTCGATGTTCCCAATGTCTCTGTTAATGACTTCCATGATGATGCGCACCATAGCCTTGCAGACCAAGCTAGTCAGGCTTATAGGGCGATAGTTCTTGGGGTCTGTTGTGGCTCCACCTTTGTGGAATGGAATAACCATTGCTGTGCACCACTCTATGGGTACGTAGCCTGTGGAGAGGCTGAGTTTGAATAGTGTGTTTAGGTGAGCGGTTAGTTCGTCTTTGATCTTGTGTAGGACGCAGCCTGGGACACCATCCGGTCCCATTGATGCTGTGTTTTTTTGGCTTTGGAGAGGGCTATTTTAACCTGAGTGTCTGTGATTTCAGGGGCTCTACATTCTTCTGGTACAGTTATGGGCCCTTTTGGGGGTGAGAGTGGAGTGACGTTTGCACTGAACTTGTCTGCCAGGATGTTGGCAATATCGGTTGGTTCAGTGTATTTTGTGCCATTCTGCACTAACTCCGAGCAGATCTGAGCATTGCCACTTAGATTCTTGACATAGCTAAAGAATGCCTTATGGTTATCTTTGGAGTCTTTGGCAAGTTTTCTTTCAAAGCTCGCCTTGGACGGTTTTATGAGGGATCGTAATTTCTTGCTGATACTAATCACAGATGTCTTCCCTTCTTGGGATTTTACTCTTTTCTGTACTAGTTTCCTCCTTCTATTGTATAGCTTGTTTATGGCAGGGGTCCACCAGACTGGTTTCTTTTTCTTGGAGGAGTGAGTCTTGGTTTTGCTTGGGATAGCACGATCCATGCATTCTTGTAGGTGCCCGTAAAATGCATTAGTAAAGGATTTTGCAGCTTGGACAGCGTTATGCTTTAGCATGGGGGCTTTGAAACTTTCCACCCCCCGTCTTAAGTAACGTGAAGTTTGCTTTTGAAAAGTTTTTCACTGTGGTTTCCATGTCCTGGGGTGGAGGCGGAATGTGGATATCCAAAGTGATTTGTTTATGGTCAGATCTAACCTCTGGTGTGGAACACCAGTCGCCCATGTTGATGATGACCAGGTCCAATATGTTGTCACCTCTGGTGGGAGTGTTGACCAGTTGTTCCAGGGCGTTTGAGTTTATAAATTCTAGGAAATGTTGGGCAAGGGAGTTAGTACTTGAGTAGTTCTCCCAGTTAATGTTTGGGTAGTTGAAATCACCCAATATTAGGGTGTTTGGTAGGACCTTTATGTTACCCAGTGTTTCCAGAAATACAGAATGGGGGTCCTGGGGCATGGTGGGTGATCTGTAGCAAGCTACAATTTGAATTGCAGTTTTGCACATGGATAATCTCTGAAGCATCGTGCTGTGCCACTAACCTGGAGGTGTGGGTATCCTTGATGAATATGGATACTCCCCCGCCTTTTGTATTTCAGTCTGGGTTCTGTGGCTGAAATGTATGGTATGTGTTGTAGTGCTGGGGTGCTCTCTGGAGCCTTAAATCAGGTTTCTGTTACTGCACATATATTGATTTTCTCTATACTGAGGAGTGCCTCGAGTGCGTGCATTTGGAGGTTTAGACTTCTGGCATTGAGTAGTATTATCCTCAGATTTTTGTTACTTGTGCTATTTATGGCAGTGGGTTTGTCTTTTCAGCCTTGCCTAAAAAGGCACTATGGGGGTGGCAAGAGCCTTGGCCAGTATTCGAAAGCCTAAGGGTGACAGGTGCAAGCTGTCTCTAGCGAAGCAGCGTGGCTTGTCGAGCATGTCATCTCAAGCAGACAGGCAGACACCGGATCCCCTTTGAATGACACCAGAAACTTAGCCAATTGTTAAAATTGATATTTTTTTCTTTATACCGTGGTATCATTCTTGGTGAGGGCAGGATGCTACTCAGGGTCAGGGTCATACCGGCCTGAGTTACATGATCAGAGAGCTCTTCCATGTCTCTTTTCATGTAGTCCAGGGAGGTACGGCTCAGGTCATTTACACCAACATGGACAATGACAGAGTCGTATTTGTACTTGTTCTGGAGTGACCTGAGTGCTTGTGTTATGTGGCGGATCCTGGCACCCGACAGGCAGCTAACAGTAACCTTCTCCTTATTCAGCCTAGTAAGAGGGACATCAGTGTGCCTGACTATAGAGTCACCTATTACTAGTATGTTGGGTATGTTATTTTGCCTTGAGGGCTGTGATTGCGTGGCACACTGATTTTGTGAAGTATGTGTTTCATGGTTTGTGTTGGGGGGGGTGTGGGTTGCTTGGATGTCTGCTTTGGAGGACTCTGTGCTTTTGCAGATTTTTATTTAGAGCCTCCGAGTATGTTTTTGTGTATTTACGTGTGTTTTTTGCCGGTGCTGGTGTAATGGGTCTATGTGAGACTGGTGGTGTGATGTCAGTATTTCCCTTCTCCTCTTGACTGTCTGATCCAGTCTTGGGTTGAGAGAGCTTAGCCTCCACTTTGGCTGTATAATTGCATCTCTCGCATGTATTAGTGTTTGGTGGTAGGAGGAGATAGTTGTCTGTGTAAATGAGGCAGTTGTAACCTTGCTTCAAAATGCCCAGATTCACCAGTTGGACTGGAGAGTACACCTAAAACTGCCCTTTGGACATGCCTGGATAGGTACAGTAAACTGTTTTACTGAATGGCTGGTTGGCTGGTTAGGTCGAATAGAGAGCCTTGTCCTTCTGTAGTGCTAGGGTTTATAAGTGGTTGCTATGAGTTTTGAGCAAGTGCCGGGCTGAGAAATTACCACTTTGAAGGGTCCCCCAAGCTGCCTGCAGCTTGTTGTGTCTAACAGAAATAAGGACCATAACCTCCTGTCTGACAGCATACTCTTGGACTTGAGCATTCCTGTCATACCAGGCCTTTTTCTGCTTTTGGGCTCCTGCCATGCTGTCCTTGGACAAGCCCATGAGCTCCCTAAACTTTGTCCAGAGCTTTAGGACATATGCCACAACAAACTCCTTGTGGGATTCACACTCACCCGCCCACTCATCTTGAATCAGATCTAAAGGCCACCTGACCCTGTGCCTATACAACAACTCAAAGGGTGAAAAACCTGTGGATTCCTTGGGTACTTCTCTGTATGCAAACAGTAGATGGGGCAAATATTTGTCCCACTCTCTCTTAAACTGGTCTGCAAATACATGTAGCTTGGTCTTTGGTGTAGAGTTTAATCTCTCCACAAGGCCATTAGTCTGGGGGTGGTAGGGGTGGTCTAGCTGCTTCACCCCACAGCACTCCCACAGACATCCCAACATGAAATTGGCACCTCTGTCAGTCAGTATTTCTTTTGGAAACCTACCCTGCTGAAAATCTCTAACAAAACATTTGCCACCTTTTCTGTCACAATGGAGGAAGAGCCACTGCCTCAGGGTATCTAGTAGCATAATCTACCACCCTTCAAGACATACTTCCTCACCGTGGAACTTGGAGTACTCAGAGGCTCCACAGTATCCATAGCTACCCTCTGAAATGGCTCCTCAATCACAGGCAAAAGTATCAAAAGAGCTTTTACCTTGTCTTCCGCCTTGCCTACTTTTTGGCACTGCTCCATGTTGTGCAGTCCCTGTAACATCCCTTGCAATCCCATGCCGATAAAAGTTCTGCATAATATGTCTCTTGGTACGCTTTATGCCCATATGACCTGCAAAAGGAATGTCATGGGCAATGGCTAGAAGTGCTAGACGGTAGAATCTGGGCACTACCAACTGCTGTATTACGTCACCCTCTAGCCCTCCCTCAGGGGTCCACTCTCTGTACAGTAACCATTTGTTCAAGTATACAGACTCCCCTTTTCCTTGACAATCAGGTGCCTCCTTAGCTACCTCCCTCAAGCCTCGTAGTGTACAGTCCGAGAGCTGAGACTATGTCAACTCTACCTTTGTGCCTCTTCCCAGCTCCCCTTCCACTGGAAGGCTGGTCTCCTCTGATAGCAGTGCCTAACTGTCAGCCTGGGTACTACCCTTCATCTCTGCCTTTGCAGTCACTCTGTGCATGGGAACATCAGTACTTACCAGCAGCTGTGGCTCCCTCCCTGAAATAGCCACCTCACCAGCCCTGGCTTCAGGTGTGGGGTCTGCCTGGGTCTCCCCCAAACTAGCAGCCCCACATGCCTGTCTCCAAGCCTCACTGTGTGTAATTGCATGTACATAAGGTACAGCATTATCAAAATCATTCCCTGTTAGGATATCTGTAGGGATATCCTCAAACACACGCATTTGCTTGCTTCCTTTTCCACCCTACCAGTCAAGTTGAACCCTGGCCAAAGGCATTTGGAATGAAGTCCCTGCTAAAGCTCTGATTGGAGTGGACTGCCTAAGCAAGTACTGCTCCTGTTTAACCACTGCATGCACAATGGTTATGGCAGAGGCTGTGTCTGTCTTAGCAGCGGCCTGATGTTCTTTGTGTTTCACTGAGCAGTCATCACATTTGGGTTATCTGCTTGCAGTAGCCCTCAGTCGGCCTGATTAACAAAGTCTTGGGTCCTGTGTCAGTTGCTGTCTCTTCTTCTGTGACGTCAGGTCGTCAGGGGTATAAAACATGCAGCCGACGCCATTATATCAGTCTTTCTTGCCGTGCGGTGCCCGAAGCAGAAGCAGTTCACAAGTGCCGGTCGGCCGACTCCTGAAATTTTCGTTTTCAAGTTTCAGAACCGAAGTCTTCAACTAAAAGCTAAGTACCCCATTGGGGAAACTTTTTCTTGCTCTAAACCAATGTCAGTAAAAGTAAATAATTGCATTACTTGTGGAAAGCGAATACCTCAAAAAGATTTTCATTCATACTGTATTACTTGCCTAGGCCCTGACCACGATGTACCTCGCTGTCGGTTTTCTGCCTTATTTAAATCACTAACTATCCATCATCTGTATATTTTCGCTTCTAAATATTTTGGTGCTCGGTTCAATTATCCTGATATGTCTTCGGTAAGCCATCTGACTGCAGACATTCCAAAAAAACGCAAAGACAAAGACAGAGACAGGCCGCCTAGATCCAAAGCTGCCGACAACGCTTCTCCTAAGCCAGTCGCCAGTTCGCCAGTACTCAGTGAAGTGCTTTCACAGCCCCTGATACCCGCTACTTCAGATTCGCAGGCCTCTACTGAGACCCATTCGGAGTCCGGTATGCCGCGAGATGCTTTAACTGTGGAACCTGCAGATGGCTCTACCTTGGATGGGTCCGGAGCCACTGTGCAGACACTGGCTTCTGAGGGTGTATTCAGGCCTACTGACTTGCATATTAAACCAATGCCATCTTCTTCTTCAAGGCCTAAAACTCGAACTATGCCTAGAAAACTGATGCCTAGACTGCATGGTCAGACCTCTATGCCTAAAAAACAAATGATAAGAATGGCTGAAGATCTTATAACTTTAATCAGGGGAAGCCAGCCTTCTCCCTCTAAGAGACCTAGGACTGAGTTTGCTTATGGTACTTCTGACCAGGATTCTGAATTTTCTGTTTCCTCTGATGAACAGGATTTACCCTTATCTACCTATGAGGATTCTGATGCTGAGGACTCTATTCCCTCTGCTTCCCCCCCAGAGGATTTCTCTTTTGGTGAAACCTTGCATACTCTCAGGGAGCATTTTCGTTGGGAAAGTCAGGATTTCTCTGATTCTAAAAAGAGGCTTATTGATTTCTTACTCCTGCCCCAGCACAGGCCTTTAGCCATACCTCCTGTACTAGACATTGTTGATGATGCCTTTTTGGAATCTAGCTTGGCCCCTGATTCTTTACCTCCTGCTCCCAGAAAACCTGATAGATATTACCAGGTCCCTGACTGTCACAAGTTCCCTTTTTAAAAATCCTTCTGCTGATCCTGAGACTATTTTACAGGGTCACAAGGGCATTAAAGCTACTACTACCAAAATTCCTACCCCCTCTGATAGAGACTCCAGGGCGCTGGATAGATGGGGTAAGAAGGTATACACTTCTGCAGCTTTGGCCATTAGGGCCTTAAACTGCCAGTTTCATATGTTAAAGTATCAGCATATTACTGGATTGCTTAAACAGAAAATGATGTTGATTCCTGACTGTGCTGAAAATAAGGATTTACAGGATTTACTGCATTCAACTGAACAAGTTGGAAAACATACTTTGCAATGTGGTTTTGATTCACTAGAGGCATCTTACAGGGCAGCTGTAACTGGGTGTGTACTTAGAATGCATGCTTGGCTTAAGGAGCAATCCCTGCCAGATCATGTTAAAGAGAAATTACTGGAAGCTCCCTTAAACCAGGACCGCCTGTTTGGCAACAAGGCAAAAGAAGTTCTTAAAAAGATGGAGGAAAAAGCTAAATTTATGCACACTGTTAAAGATTTTTTACAAGTACAACCTCCAAGGTTTAGTATGCATTGGCCTTCCAAAAATTGGTCCTTTCCTGCCTTGTCCAGACCTTCTCAGTCCAGACCCAGATCCAGCAGAGCTCCCAGGCTTCAGTCCCAGGGTACGCACAGGACTATGCAGTGGGGGGGGGGGTCTCCACTTCCAAATCAGGGAGTAATAAAACTCCCCCCTATGGTAAACTGTCTCAATGACTTATTTTTAAAACTTCCAAGCACTTCTCAACTGACTGCCCCTTTGGGGGGAAAGATTGCTCTTCATGCAAAGAACTGGGAACTCATTACCCAGGACAAATGGGTTTTAAATATAGTGTCCCAGGGATACAGATTTCACTTCCACACGTTACCAACACCAAGCTGGTGTTCATATCTACCCCTAAATCAGTGGGCAGAGGCCCAAAAGCAAGTGCTTTCTCTCTTAAGCATGGGGGCTATTCAGTTTCTATTCTATTCCAGAAGAAAAAAAGGGACAGGGTTTCAACTCGAGACTTTTTCTGGTACCCAGAAAAAACAATTCATGGCGTCCTATCCTTGACTTGTCTACTCTACACATCTTTTTGGTGATTCCAAAATTCAAGATGCTGACTCTTCAACAGTTGCTCCCTATGCTAGGCAAAGACGCCTGGTTGGCAACACTAGATTTAAAGGAAGCATACCTGCACATCCCAATCAGGGAATCTTGCAGAAGATACCTATGCTTCAAAGCAGGCTGCACGCACTATCAGTTTTCTGCACTGCCCTTTGGCTTATCTACTGTGCCCAGGGTATTCACAAAGTGCCTAGCTCCAGTCATTGCATTTTGCAGGCAAAGAAATATTCAAATATACCCATACCTGGACGATTGTCTTATTCAGGCAGAAAGCCAGGACATACTTTTGAATTATCTGGCCTTTGTACAAAGGGTGCTAACTTGTCTGGGGTACACCATAAACGAAAATAAATCACACCTGGTACCCTATCAACAAATTATATTCCTGGGAGCAAGCTTGAATACAACTTCCCAGTTGGCTTTCCTAGCACCAGAGAAACAAATTCAATTGACAACCTTCTTCAAACAAATGAGCACAAAAATCCTGCTATCTGTAAGACAAATACTGCAAACAAGCCTTGGGGTTCATGGCCTCCTGCATTCTTCTAAATCCATATGCAAGACTGCATATGAGGAAATTACAGTGGTATCTAAAAAGTCTATGGTGTCAACATTCTCAGGATCTAGAAACAATGATTCCTATAATACCTTACCTACGCCTAGAGTTCCTTTGGTGGGCAGAGGCCTGCCATTAAAACAAGGGACTACCATTCAAACTAACCCCTGCCGCCCAAACCCTAACAACAGACGCATCAGACTATGTATGGGGGGGGGGGGCTCACCTGGCAGGGAAGTGCATTCAGGGCAAATGGAACCCAAGTCAAATGCACCTGCATATCAATAAAAAAATGTTAGCTGTACAGAATGCTCTGACAGCCTTCAAGGACCACATTCTTCCAGGACAGTTAATGGTAAAGATGGACACCACCACTGTTATTTGGTACATAAACAAGCAGGGGGGTACACATTCTTACCCCCTCTGCAGACTAGCTGTGGCATTGTGGAACACAACCCTGAGATACCAAGTGCATGTACAAGCTCAATTCCTGCCAGGAAAACTAAATACACTGGCAGACGAACTAAGCAGAAACCTCATGGACCCACACGAGTGGAAACTGGAACCAGGGATTTTCAACTTGTTGACAAGCAAATGGGGGATCCCAGATATAGACCTCTTTGCCTCCCCCCAGAACTATCAATTGGACAAATTTTGCACAAGGACTCCCCACGAACAGGCTTGGAAATTGGATGCTCTGTCCTTCAGCTGGAAAAACCTATCAATTTATGCCTTTCCTCCTCTGCCTCTGCTCTTCAAAGTACCACTAAAGATCAAACAAGACAAACCAAGGATGATTTTAAGTGCACCAGACTGGCCATGCCAACACTGGTACCCCCTCTTTTGCAGTGTGTTCCTGTTGGCCTCTTGGCACCTACCACAGACTCCTACCCTATTGTCTCAGCAGGAGAACCAGATTCTGCACCCTCAGCTTCAAACACTGAACCTTGCAGCCTGACTAATTACCTAATCTCTCCTTTACCATCCCTCAGCAAACCAGTGATGGATATCATTTTAGCAGCAAGGAGGCCTAGTACTAGAAAATCTTATGCTGAAAAATGGAAAAGATTCTGTGCCTGGAACCAATCTCAAGGGATGAGCACAACAGTGCCCAATTTACCTCAGATTTTGCAATAGTTAACTGAGATGCTTCACAAGGGCCTCTCTTTCTCCTCCATCAGAATTCACACCTCAGCCATTTCAGCTCATTAAAACACAGAACTTCCCCTCTTCTCTCATCCACTGCTCAAGCAGTTCTTCAGAGGGGCCAAAAATTTGAGACCACCCAGGAGAACTCCAACTCCAGCCTGGGACCTTTACTTTGTATTGGAAAAACTTACTCTTCGTCCTTTCGAGCCAGCTGCTACTGCAGACTTAAAATTCCTTTCTTGGAAAACAGCTTTCCTTTTAGCAATCACTTCAGCAAGAAGGGTATCTGAATTACAGGCCCTTATGGCAGTGGAGCCTTTCATCATCTTTCATGTGGACAGGGTGTCCCTCAGGACCAGTCCCTCCTTCATGCCCAAGGTGGTATCCAGTGTGGCCCTTAATCAGTCCATTCATTTGCCATCCTTCTTTCCTAATCCACAGAACAAAGGGGAATGGATACTGCACTCCTTAAATGTGCACAGACAACTTAGATTCTACTTGGACAGGACTAAACCTCAAAGGAAATCTGAACAACTGCTGGTAGCATTTACTGCAGGGCAGAGGGGAAGGCTATTTCAAAGCAAACCATTTCCAAATGGATAGGCCATTGCATTCATTTCTGCTACAAGCACCATGGAAAACCTATCCCACAGGGGATCAGACCCCACTCAACCAGGGCTGCATCTGCCTCTACAGCCTTTCTCAGAGGCGTCCCTACCAGGGACATCCTAGAAGCTGCTACCTGGAGTTCTGCACAAACTTTCACCAAACATTACCACCTGCTAATTTTCTCTAAATCCAGAGCTGGCTTTGCCACTGCAGTCTTGCAGGACCTTATATCTAAATTCCTCCTCCCATCTTAGCTTTGGGAATCTACCCACATGTGATGACTGCAACAATGAAACACGACGAACATAGTACAGTTGTACACTTACCATAAATGTAGATGTTCGAGTGTATTCATTGTTGCAGTCCTGGTTACCCTCCCTCCTGCCCTCTGTCTTCTTTTGGCTATTCCTCTACTCTCCTTTACTATGCTTAAAACCTTTTTGGTGTATTTGCTTTTTTGTTGGAGGTATAACCTTGTAATGTGAAGTTGTTCAATCTCGCCGTTCATTCATCACTCATGGGTTCAGAGCCAATCCTCAGCTCCGACACGGCCGACTAGCAAGCTCAATGTTCTCCAGTAGCTCGAGACCCCACCCCTTATCCCACAATGCACTTCTGGAATTACCTCAGATCTAGTTTGCCACGGCACGGATCTCTTGATTTCCAGCTTGGCTCGAGTCTTTATTGGGTCTGTGTTCATACCCCTTTCCTCAGTATAATCTATCTTGCCTTTGGCCTTACGATCCCTTCTTTAGTTATTAGTCAGTGTTCCCTGTTGGGACTATTGTTTTTGGATTTCTTAATGCTGTTTATAATTATATAGTTGTCAGTTGCCCTTTTTGGGCTGTGTGTGTATGTTTGTGTGAGTTAGTTAGTTAAAACAGCTCATAGTTAAATAGCGTGTTTCAGTTGTGGAAATGTCTGAAGAAAAAGACAAACATCCAAAGTCTGGGTTAAAAAATGCCCAGACTGCGGACAGAAAATGTTAGTCACAGATGCCCATGTGCAGTGTGTTTACTGCTTGGGTGAGGTGCACCTGCAAGAGTCTTGCAATATCTGTCACTCCTTTTCCACCAGAGTGTTAGCAGAAAGGAAGAGGAAATTGATTGATAGGAGTATCATCAAACATCCTTTTTCTGAGGCATTGTCTGACCAGGATGGAGCCAGTAAATCATCTAAATCTTCCTCTGATTCTATGTCCAAAAAAGGAAAAAGATCAGAAAGTGTGGTGACTTCGGCTCCACTGCCTTCGGAGCCGGCAGTCTGTTTTTTTCGGAACCGGGACACTGCTCTGGAACCGGTTGCCGAAAAACCTCCATCCATATTGCTCCACTCGGCTCCGTCTGTTCACTATTCCAGGTCCTCTGTCAGCCTATCTGATCTGGATATGGACCGGCTGGTTCAGAAACTCTTAAAGGCACCAGGCCTAGTTAAATTGCTGTCAGCTCAGACCCAACCGTCGGAGCCGAAGACCACTACTCTTGAATTGTCTGCTCCTCCGAGCCATACCGGACCTTCGGAGCCGGAGGAGGCCGACCTGATGATTGTGGATCCCTTGGAGCCGACACCTTCTCCAGTGTCGTTGGCTCCATCTGCTCGGACGTTCTCCGCGCCGACCTGGGTACTCTAGGAGCCGACACTCTCCGGTCGGGTCCAGGGAGGATAGCCGCACTGAATTGTCGGTGCCGACTCTTCATCTCGGGGCCTCGGCTCGGGTGAGCTCGGCTCCTACCTCGGGCTCGGAGCCCACGGCTTCGGTGCAGGAGGAGATTGTGGCTCCATCGGAGCCATCGACTCCTTCTCATCGGAGCCGAGGTGCATTCAATGCCATGGGGTGAGTGTTGTCTCTTAAGACTTCCTCATCTCAAGGTCTGGCCTCTTCTTCCCCTAAAGTGCCTGTGTCAGTTTCTGTCTCCTCCGGTCATCCCAAGAGTAGAAACCCTGAGCCTGGTAGCCCCACAGGGTGCTCCCTGCTCTTCTGAAACCTTTCCAGAAGTTCCCCCTGAAGAGGTTCCCAGGAAGAGATTATGCAAGAGGAGGCATTTGGACTCCCCCCAGGAATCTCTCACATTGGACACTGACCTGGATGAATCAGAAGGGTCCCCTAGATCCCCCTCTGAGAACATTTTCTTTGCGGAGATTCTTGAAATTCTTAGGCAGAGGGGTGTTTGGCAGTCCAAGAGCTCTACTGAGGATGAGTTGGTTCTCCTGATGGCGTTCGGGTCTCAACCTTCCACCTCTTGGGTATCTCCGCCATAAGATGAGCTTATGGATCTGGTCTCTCGTAGGGCGTGCGAGTCTCCAGAATCTATGGAACCTGTTTCTAGGAGGCCTAATAAGTTTATTTCAGCCCCTGTGGATAAGTCCTTTTTGATCAAGGGAGTCCATGTTGATGCCATGGTGGTGGTGGCAGCCACCAAAAAGGAAATGTCTCAGACTTCCTCATCTATCCATCCTCCTAACAGAGAATCTAGGATCATGGATAGATATGGGAAACGCATGTTTAGTTCAGTGACTTTCTCACTCAGATCACTGAACTACTTCACGCATTTTTACCAGACTGCAGATGGATCTCCTTAAGGAGCTGGGAGATACTCTTCAGGGTGCTGTAGCTTCGAGTATATCTGACAAGATTGCCACTCAGCTTTCTACCCTCAATTCGATAGTCAACTCGTCCATGCGTCTTGTATCATATGCAGCTGATGGTTCAAGTAGAGCCGCAGGTACAGGATTCACTCTTCGTAGGCATGCCTGGATGCAACTAGGTTCCTTTGAGGAACCCTTCAAGTCTTCCTTTACTAATACCCCGTCTTTGTTTGGGCCAAAGGTGAAGGAGACTTTGACCAGGTGTGAGCAAGAAGGAAAGACTCTGTCTGCCGTCAGAGTCCATTTTTCTACCTCCACTCGGCCCTTTCCCAAAGGTCAGAGGGGAGGAAAGATGTGGTTCTGGAAAGCCCAAGGAGCCTTTCAAGACACACGTGGAGAGCCCCCCTCCAGAGGCAGAGGAGGGGGTTTCAGTGGAAGATGCCACCCTCGCAGCAGAGGGGGCCCACAACACCAGGGTGACAGATCACTTCTCTGGTCAATCCTACCAGCTCTCCTGAAGGGAGGCCCGGCTGTCCTACTCTGGAAGCAGTCGGGGTTGCTTATCGTTGTACCCAAAATTCTGGCTAAATATAGCAAACAATAGTTGGGTACAAAGTATCATTTCCAGAGGGTATTTCATACCGTTCTCCACCCAGCCTCTTCCTGTCAAAAAAGTCCCGGATGTTCCACCCAGTCACATGGGACAAGCAGCAATAGAGGTACACTGATTGCTAGAAAAAAAAGAGTCATCCTGCCAGTCCCAGGAGACCATACAGGATTCGGAACTTACTCAAGGTTCTTTTTGGTTCCAAAGAAAACAGGGGACTGGAAACCCATTTTGGATCTCAGCAGACTCGATCAATTTGTGAGAAAAGAGAAGTTCCGAATGGTCACGCTACAGTCCATACTCCCGTTCCTGGGGAAGGACAGTTGGATGTGCTTGATTAATCTCAAGGATGCCTACTACCACATAAAGATGGCCAGACCATCCAGAGATCACTTGCGTTTCCAGCTGGAGCCAATCATTATCTATTCTGAGCTCTGCCATTTGGTCTCACTACAGCCCCCAGAGTGTTCACCAAGTGCATGGCAGTAGTCACGGCTCACCTGAGGCATCTAGGATTCCAGGTGTTTCTGTACCTAGTTGATTGGCCCCTTACCTCCACCACCAGGCATCAACTTCTTCAAGTGAGAGAGGCTACTCTGACACTCTACGATCGGCTAGGCAGTACAGTCAACTTCAAAAAGTCTGCCTTGTTGCCATCACAGCATATCGTTTTTATAGGGACAGAACTAGACATGTCAACCACTACTCTTCGCCTTCCGACAGAAAGAATTTCTATTCTTCATCAACACATCATTTCCCTGATATCAAAGAACAGAGCACCAGCTGCAGAGGTGTTGAAAGTTCTAGGATTGATGGCGGCAGCTATTTTAGCAATCCCGTTAGTAAGGATGCATTTGAGAATCCTTCAATGGCTTCTGTTCACGCAATGGTCTTACCAAGAACTTCCAGTGAGTCACATGATCATGATAATGAATTCCTACAAGAAGGATCTTCAGTGGTGGTTGACGTCTCTTCATGTCACAATAGGACGTCCTTTCATGCTCCCCCCTCCAGTTGCCACTGTGACCATGGACGCTTCCGTGATAGGGTGGGGGGGGGGCACTTTTTCATGGAAAGACTGCCCAAGCCACATGGACAGATCAAGAATCACATCTGCATATCAATATCCTGGAGATGAGAGCAGTACTTCTAGCATTGCAATACTTTCAGGACTCTCTTCCTCTAGGGACAATTGCAATACAGACGGACAACATGTCAGTGGTCTGGTATTTGAACAAACAAGGCGGGAGCAAGTCTTATCCCCTTTGCCGAGAAGCCCTCAGAGTATGGCAGTGGGCACAGTCATCCCAGCGCTTTCTGTTGGCACCGCAAATCCTGGGCAAATCCAACGTCATAGCGGACAGACTGAGCAGAGCAATCTTATTGCCCCACGAATGATCCCTCAAACAAGAGATTGCGGACAGGATCTTCCACAAATGGTGCCAGCCTTCCTGCGACCTGTTCGCCAGTCACATCAACAACAAATGCAGAAGCTATTTTGCCCTGATTCCCACAACAGGTCACTCCCCGAGGGATGCTCTTGTCCACGACTGGCCCCCGGGTCTTCTCTACGCATTTCCACCAATTCCCCTGATACCCAAATTCTTACAGAAAGCAAAGTCACTGGGACGGACGTTCATCCTTATAGCACCTTATTGGCTTCTGCAGATTTGGTTCCGTTTCTTTACCATCACATTCTGGAAGATCCATGGATCCTGGACCCAGTTCTGGACTTGTTGACACATCCGTCAGGGGATCTTCATCCATCCTTACAGACACTGAAGCTAACCGCTTGTCTGCTCCAATTTCCCACATAGCCAGGCTCTATAATCTTTCCCATGACACTAGTCAGATTTTGTTGGCTTCCCATAAACCTTCCACTAGAACATTGTATTGTAGTAAGTAGAAGAGATTTTCCATTTGGGCTTCTTCCCACAACATTGACCCTTATCAAGTGCCATTGTCTTCTATCTTACAATTCTTGACAGAAATCTTCAACAAAGGAGCAGCGGCAGCTACGGTGCGAGTGCAGTTAGCTGCTATATCTAATTTTCATATAGGAATTGATGGTTTGAATATTATGGCTCACCAATTGTCTAAGGCTTTTCTAAAAGGTTCCTTTCACATAAGGCCTCCAGTGAAGACACCTTATTCCCCCTGGAATTTGAATTTTATGTTATCTCGTATCATTCTTCCTCCTTTTGAGCCTGCATCATTTTGTGAACTAAAATTTCTGTCATGGAAAACTATCTTCTTAGTAGCCATCACTTCAGCCCGTAGAGTGTCAGAGCTCCAAGCCCTGTCCATCAAGCCCCGTTACATGGTCTTACATGCTGACAGAGTATCTCTCGGGACAAATCCATCCTTTTTGCCCAAAGTATGTTCTGAGATTAACATTAATCAAGTCATTGAGTTGCCCGTTTTCTTCCCTAATCATACCAACAAATTGGAATATATGTTGCATAAACTTGATGTTCATAGACAACTTAGATTTTATTTGGACAGAACAAAAGACATTAGGAAGTCAGATCAGCTCTTTGTGTCTTTTTCTGAGGCCAGGAAAGGAAAACCAGTTGCTAAAACAACCCTGTCTAAGTGGCTGTCGCATTGTATCACCTACACATATGCTTGTCATAATATGCCCATGTCTAGTAAGATAAGGGCTTATTCAACCATAGCAGTTTTTACCTCTTCAGCCTTTCAAGCCAAATTACGTTTAGATAACATATGTGCAACAGCCACATGGTCTAAACCTCACACTTTTATAACTCATTACAAAGTGGATAAGGCCTCCAGGGACAAGGCTTCATTTGGTTCTACGGTTCTGAAGAGTGTACTTCCGTGAGTCACCCAAGATAAGGGTGCTAGGGATGCTACCCATCAGTGATGAATGAACGGCCAGATTGAACAACTTCACATAAAGAAGTTATGTACTCACCATAATGTTCCATGTGAGTTGTTCCATCTCGCCTTCATTTCATGTCCCTCCCTTCTTCCCCCTCCTGGCTTGCAGTTGACCTGGAGGCTGTCTTCATCCTGGTTTTTCAATGTGCATTCATTCCTAGGCAGAATAATTATTGTACTTCTATATGGTACGCATCAAACAAGATCTGAGGTAATTCCAGCAGTGCATTGTGGGATAAGGGGTGGGGTCTCAAGCTACTGGAGAATTTTGAGCTTGCTATTCGGCCGTGTCGGAGCCGAGGATCAGCTCCGAACCCATCAGTGATGAGTGAAGGCGAGATGGAACAACTCACATGGAACGTTAAGTACATAACTTCTTTTTTTTATATATTTAATTGCTTCCCATTGGGGGCACCTGGCATCTGGGGCAAGAAAAAACTGATGTAATGGCATTGGTTGCATGTTTTATACCCCTGACAACCTGACGTCACGAAAGAAGAGACAGCAACCAACGCAGGACCCAAGACTTTGTTAATCAGGCCGACTGAGGGCTGCTGCAGGCAGATAACCCAAATGTGATGACTGCAACAGTGAATACACTCGAACATCTACATTTATGGTACGTGAACACAACTGTACTTTTTCCATCCACAAAGATAGGATATAAACTCTTGTGATAGTCTGGTACCCCCTTTATCTCTAGACAACGTACCACTGGCATACTTTTATTCCCACTTGCTGGCTCTCCCACCTTTTGTTCCCCTCCTTGCCTCTGTGGATGTCTATATACTATGTGACCCTGTTGGTTACATTTAAAACAGCTAATCCTTGATCCTGGCGATGTACATAAACTAGTGGCTTCCCCTGTTACTGGTGGACTCTGTTGGGATGGTTTAGGCTGCCCACCATGGGTTCCCTTGTATACATATGCAGCACTGGGTATCCCCTTCATGTGCAGTGATGCCCTGCTTGCTAAGTAAAGATCCCCTTTTCTCCTCAGCTCATCTGCAGAGTTACACCTCTGGTCTACCAACCAGATTCTCATGTCCTCAGGAAAAGTGTTAAAAGCTTGTTCCCACAACAAAGGTCTGCCAATCTTTCAAAAGTGGTAACCTGACACCCACTCACCCACCTATGAAAATAAGTGCTTAACACAGCAATAGAATTACTTACACTTTCATCTGAATTGCATCTGAGCTCACAAAACTGTTTTTCTGTAAGCTTCAGGTGTTAACTTAAAACATTCCAATAAATATTGATGTTAAGTTGTCAATCTCACCTTCATTCTTGCTGGATGGGTTCGGAGCCGAACCTCGGCTCCGACTAGGCCAATACTAAAGCTCGAGAGCTAATTCCACCGGCTTGAGGCTCCCCTATATCCCACAATGCTAGGTGGTAACTACCCAGATCTCGTTTGCCGCTTAGCTGACAAGGTGCTTCTTCTACCGGCTCTGGCAGGTTAGTAAGTTTTCTAATTAGAAACTTCTATTTCAACCCCTATTTTTTTTCCTTTTACCATAGTTTTATTTATAGTATTTCAGTAGTTTAAATCGGGTCCCCCTCGAGTGTCTGAAAACCCTTTTTATTCCCTTCTTAACTTTTAGGCCTTTGGCCCTCTCCCTCTCATTCCCCTAGTCCTTCAGTGTGACTGAATTTTTATTTTTTGCTTAAGGGTGTGTTTGTGTGTTGTGCTTGTGTTTTTACACTAAGTTAGGATGTCTAAAGACTCCAAGGTCTCAGGCTTCAAGAAGTGTGATTCGTGCTGTCAGAAAATGTCTCTGACAGACGGTCACACTTCTTGTGTATATTGCCTGGGACCTTTGCACCTGCAGGACTCATGTGCTGTATGCCATGCATTCAGCCCTGGAGTCCTGCAGGAACACAAAAATAAATTGATTTTACGTAGCTTGTTAAAGCCTGAAGGCCCCCCGACTCAGTCTGTGTCGGGGAAGCATTCCAAGACTTCCAGACCGTCGGCTCCAATTTCTGAGCCGTCCCCTGGAAGCATTAGATCGGCTTCAACATCGGCTCCGGCTGGAGCCAATGTTTCCAAATCTCATACTATCACCTCGGCTCTGGCTGGAGCCGAGGTTGACAAGACTCAGTCGGCTCCGATAGGCTTATCGGAGCCACCTGCTAAGAAGAGGTCTAGGTCCCCTTCCATCGGCTCCATCCATTCGGCACCGGGATCTCCTCTTCTATCAGAACGGAGCCAGAGATCTCACTCCTCTCGGTCCTCCAGGCTATCCGACCATGATTTGCAAAGGGTGGTGAGTAGACTTCTCAAGTCCTAGGCACTGGCCCAAATGCTGCATAGCCCTACTCAACAGTCAGCGGCTATTTCCATCCCTGATTTTATTCCTCCTCCGACTCCTTTGAGTTCGGAGCCGGGGCTCATTGGAGCCGTGACTGTCGGTGCTTCGGAGCCGATACCTTCCCTTTCGGCTCTATCGTCTGCTCTGATTTCCTCATTGGAGGGATCTCGGCGCCGGGCTTCCCTCGTCGGCTCCGAGGGGGCGAGTGGCATGAGACCGTTGTCCGACCCCGTTCTCCCTCTCGGAGCGTCAGCGCTGGTGAGTTCGGCTCTGACATCGGCCTCGGAGCCGTCCCTGTCGGTGCCGGGGGGGGTCCTTGTCTCCTCGGAGCGGGGACCTCCGGCCTTGCCTGATAGGGGCACCTTCAAGGTCATGCGGAGCGTGCTAGACCCAGTGTCTACCCCACAGTCGGCTCTGTCAGCTCCTCCCTCTTCAGTGCCTGCGGTGATTTCTACCCATCCCCTTGTATCAGACCGCAGAGAGCCAGCTCCTCAGTTTTCCCCATTGGGAATTTCCTCCTCTTCCGAGGCCTCTCCTGATCCGGTAGGAGAACCCCCTCGGAAGAGACAGTGCAAGAGGAAGCACATTGACTCCCCTGTGTCTATCACCTCTGACACTGACTTGGAGGAATCTGAAGGTTCCTCTCGGTACCCCTCTGAGGATGTCTCCTTTGCTGACATCCTTGAAATCCTGAAACAGAGGGGGAACTAGCCCGCCCTTAACCCTTCAGAGGATGAGTCAGTTTACCTTGAGGCGTTTGGCTCTCACCCTTCCACCTCATGGGTGTCCCCTCCCTTTGACCCCCTTATGGAAGTGGTGGCAAGGAAGGCTTGGATGGCCCCTGATTCAGTGGAACCTACCCCAAGGAGGCCGTCAAAATTTATTACTGCCCCTAAGGACAAAGACTTTCTATCAAAAGGTGTCTCTGTTGATGCCATGGTGGTGGCCGCAGCCACTAAGAAGGAGTTAGCCGATCCTTCGGTACCTGTCCATCCTCCTAATAAGGAGTCTAGGACCATGGACAGGTACGGTAAGCGGATGTTTTCCTCAGCGACCTTCTCTATGCGGTCGCTGAACTACTTGTGTCACTTCACTCGTCTCCAGAGAGATTTGCTCAAAGATATGGGTGAGGCTATACAGGATCCAACAGCTGAGGGGTTCCAAGACAAAATGAACTCCCAGTTGGCACCCTGAATTCGATTGTTAACTCCTCCATGCGGCTTATCTCATATGCTGCTGGTGGGGCGAGTAGGGCCGCAGGCACAGGTGTAGCTTTACGACATCATGCCTGGATGCGACTTTGCAATTTTGCGGACCCTTTCAAGGTGTCCTTCACCAGTTCCCCCTTTGATGGCTCAACATTGTTTGGTCCTCAGGTGAAGGATACATTGACTAGGTGCGAGGTGGAAGGTAAGACTCTCTCTGCCGTGGGAGTCCGTTTTTCTACCCCTTCTAGACCTTATCCAAAAGGTCAGATGGGAGGAAAAATGTGGTTCCGCAAGCCTCAGGGAGTCTCATCTGACGCACAAGGTCGATTCCCCTCTAGAGGCAGAGGGGGGAATAACAATAGACGCCGCCCTAGAGGCAGAGGAGGTCTGCAAAACCAGGGTAGCAGAGAAACTTTTTCTGATAAACCCTTTCAGCATCCCTGAGGAGCTGCCCGGCTGTCCACCTTCGGAGGCAGTCGGGGGAAGATTATCACTGTACCCAAAAGTCTGGCTTTCCCTCACCCAAGACAAATGGGTACAGTCAATCATATCCGAGGGTTACAAAATTCCCTTTATTCACACCCCTTCTCAACCCAAAGGATCCCTTCCAGACATTCCACCCAGTCTAAGGGAACAAGCAGCACTAGAAATATCAAAGCTGCTATCAAAAAGAGCTATCCAATCAGTCCCAGCAGACCAGCAATTATCCGGAATCTACTCCAAATTCTTTTTGGTACCAAAAAAAACAGGGGACTGGAGACCTATACTGGATCTCAGCAAGTTAAACAATTATATCAAAAAAACAAAATTCCAGATGGTCACGCTACAGTCCATTCTACCCTTCTTGGGTCAGGACAATTGGATGTGCTCGATAGACCTTCAGGATGCGTACTACCATATCAAAATGCACAGACACTCCAGGAGGTTTCTCCGCTTTAGGCTGGGAGCCAGTCACTACCAGTTCAGAGCCCTGCCCTTTGGTCTCACTACAGCCCCCCGAGTGTTTACCAAATGCATGGCAGTGGTCGCGGCTCACTTGAGACGTCAAGGATTCCAGGTGTTTCCATATTTAGACAACTGGCTCCTTACTGCCACCACCAGATATCAACTGCTTCTAGCCAGAGAATTCACCATCCAAACTTACCAAGCTCTAGGCATTTCAATAAATTTCGAAAAATCTGCCTTGTCGCCTTGTCAATCTATTACCTTTATAGCCGCCACCTTAGACACACTCAATCTTTCCACCAGACTTACAGAGCAAAGAGTGTTAGATATCCGCAAACAAGTTTACCTTCTATTACAATGCGACAAGGTCAAAGCCAGGGTAGTCTTGAAGGTATTAGGACTCATGGCAGCTACTATCACCCTACTCCCCTTAGCTCATTTCCACATGAGGATCCTCCAATGGATGCTGTTTACTCAATGGTCCTTCCAACAGCTTCCGATGTCTCACATCATATTAATAACTCAATCATGCAAGAATCACCTGTCTTGGTGGATCACATCACCTCAAGTTCTCCAAGGCAGACCTTTCGTTCCTCCCACCCCAGTCGCCACGGTGACAACGGATGCCTCCCTGATCGGGTGGGGGGGGGGGAATTATCAGGGCAGGACAGTCCAGGGCACGTGGCAACCTTTCGAGTGCCACTTGCACATAAATGTCTTAGAGATGAGAGCAGTGCTTTTAGCGTTACAAGCCCTTCAGGGCTCTCTTCCCATAGGGACTATTGCAATTCAGACGGACAACATGTCTGTAGTGTGGTACATCAACAAACAGGGCGGAACCAGATCCTACCCCTTATGTCGAGAGGCACTCAGACTTTGGCAGTGGGCGATTTCTTCTCAGTGTTTTCTGATAGCAACGCACATTCCCGGGAAGTCCAACGTGATTGCGGAAAAGTTGAGCAGGGCCATTCTGATGCCCCACGAGTGGTCTCTGAAGAAATCAGTGCTGGAAGAAGTCTTCCAAAGATGGGGCCAGCCTTGCTGCGATCTTTTTGCTACTCCCCAAAACAGCAAGTGTCATGACTTCTTCACTCTCTTCCCATTACCAGGCCATCCCACCAGAGACGCTCTAGTCCACGATTGGCCCCGGGGACTTCTGTATGCTTTTCCCCCTTTTCCACTGATATCTCAATTAATTCAGAAAGCTATCGCCTTGAGAGTTGCAATGATCCTCATTGCCCCTTACTGGCCTCAACAGATATGGTTTCCATTCCTCCATCATTACCTGTTGGAGCAGCCTTGGCATCTGGACCCGGTGCCAGATCTGTTGACCCACCAGTCGGGCCAGCTGCACCACTCCCTTCATTCTCTCAACCTCACAACGTGGTTTCTTCAGTTCCTACCCTAGCCAGGCTTCCCTTAATCTCTCATTCAGTCCGGGACATCCTGATAGCCTCTCATAAATCTTCTACCAGGAAGATTTATAATAGTAAATAGAAACGTTTTTCCTTCTGGGCAGCATCAAAGAATATAGACCCCTTTACTGCACCTATCCAGTCTATCCTAGACTTTCTGGCAGAGCTCTTCCATTTAGGCTCTTCTTCAGCTACCATTAGAGTACAACTAGCTGCTATATCTAATTTTCATGTAGGAGTCTCAGACTCCAGTATCATGTCCCATAAGCTCTGCAAAGCCTTTTTAAGAGGTATTTTTCTGCTCAAGCCCCCAATCAAAGATTCTCCCACCTCAATGGGACTTGAATTTGGTTCTAGCATCCTTGATCCTCCCCCCCTTCGAACTAGCGGCTTCATGCCCTCTTAAGCTGCTCTCATGGAAAACACTTTTTCTAGTAGCCATAACTTCAGCTAGAAGGGTATCTGAACTTCATGCTCTGTGCAGTCGTCCTCCTTACTTAGTTTTCCACAAAGATAGCGTGTCCCTGCAGACTAATCCGTCCTTCCTACCTAAAGTTTCCTCTGAGACAAATCTGAACCAAACGATTGATCTCCCAGTTTTTTTCCCTGACTTTTCCAACAGATCGGAACAAAAGTTACATTTTCTAGATGTTCACCGCCAACCTAGATATTATTTAGACAGGACTAAACAGTTCAGGAAATCTGATCAACTTTTCCTGTCTTATGCGGAAGGCAAATTGGGCCTTCCAGTTACTAAGGTGTCCCTTTCAAGATGGCTTATCTCTATAATTACCTTCGTCTATGAAATCAGACATCAAAAACTGCCATCAAGACCTAGAGCTCATTCAACTAGGGCATTAGCTACATCTGTAGCTTTTCAGGACAGGCTGCCTATAGATTCCATTTGTACAGCAGCCTCTTGGGCTTCTCCTCATACCTTCATTTCACATTACAAATTGGATATGGCCTCCAGAAACCGTGCCAGCTTTGGTTCCACTGTTCTCAAGAGTCTGTTCCGATAGGCCACCTGGGATAAGGTGCTAGGGACGCAGTCCCATCCAGCAAGAATGAAGGCGAGATTGACAACTTAACATTAAGAAGTTTGTACCTACCATAATGTTCCATGTTAGTTATCTTCTTCTCGCCTTCTTTCTTGCGTCCCACCCTCCTTCCCCCTAGCCTGGACAGACCGATAGGAAATTTTGGGATCTTCCTTTGGAGTTTCCTTCCCACATGTTCTACCACCTCTATTCCCCCTTTTATGTTTGTGTAGCTTACATTCAGGTTTATATAGAGGTGGGTTCTTTTTTCTCCATACTATGGAGACCAGAACTGCTTGGTTTAGCTATCAAACGAGATCTGAGTAGTTACCGCCTAGCATTGTGGGATATAGGGGAGCCTCGAGCCGGTGGAATTAGCTGTCGAGCTTTAGTATTGGCCGAGTCGGAGCCGAGGTTCGGCAACGAAACCATCCAGAAAGAAAGAAGGTGAGAAGAAGACAACTAACATGGAACGTTATGGTAGGTACATAACTTCTTATTTTGCTTTATCATAGTTTAAACAATCAGTATCAGACAATTTAGAAACAGCAGATGTTAAATTGTCCAATCTCACCTTCGTTCTTGCTGGATGGGTCCGGAGCCGATCCTTGGCTCCGACTCAGCCACTTTCTATAGCTCAGGAGCTCTTTACTGGCTTGAGGCTACCCCTTATCCCAGAATGTCTAGCGTCATCTACCCAGATCTCGTTTGCCACTTCAGCTGCGAGGTTGCATCAATACTGGCTCAGGCTTAGTATAACTTTTTTCTCTGTTTAAAGTTCAATAATTTACTTATATACTTCTTTCGGCTTTTCCCGGTTAGGGGTCACCACAGCGGAACTCCGGTCCACTAATGATTGGCAGTAGATTTTTACACTGCCGAGGTGCCAGCTCAACACCCAACCTTCAACGAAGGCACGCCCATTCACGCATGTCTTTCAAATGCTACTTGACCGCGGGGAGGACATGCAGACTCCACACAGAAGGCGCTCCAGGTGAGAATCGAATGGGAGAACCTCTTGCTGTGAGGCGACAACACTACCGATGCACCACCGTGGATTTATTTTTGCAAAGCATACTAATGTTAAAAAATGATGCAGGAATCAGGTGACATTTGGGGGTTGATGGTGAGGTGTGGATCTGTAGAAATAAGAACGATGAATGTAAATAGATTGCTACAAAGACTGTCAGTGAGGGACATGTGGGGAAAATTAGACTGGCTGATGAGCACAATGATTTGGCAGAGGAAGTGAGATACCCGAAAGTGGTACCATGTGGCTTTGATGAAAAGGAGGGTCTGGACCATGTAAATGTGAAATAGTGAAGACAGACTGTATTGGTTAAGGTGGGTGTCACAAGTGTAAATTGGATGACAATTGAGGGGCACGTATATTTATGGTGAAAGAATCTTAATGAAATGTAATACAATGGGTAAGATGTCCAGGGAATCAATCTAGACATAGATAATGCTGTGTGGAGAAGCAGCAGCACACTTGCACTCAGGCGGGCATAACAGTGCTTGTGATTAGTCAAAGCCATAAGATGGGCTGGGGAAAATATGACTAAGAGCAGTGCAGGGTCTTTAAACATCACTAGTTATGAGATGCAACAGCAAAATGGAGTCATGACAGACCATAAATAAATACCAGTGAGGGAATATGCAATTTGCCAGTGCAGTGGATGGGTTTATGCATGCCAGCAAATGAAGGAATGTTCATTTGCCTCTTCTGAGGTGATATCTGTATTTCTGACTAGTTCAGCAAGAAAAGACAGTATTAGGGATATAATGAACAAATGACAGACCAGACTAAGAAAATGTTTAGTCCAGTGAAGGGGCTCGGAATAAAATAAATGTTAAGGGAAAGACAGCCAATGCACCAGTGTGCTTGTCTGTTAACTGGGTAAAAGAAATGGCATTTCTGAAACCCTTTTCTGTCATGACCCAAGCCACAAGTGAAAGGGCAAGTATAGCCTACATTTATATGACCTACAACAATTAGTGCCTGCCTTTACCAGCATGTTTTTTTGGGAGGTGGGAATCAGCAATAGTACGTGGAGAAAACTCACTCAGACCCAAGAAGAACATACAACTAACTCGATACCAACAAGGACCATGGGTCAAGACTAAACCTTGTGAGACAGGGATCTTGCTACTCTAACCATCAAGCCATTGCACTGTCCAGTTCAGTTGCATTTTCTGAGGTTGCATGTTCCCTTTTGTGTGTGTGTGTGTGTGTGTGTGTGTGTGTGTGTAGACCCTTGTAAAGTTCAATAATTTACTTGAAAAGTTGTATTTTTTTCACTGTTTTATAGTAGTCGTAAACCCCTTATCTCGTACTTTGCTGTATTTTTTTGTGCTGTGTTGACCATTGCCCCTTAGTCGCTAGGCCTTCTGTTTTTTCCTGAACTCGTTTAAATTAGAGAGCCCCCCCCCCCTTTAAGGACAGCCATTTAAGTCAGAGGCTCTCCTTTTAAGGTTTCTATCAATATAATTTTTATTATTGTAGTGTGTCTTTTTGTGTGGTACTTCCCCCCCCCCCCTTTTTTTTTTCTTAGAATGTCCAAGGAAGTTAAAACCTCAGGGTTCAAAAAGTGTGACTCATGCTGTCAGAAGATGTCTCTGATAGTTGTGTGTATTGCTTGGGGGATCTGCACCTGCAGGACTCTTGCTCTATTTGTCATGCCTTTAGTCCAATGGTCCTGCAGGAGTGGAAAAACAAGCGAATCCTCCGTGGACTGTTGAAACAGGATTCTCTGGCTAAAGCATCTCAGCCATTGAAATCTTTGAAGTCAGTCAAGCCATCGGCTCCATGTTCGGAATCGGCCTGTGAGCTTGTGAGTGTGTTGGTGCCCTCTAGCACAGACAAGACTACTCCTCTGTCGGCTCCAACTGTTACCTCAGAGCCATCTTGGAGCCACAAATGAGCTAGGTCTCCTTCATTGGAGCCAATTCACTCGGTGCCACAATCACCCTTACTTCAGAGCAAAGACAATTATCGCTCATCTTCCCACTCCTCTCGATCCTCAAGGTTATTGGATCAGGACGTGGAGAGCGTGGTCAGTAGGTTGCTGAAGTCACAGGCCCTTGCAAAAATGCTTTCGAGCCCGCCTCAACAGGCCTCGGCTCCATCCGCTATGATATCGATTCCTCCTCCGATTATGGTTAGTTCAGAGCTGGAGTCCATGGATGTTCCGATAGTGGTTCCTTCGAACAAGATCGAGGTATCTGGGCACCAAAGCTCTCTCGTCGGCACCGAGGGGGGGAGTGGCATCGAACCCTTGTCCGACCCCGATCTCCCTCTCGGAGCGTCGGCTCAGTTGAGCTCGGCTCCCACATCGGCCTCGGAGCTGTCGCCCTCGGCGCAGAGTGAGATTCCTGTCTCTTCGGAGCTGGAGCCCTCTTTGTGTCGAGACCGTGATGCTTTCGAGGTCATGCGGAGAGTGCTGTCCCCATAGATGGCCCCACTATCGGTCTCATCGGCTCCATCCCCTTTGGTGCCTGTGTCAAACTCTGCTCCTCCTCCAGCCCCAAAGCGTAGGGAACCTATGTGCCAGGACACCCCATTGGGTGAACCTTCTTCTTCCGAAACCTCCCCAGATAATTCTGAGCAGGCTTTTCGAAAGAAAAAGTGCAAGAGGAAGCACCAAGACTCCCCTGAGTCTGTCACCTCAGATACAGACCTGGATGAATCGGAGGGGTCCCCAAGGTCCCCCTCTGAAGATGTTTCTTTTTCGGACATCCTCGAGATTCTTAGGCAGAGGCATAGCTGGACTTCCCTAGCCCCCTCCGAGGTCGAGTCTGTATACTTGTACACATTTGGTTCCCGACCTTCCACCTCCTGAGTGTCTCCACCTTTTGATCCACTCATGTCCATAGTGTCTCGAAAGGCTTGGTCAGCTCCAGATTCCATGGAACCTGTCTCGAGGAGACCTAATAAATTTATCACAGCTCCCCAAGATAAACAATTCCTGACTAAAGGTGTTCAAGTTGATGCCATGGTGGTAGCAGCAGCCACAAAGAGAGAGTTAGCTGAAACCTCTTCATCTGTCCATCCACCAAATACTCTCGTATGATGGACAGATATGGGAAGCGAATGTTTTCGTCAGCGACCTTCTTCCTTAGGTCCCTGAACTATCTTTCCCATTTTACTAGACTTCAGAGGGATCTCCTAAAAGAGCTTGGAGATACCCTACAAGATCCCACAACTGAGGGAGCTTCAGTCAAGGTAGCTACCCAGCTGGCGACTTTAAATTCAGTAGTCAACTCCTCCATGAGACTTATTTTATATGCAGTAAATGGAGCGAGCAGAGCTGCAGGAACAGGAGTGGCTGTTATTAGACATTCTTGGCTGCGGCTGTGTCAGTTTGCAGAACCTTTCCAATACCCCCTTTGATGGCTCTTCTCTCTTTGGGCCTCAGGTGAAAGACACGCTTACCAGGTGCCAGCAGGAAGGCAAGCCGCTCTCTGATGTGGGAGTCTGTTTTTCCAGTCCTACCAGACCATACCCAAAGAGTCACTAGGGTGGAAAGATGTGGTTTCGAAAATCCCAGGGACTCTTGCCTGACGCACTTGGTGATTTTTTTCCCCCAGGGGCAGAGGGGAAACAATAACAATGGCAAATGCCGCTCTCGTGGCAGAGGGGGTCCAGAAAATCTGGGTGAAAGAGATATGTTCTCTTGCAAACCCTATCAACATCCCTGAAGGGATGCCCGACTGCTCAACTCTGGAGGCAGTCGGGGGAAGCTTTCATTGTACCCAATCGCCTGGCAAAATTTTACAAAAGAAAAATGGGTACTATACATTATATCCAGAGGTTACAAAATTCCCTTCCATCAACCCCCTCCTGTTTCAAAAAAATCCATCCCTGATGTTCCACCCAATCTATGGGATCAGACAGTCACAGAGGTTTCAAGACTGCTAGAAAAAAGAGCCATCCAGGAAGTCCCCGCAGACTAAGCACGATCCAGAACTTACTCAAGATTCTTTTTAGTGCACAAAAAGACAGGGAACTGGAGACCAATTCTGGATCTCAGCAGATTGAACAAATCTGTACAAAAAAAAAAGTTCCGGATGGCAACAATGGAGTCCATTCTCCCCTTTCTGGGTCAGGACAATTGGATGTGCTCCATGGATCTTCAGGACGTGTGCTATCATGTAAAAATGTACAGACGGTCCAGGAGATTTCTACACTTCCGGCTAGGGGCCAGTCATTACCAATTCAGAGCTCTGCCCTTTGGTCTCACCACAGCCCCCAGGGTGTTCACCAAATGCATGGCAGTAGTTACGGCTCACCTGAGATGTCTAGGATTCCAGGTGTTTCCTTATCTAGATGACTGGCTCTTCACTGCTACCACCAGGCAACAACTTATAGAGGCACGAGATTACACCATAACATCCTGTGCTCAACTAGGCATCACAATAAACTTTAAAAAATCTGCCTTGTTGCCCTGTCAATCTATTACTTATATAGGAGCAGAACTAGACACAAGAAAAATGATTGTAAAATTGCCTCAGGAAAGAGTTTCCATTATTTGACAACAGGTATCACTTCTCCTGAGGAACAAAAGAATTCAAGTCAAATGTGTCCTTCAAGCTCTAGGTTCCATGGCAGCAGCCATTCTTCTAGTTCCATTAGCATGCTTTCACATGAGAATCCTTCAGTGGCTTCTTTTCACACAATGGTCTTTCCAGGAATTACCCATGTCTCACATGATGCTAATTACGGAATCTTGCAAAAGACACCTTTCCTGGTGGATAGTCTCCCCACTAATGACTCAAGGCAGACCTTTCATGGAATCCCATCCAGTTGCCACAGTGACCACAGACGCTTCCCTGATTAGGGGGGGGGGGGCATTATCTAGGAAAGACAGTCCAAGGCACATGGCAACCTCACGAGTACCACTTGCACATCAACGTCCTGGAGATGAGAGCGGTGCTTCTAACGTTGCAAGCTCTTCAAGACTCTCTCCCTGCCGGGACTATTGCAGTACAGATGAACAACATGTCAGTTGCTTGGTACATCAACAAACAGGGCGGAACCAGGTCTTACCCCTTGTGCCGAGATGCCCTCAGACTGTGGCAATGGGCGATTTCCTCCCAATGTTTTCTGACAGCAATGCATATCTCTGGGAAATCCAATGTAATAGTGGACAGGCTCAGCAGGGCTATCCTCATGCTGCACAAGCGGTCTCTAAAACAGGAAATTGTGGATCTGGGGCCAGCCTTGCTGCAATCTCTTTGCCTCTCCCTTCAACAACAAATGCAGCAGCTACTTCTCCCTTGTTCCTCCTCCAGGTCAGACACCTAGGGACGCTCTAGTCCACGATTGGCCTCAGGGACTCCTTTGTGCATTTTCCCCCTTCTCCCTAATTCCAAAAGTCATTCAGAAAGCAAAATCATTGGGTTGCAAGATGATCCTCATTGCCCCCTATTGGCCTCAACAGATTTGGTTTCCGTTCCTTCACCCCCACTTTCTAGCCCAGCCTTGGGTTCTGGACCCATGCCGGACCGCTTGATTCATCAATCAGCCGGGTTACACCAATCCCTCCAATCTCTCAAGCTCACAGCTTGGTTACTCCACTTCCAATCTTAGTCAGGCTCCCCAATATTTCCCCAGCAGTGCGTGATATTATTGTTTTTTCCCATAAGACAACTACAAGGAAAGTTTATGCTAACAAATGGAAAAGATCCTCTTACTGGGCAGAATCCAGGAACTTACAGCTCCTGTACACGAAATTTTGGATTTCTTAGCAGAACTGTTTAGATCTGGTGCAGCTGTTGCTACCATCAGAGTACAACTAGCTGCCATTTCAAATTTTCACATCGGAGTTTTTAACTCAAGCTTAATGTCTCACAAACTCTGTAAGGCCTTCATGAGAGGTACATCTCTACTTAGACCGCCAGTGAAAGAGCCCCTTCCACCTTGGGATCTCAATTTGGTTTTGGCCTCCTTGATACTGCCACCCATTGAAACAGCAGCATCATGTTCTTTGCAATTTCTCTCTTGGAAAACTCTCTTTCTAGTTGCTATTACTTCTGCCAGACGTGTTTCAGAACTCCATGCCCTATGTGTTCGCCCTCCATACCTGTTTTTTCACAAATATAGAGTTTCTCTGAGAACCAACCCATCTTTTCTACCTAAAGTTTGTTCAGAACACAATTTGAATCAATCCATTGAACTTCCTGTCTTTTTCCCTAATCATTCCAACAAGGCAGAATACAGATTACACCAACTGGATGTGCATAGACAACGATGTTTCTATCTCCATAGAACTAAAGAGCTGAGAAAATCAGATCAGTTGTTCCTTTCATTTGCTAACAACAAGCAAGGCCTTCCAGTTTCTAAAGTAACCTTGTCAAAATGGTATCAGGCACCATTGCCTATACTTACCATTTGAGACAAAAAAATCTTCCAGCAAAACCCAAAGGTCATTCAACCAGGTCAGTAGATACTTCGGTTGCTTTTCAGTTTAGATTGCCCATAGATTCAATTTGTGCAGCAGCTACTTGGGCAGATCCTCATACGTTTATTTCTCATTACAAAGTAGATGTGGTCTCCCGGTCAGGCCTTCCTTTGGTTCCACTGTTCTGAAGAGTCTGTTCCAATGAGCCACCCAGGATTGAGGTGCTAGGGATGCTGTCCCATCCAGCAAGAACAAAGGCAAGATTGGACAACTTAACATAAAGATGTTATATACCTACCATAACGTTCCATGTTAGTTGTCCTTCATCTCGCCTTCCTTCTTGTGTCCCTCCCTCCTTCCCCATTCCTTGAGGATTGAGAGGAGTTTTTTCAATGGTTTCACTGGCTAACTTGTTTTGTTCTTAGTTGCTTCCCAAGCAAACCATGAGAATTTACTGTATATCCAGGTTTAATATCTTCTTCTTCTTCTTCTTCTTTTGGCTTTTTTCCGTTTAGGGGTCGCCACAGCGGGTCACCTGCCCACTCATGATTGTCAGTGGAATTTTACGGTGACAAGGTGCCAGCCCAACACCCAACCTTCCACAGAAGGCACACACACATGCACACACTCACACCTAGGGCCAATTTAGAGTGTCCAATCCACCTACAGCATGACTTTGGGATGTGGGAGGAAACCGGAGCACCCGGAGGAATCCCACGCGATGACAGGGAGGACATGCAGACTTCGCACAGAAGGCACCCCAGTTGAGGATCGAACCGGAGAACCTCTTGCTGTGAAGCGGCAATGCTAACCGCTGCACCACCGCGGCTGCTCATATCCAAGTTAATATATAATGGATTATCTTCTATGATTATGTCTAGTGTGAGCTATCTCAAATGAGATCTGGGTAGCTGTTGCTGGACATTCTGGGATAAGGGATAGGCTCTAGCCAGTAAGAGCTCTCGAGCTATAGAAAGTGGCCAAGTCGGAGCCGAGGATCGGCTCCGGACCCATCCAGCAAGAAGGAAGGCGAGATGAAGGACAACTAACATGGAACATTATGGTAGGTACATAACTTCTTTTTACAGCTTTACCATGAAGTAAGGGGCTCAGGAACCATTCACAGAGCCCTTGGTCAACACTATATTGTTTATATACTCTTTCAAATATATGAATAAAACTATCAAAATTATCACCCTCTGTAAACTGTAGAAAAAAATTACTGCCCTTTATTGCTTCTGGGGTTCTGCTATTCCCTTCCCCATTACCTCCATGACCCTGACAAAGAGTCAGCATCTCTCACTCATGTTACTGCTGTTTTTCATTTTCTCCAGCCTCCAAACACTTCATTCTCTCTGCTGACCCTAACCCCATATATTTTGCCTGCCACCGTCTCTCTGCTGATTCTAATTCCAAACATTTGGCCTCCAGTTCAAGTCTCTTTAACTCCAGATGGGCTTTTAAATCCTCTGAGGGAAAGGTGAACTGTCCTATTTCTGAGGGCTGCAAATCCCCATCACCAGACTGGTTATCTTCCTGTTTGCTGGTCTGGGCTACAGCTGCGACTGAGACTGAAATTATTTCCTCTTTAGTCAGGTTGGCATGCACCAATCCTTTGGCTTCACACACCTTGGCCAACCAGTTCTTTGTCACCTTGCCATAATCCTCTCCTGACATTTTTGCCTGCTTTCCCTAACTAAACTAAGCTAACAAAAAATAAATAAAACTGTTGTGAAAATGAAACCTTGTATGTTTACCTTGTGGCTGCTGGGAGTACACACATATTCAGTGGGAACTGCTTACAGACTTCAGAAGTTCAGTTAATACGTACACCACTGCTGACCAATATCTGCCATCCCTCAGTCATCAGTAATCAAGGAGTCTCACTCCTCACCATGGGCACTGGTGAGGGGAATTTACTTGGATGCACACAGTATTTGCAGATGCAGCTGTCTGAACCAAGCACAGTTTCCTTTAAGAGCACACAGGGAACACAGTTCTGTCCTGGGGCTGGGTTTCCCTCTCTCTCAATTGGCCCCAAATAAGACTCCCCAGTGACACAGCTATAGAATTAAGTCCTTAGCTGGGTGTTCCAAGCCAAGTCCTCTACCACCCTCTTTGTGAAATCAGTGCTGTCAGTGTCCCTGTTCAAAGTAGCTGACACGCACACTCTGAGCTATGGTTTTCACACACACACACACACACACCTGAGAAATGCTGGTACAGATTCAGTACCAATACCACCTCTGCCCAGGTTATAAGGCAGATACACTGCCACCAGAAAATCCACAAAGCCAGCTACTCTAAGGCTCTTGCCAGAGTACCCAGTTATACTCATTGAAATGAATACTAATGCCAATGGTAATGTTGACCAAGCAGCAAGACTTTCAGGAGAGGCCACAGTGTCACCAAATAAATATAAGTACTCTCAAAGGTTAAAATATTCTCTAAAAGACCAGCCACAATGAGACATTTAGATATATTTTAGTAATAAATAATAATATGAAAATACTAAATATTTATTTGCAATAAACACCAGCGTTTCAGTCATAGGAAATATTAAAAATAACACAGATGGATAAATTCACACATATACAGAAAAACAGTACTTAACTAATCTCACTATATTTTCCTGACTGATCTAAAGATTACTGTCTCCTAGTTTACTTACTAGAGTAAAGCAAGATGATGTGGGTGAGTGGCCTTCCTTCTTTGTTAGGTTTCAAAAACAGACTGCCCTGAGACTTCTGTGTCATCTAGTCTTAATACATCATTTCAGTGATGGATTACAGAATGGTATCACATACATCTCGTCATCTGACTCTGGTTCCCACACTACCCCCTTTTCTAGAAGCTGAGCCAGAATCTTGCAGGTAGGTGTCACAATACACATACATAGAGCTTTGCTAAGATATGTTATAGCATCTGGAAACTATAAAACCATTTTAAAAACTTCCACCCTTCCAGGGTAGCAATTAGTTCACCCCTAAGGACAATATAGTAGGATTCCTAGCCTTCACAGACATTTTGTCTCTGGCTACATTCACAGCTGTGAAATACAGTCTTTATGGCCTAAACCAGGTAGTTTAGTTTCAGTCTATTTTTCAAAGTTAGCTGGACTGAGACTAACCTCATCTCTTTTAGTATCCTCTGTTAAAATATATTCATTTCAACAGTTACAATACATTCTAACATATAGGTGTATCTCTTTTCTGTCCAGCATGACCCATTGTTGGTACATTTCTAACACATGTAGCTTTACAAATACATTTTCAGCACAAGCACCTGTACAAATCAGTTTGCTATACAAATGGCATGTAATGCTTTACAAAACTCCAGCTAGCTATGCTGGCACATTTTACACATCCACTGCCCTATTTCTCTTGGCATAGCTGGCAGTACCTCACATCATCACAGATGTTAATAAAAGAAAAGGGGCAGAGTAGGAAACAGGAATAGATTCAGAAGTTAGTAACGAAGAAGATATAAGTTTGAAAGCAGGAAAAGGAAAGAAAGAAAGAACTCCATTAGTAAAAGAGTTAAAGATAGAAAAAGGAGATTTTCAAAGGAATAAACTTAAAGGAAAAAATGAAATGGAGGAGAAGTAATATATTTAAAAAAACTTGTGTATGAAGTTTGTCAAAGGAAAAAACTTCAAAGACCAATTTACGTTAGGTTCAAGCAAGGCACCCTTTATTACTTGCAGCAAGGAGACAAAGCATGTAGGTACAGGATTTGTCTGAATTATTAATGATTAGTAGGTTATACTTATACAGTTCTCTTCCTGTCACACAGAAAATGTTACATTTTGTTGCTGACGTAGTTAGACACAGCTTTCTGTATGTTATACAGAAAATGTTGCTAGACTTATTGCTTACCAAGTTAAATTATCTGCCATTCTGCAAAACATTTTGAGAAAAACAACCTGGCCTTGGGTTTATGTCAGTCCATTTCAACATTTCAGTTCTTCTATTGTACTGTTCTAATACAGGTGTTACATTTTGTCTAGATTCAAGGTACATTTCTAGCTTTAGTACAAGTAATGCTGACTACGGTTTAAACTTTCAAGCTTGTTATTTTCATGACATTAGCAGAAATAGAATGCTTCTTGTTAAGTTTCTAATGGCTGTGCAGATTCATGCAGTGTGAACAGAATAAATTATTAACCCTTTTAAATCTCGAATGCACTAAGCATACATATTACTATTACATATTTTTCTAACATTTCCCCCCTTTTAATACTTTTATTCTACTTTCAAGATAAGCATAAACAGTTTTTCTTCCCCTAACCTCTTTCTACTCAGGATTTGCAGTTAAGAGAGTCATTCAGTTTAAACTTATGAAAGCATTTTCAGATTTTTAACAATTCTTCTAGTTCAGCACCTTGGTATAAGGTTTCTGAAACTGACATGTCTATAAAGTCTTTAATCAGTCTTTTCATGCAGGGGATGCAGCAGCACACACATACCACCAGTAGGATCATTCCTACACAGATGGCAATCAGGATGTTCATCAGGATACTGCCCCACCCCCCAGAAAATCTCTGGAAAAAGTCTGTCAATAGATTTGGTCCTGGTTTGGTCATGGCTGACACCTGCTGAATTACCTCAAGATGATTGTCTATCTCGTGTTTGTGGTCAGGAATATACAAACAGCACTTCACCTGGATTAAAGCGCACGTACCTCCTCTTGCCGCTAGGGTGAAGTCAAGAGCCATGCAGTTTTGAAGCACTACAGTTCTCATGGCAATCAGTTCATCAGTCACCAATTCTAGGGTAGAAAAGGTTACATTGCTCATTATTTTGAGAAGTTTAGACATTTTTTTTAGTTCCCAGATTGAATTTGTTGCTCCATATGCTGGCAGTACACCTGCCCACGAGATGATGGTATCACCCAAGTCCATATGTGACAGTCCATTTTTCCCTAAGCCCACAGCATGATGTTTTTTCCAGCCCGCATTGATTTGCCCCACTGGATTGACAGGCTTCTTGATTTCTCGTTGAACATTCCGAATTTTCCCCTGAGGTAAAACTGCTGTGTGTCGTATGGCCGGAACCAGGTACCCCAAATAACTGCCGGACCAATTCTCAGGTAACCACTTATATGCTTTTCTTCCACATACAAAATAACAGTCTTCTACTTTGGTAGTAACTTTACTATGTCCTGGCTCTGGATGAAATATTTTTTTGTCTGTCATAGACAGTTGTCTATAAAGGTCAGCATTATGTTTTACTTCATCAGTTGTCCTATGCATCAGTTCAACAAATGAATCATAGCTCGTGTTGCAATAGGATCCTGTGTTATCAGTTTTATTGTAGCATCTATAGGGAACAGTCACATTGCAATTGCTCCAACCCACCTGAACTGTATAATTTTTGTAAAAACACACAGTCCCCTTCTGTCGAACAGCCAAGTGCAATGCTACTTTATCTTGTGATGTGACATCTGATGTATCATAGACTAAGTTTTCCCAGGTCTGGTTGGCTCCTAGGGGGACAGAAGTTAGCAACAACCCCTGTATGCTGTTGGCAAAGCTGTGCAAATCCAGCAATTCGAAACACTGAAGGTCTCAGCATACACATATTTGATTGCCTGGTAAGTGTTGAAGTTTGGGTGCCACTCTGCGTACAGCTCTGCACGCTTGTTCAGTCCAGTTTGTGTGGCTGAGTAAAGGAATGGCCACAACAAAAAGATTATTGTCACTAGTACAGTCAACAGGATGGTTATGCAATACTTCTGAGGGAACGGTTGTTCTGTATTCCTGTTTTCTCCGACTCTTCCGAATAAGTACATTTGGATCTTACTGGATTCTGTCATCTTTATTTCAGACACGTGTTCTTACTCTCTCCCCTAATAGGACCTTCAGCACTGATGGTTTCTTCACTGGGGTTGAGACGGATCAGTCCTATTGATCTGACCCCCCTTTGTAGCCAGACTTTGTGCTGAGGGCCCCGATGGAGAGGTAAGTTTTTTGTCCAGTTCAAAGTTCTTAACTAGTTTGCAGTGCGTCAGGTGGATCCACGAAGCTCACTCTGCTATCTTGACTGCAGTGGGTGTTGAAAGAAGCACCTGGTAGGGACCTTCCCACCTTGGCGACGACCAATTCTTCTTCTTGATAACTTTTATCCACACCCAGTCTCCGGGTGACACTGCCACTTCTGATGTATCGGTTTGTTTTCTATCTGAAACAGAATTTGACTGCAACAGATGTTTAGAATTCATTATTTTCCTCATATTCCTCCGTATGTTGTGAACACCTGGTTCACCAGCTGTACCATCCCCCCTGTTGAGACATGGCACTGCCCGTGGCTCAACAAAGCTGCATATCTAAACAAATTAGATGGCAGTATCGGTTTCCCTTCTCTAGAGATGTACAGCCCCTTTTTGAGAATTGCTCCTCGTTTTATCCATCGTTGTTTTTCAGCTTGCGTAGTGAGTGTCTGCATTGTTTTTAACATTTCTACATCTAAAATCTCAGAGGGTTGTAGTTCCTCATTTAAAAGAAATATTTCTGTAGCTGCTTGTTTTGCAGCTGTATCAGCTCTCTCATTACCTTTTGAAATCCTATCTTGTTGCTTGGTGTGAGCTGTGCATTTACAAATGGCTACTTTCTGAGGTAACTGAATAGATTCTAAAAGATCTAAAATAAACTGTGCATGATTTGTAAGTTTGCCAGTAGATGTTATCATTCCTCAGTTTTTCCACTGTTGCGCAAAAACATGTACAGTAGAAAAAGCGTACTGGCTGTCAGTAAAAATGTTTACACATTTACCCTTTGCTAAGGTACATGCCTGTGTCAGGGCGATCAATTCTGCTGCCTGTGCAGATAGGTTGTGTGGTAAAGGTTTTGCTTCTATAATCTCAGTATCAGAAACTACTGCATATCCTACTAGGTTCTGTCCTGCTGGACCCCTTTTGCACAAGCCAGCCACGTAGTATGTCACCCCAGCCTCATCCAAGGGGACATCCGTGAGATCTTTTCTAGGTAGTGTCTTTTGCTCAATTACCTGCAGGCAGCGGTGCGGTGTGCCGTCTGCAGGGGTCGGGAGCAGAGTAGAAGGGTTCAAAGTCGTGCATCGCTCTATTGTCATATGAGGTTGGCTCAACAATATAGTCATACAGGAAAGATGCCTAGCAGGGGAAAGATATGCCACCTTTTCTTGTAGTAAAATAATCGCGACTGCATGAGGCACTCTCAGTGAGGGGGTGGAATAAGACTACTGAGGCTGAAGCCTGTACTGCCATTGCAGCTGCAACTAATGCTTGTACACAGTGGGGTAAGGATCATGCCACTGGGTCTAGTTGTGATGAATAGTAAGCAATGGGGCGTTGCTTATCCCCATGCTGCTGTGTTAATACTAATGTCATGTAACCCTGCTTACAATCTACAGTTTGGAAAAAACGTTTATGATAGTTTGGTAATCCCAGAACTAATGAGGACGCTATTAACTGCTTCAGTTTGCAGAAAGCAGATTCTGCCTCTGGTGTCCATTGTAACAGATCCTGCGCTGCCATAGGCTTCTTATATATAAGGTCAGTTAGCGATGCAGATTCCAAAGCATAGTTTGGAATCCAGCTCCGGCAAAAATTAGTTGTACCCAGGAAGGACATAATTTCCTTCTTGGTAGTGGGTTTTGGTGCTTGCAAAATTGCTATCTTTTTGTCCTCATCTAATGTTCTGCCTTCCTTGGATATTACATATCCCAGGTATTTAACTTGTTTTTTCCAAAACTGCAATTTACTTTTATTTACCTTATGTCCTTCAGCGGCTAAAAATTGTGGAAGTGCTATGGTATCTTCTCTACAATCCTGCTTGGTGGGGGCTGCCATCAAGATGTCATCAACATAAAGTAAAGTCTGACTGCCTCTTGGTGGGGTGAATCCCACCAAGTTGCTTGCCATTTCATGTGAGAATATCATTGGACTTTCAAAATATCCCTGTGGTAGTCGCGTATATGTATACCTTTTCCCCTGAAATGTGAATGCAAACCAATACTGGCTATCAGGGTGTATCGGAATCGAAAATAATGCATTGCTGATGTCTACTGCAGAAAAATACTTCTGTTGAGGTTTTAAATCATTCAACAGGGTGTGTGGGTCTGGCACCGTAGGTGCCCTTGGTATTACTGCATCATTTACAGCTTGTATATCTTGGACCATACGCCATTCTCCATTTGCTTTTTTGACTGGAAATAAGGGTGTGTTACATGGTGAATCGGGAGATTCTACTAGTATCCCTCCTTTAAGTAAGGCTGCTGTAATAGGCTTTATCCCTGCCTCTGCATCTTTTCTGAAGGGATACTGTCTTTTTTGTGGTCTAAATGCTGACTTTGGCGTGATAGTAACTGGTCCTGCTGTACGAATAAGTCCTACATCTGATTTGCCTGTTGACCAGAGAGTCTCTGGTATATTTCGTAAGGCATTTTCTTCCTCCTTTAACAGGAGTGTCAATCAGCTGTCCTCACCAGACTGTAAGTGCACAGCTGGGTTGGTCTGAGCTATCCAATTTAGCTTCTGTATTTGTATTCCCTGTTCTGACAGTTCTAGTTCTGTCTGTTTCTCCCATTTCGTGACTTTTTCTCCTAGGTCTGCCCATTCTATATTTCTGTTTTTGGTTAAGCTAACATGTGGTAATCAATTGGATTTATAAAGTGCAAAGAACTCCTGGGGCAATGAACAGCTGGCTGCACTGTTCCCTTCTGTGTCCCAGTACAGGTTACGCAATATTAATCTATTTGCATGATTCTTAAACAATCTTGCTCATATTCCTTATCAGGTCCTGGTGTATTACAGTAATACAGGGTACAGTGCAACAGGTGGTGCTTATCAATGTCAGGGGAGGGGAACTTGCTGATGGCTACATTAATTAATTCTTTGGTTACAGTCCCTGGATCAGTCGTAACCAAGTCGTGGCTGTACCAATAAAACATTTCACCCTCCGATTGCACTGCAAAGTTATCAATTTGTCGCTGTGCTTCCATACCCTGCATGGTTGGGACTACTGCTATACCAAATAGCTGCATGTGGTCTCTGCCCAAGAGGTTTACTGGACATTTTGCAGAAACAACAATTTTGCTTTTTTGTGTCAATCCTGAAACTGGATCAGTTATTGCAATGTCACAGGAGAGGCTCCCGATACAGCTGTCCTTTAGCTGCTTTGACCAGTATGTAATCAGGAGTCTCTGTGTTTTCTGGCAGTTTGGAGGGATGTATCAGGGTTCGTGATGCCCCTGAGTCACACAAGAATTTGACCTCCCTCCCTTCTACCAAGAGTGCAACTTCTGGATGTTAAGTTGTCAATCTCGCCTTCATTCTTGCTGGATGGGTTCGGAGCCGATCCTCGGCTCCGACTCGGCACTTGCTAAGCTCGATAGTCACTTTTACCAGCTCGAGGCAGCCCCATATCCCATGATGCAAGGCGGTAATTACCCAGATCTCATTTGCCGCTTCGCTAATGAGGTCATTCTTTTTACCAGCTCCTGGTAAGTGATATTTTTCTTGCTATTTGTAAGGTTTTAGGCGTCTAAAAACTCTAATTTTTAGTCTTTTAGTCTTCACATCCTTCAGTGTACTTTTTCTCTTAGCTCCATACCCATTTCCCCTTAGTTCACTTAGTTTCAGTGTTTCAGGCCTTAGGCCTTTCCCACCCTCACAGTTCCTGTCAGGATTTCCCTCAGGTGTGTGTGTGTTGTGTCACTGTCATAGTAATAACTAATTTATTAGTTATTAATAATTTTTTGTAGTTAGTATCTTTGTATTGGACTGATTGGTGTGTGTGAGTGTTTAAGATGTCCAAAGATACTAGGGTCTCAGGTTTCAAGAAGTGTGACTCGTGCTGTCAGAAGATGTCTCTGACAGACAGTCACACTTCTTGTATTTATTGCTTGGGACCCCTACACCTGCAGGACTCCTGTGCTATATGTCATTCTTTCAGCCAGAGAGTCCTGCAGGAACGTAGAAATAAGTTGATCCTAAGGGGTCTTCTTAAACCAGAGAGCTCCCCGGCTAAGGTCGGCTCCGGGAAGCCCTCCAAGCCTTCCAAGACCCAGGCTTCGGTGTCCAAGTCTGTGGTCTTGGTTCCGACTCCGCCGGAGTCGACATCGGCTCCGTCCGGAGCCAATCCTTCCTTGTTGGAAGCTTCGATACCCTGGCTTCGTCACCTGTGTCGGCTCCGTCTGCAGCCGACACCCTAGCGTCGAAGCATGTCTTGGCTCCAGCTGGAGCCGAGATATCTTTGTCTCCTCTCTGAGCCGACAAGTTGTCGGCTCCGCCTGGAGCCGAACATTCTTCGGCTCCGATGGCTCCGTCCAAGAAGAGGTCTAGATCTCCTTCTTTGGAGTCTATACACTCGGCTCCAGCTTCTCCCTTGCTTTCGGAGCGGAGCCATCAGAGCCGATCATCGAGGTCGTCCAGGCTGTCAGACCACGACTTAGAGAGAGTGGTGAGTAGGCTATTAAAATCACAGGCACTAGCCCAGATGCTCCATAGCCCGTCTCATCAGACGTCAGCTATCTTACACCCCCCCCTTGAGATTCCTCCTTCGATTCTCTTACAGAGTTTGGAGCCGGAGATTATTGGTACCGTGACTGTTGCTGCTTCAGAGCCGATACCACACCTTTCGGCTCTGTCGTCCTCGACTCCTATCTCCTCCTTGAGACCTTCCTTGGAGGGATCCGGGCGTCGGGCTTCCCTGGTCGGTTCCGAGGGGGCGAGTGGCATCGGACCCTTGTCCGACCCCGTTCTCCCTCTCGGAGCTTCGGCCTTGGTGAGCTCGGCCCCGACATCTGCTTCAGAGCCTTCCCTTTCGGTGGGAACGGGGATCCCTGTTTCTTCGGAGCGGGATCTCTCGGCCCTCCCTGGGAGGGGAGCCTTCGAGGTGATGAGGAGTGTGCTAGCCCTAGAGCTTAGCCAGCAGTTGGTTCCTTTAGCTCCTCCCTCTATGGTGCCTGTGGATGCCTCTTCCCGCTCTCTTGCCCCCGGACCCAGAGATCCATCACCCCAGGTTTCCCCATCGGGAACGACTTCCTCTTCCTAGGTTTCTCCTGATCCTTCAGGTGAACCCCCGCGTAAGAGGACCTGCAAGAGGAAGCATTTAGACTCCCCTGAGTCTACAACATCAGATACTGATTTAGATGAGTCGGAGGGGTCCTCAAGATCTCCCTCTGAGGATGTCTCCTTTTCAGACATCCTTGAACTCCTCAAACAGAGGGGGAACTGGCCCTCCATTAATCCCTCCGAGGATGAATCGGTATACCTGGAGGCTTTTGGATCTCGACCCTCCACCTCCTGGGTGTCTCCGCCTTTCGACCCCCTTATGGAAGTCATAGCTCGAAAGGTGTGGGCATCTCCTGATTCGGTGGAACCAGTCCCCAGGAGACCTTCAAAGTTTATCACGGCCCCCGCTGAAAAGCAGTTTCTTACTAAGGGTGTCCCGGTTGATGCCATGGTGGTGGCGGCCGCCACCAAGAAGGAACTTGCAGATCCTTCCGTGCCAGTCCATCCTCCTAACAAGGAGTCTAGGACCATGGACACGTATGGCAAGCGGATGTTCTCTTCAGCGACCTTTGCTATGCGTTCTCTGAATTGTTTGTGTCACTTCACCAGACTTTAGAGAGACATCCTCAAAGAGCTAGGTGAAGTAGTACAGGATCCGTCAGCAGCAGGGGCTCAAGAAAAGATCGCCTCTCAGCTGGGAATCCTAAACTCCATAACCAACTCCTCCATGCGGCTCATTTCTTATGCAGCCGATGGGGCGAGTAGAGCTGCAGGCACAGGAGTGGCCCTCAGACGTCAGTCCTGGATGTGGCTCTGTAATTTTGCAGACCCCTTTAAGGCGTCCTTCACAAACTCTCCCTTTGATGGGACAACGTTGTTTGGCCCTCAGGTGAAGGACACTTTAACCAGGTGCGAGCAGGACGGCAAGACTCTTTCTGCCGTAGGAGTCCATTTCTCCACTCCTTCTAGACCTTACCCTAAAGGTCAGAAGGGAGGGAAAATGTGGTTCCAGAAATCACAAGGAGTCACGCCTGACGCACGTGGTCAGTTTACCCCCAGAGGCAGAGGGGGTAATAATAATAACAGATGCCGCCCTAGGGGCAGAGGGGGTCCGCAGAACCAGGGCTCCAGAGAGCCTCTCTCTGACAAGCCCTTCCAGCATCCCTGAGGTGTTGCCCGACTGCCCACCCTTGGAGGCAGTCGGGGAGAGATTGTCGCTGTACCCAGAAGCCTGGCTTTCCCTCTCTCAAGACAAATGGGTACAGTCGATCATATCCGAGGGTTACAAGATTCCTTTTGAGGAAAGCCCCTTCCCTCAAAGAGGTTCCCTTCCAGACGTACCACCCGGTCTAAAGGAAATTGCATAATTAGAGGTGTCAAAGCTTCTAAAGAAAAGGGCCATCCAGCCAGTACCAAAAGATCATTTAGAGTCCGGAATCTACTCAAGGTTCTTTTTGGTCCCCAAAAAGACGGGAGACTGGAGACCAATATTAGACCTCAGCAGGCCCAACAAGTCTGTCAAAAAGACAAGATTTCGGATGGTCACACTTCAATCAATTTTGCCCTTTCTGGGCAAAGACAACTGGATGTGCTCCATAGACCTTCAGGATGCGTGCTATCATATAAAGATTCACAGACGCTCCAGAAGTTTTCTCCGCTTTCGGCTGGGGACCAGTCATTTTCAATTCAGAGCCCTGCCCTTTGGCCTCACTACAGCCCCCAGAGTGTTCACCAAATGCATGGCAGTGGTCACGGCTCACCTGAGACGTCAAGGTTTCCAGGTGTTTCCGTATCTCGACGACTGGCTCCTCTCAGCCACCACCAGGCATCAACTTCTCCAAGCCAGAGATTACACTCTATGTCTGTGCGGTCACTTAGGAATTTCAGTCAACTTCGAAAAATCTTCCTTGTCGCCCTGCCAATCTATTACCTTTATAGGCGCAAATCTAGACATTACTCGGATGTCAGCAAACCTAACAACTCAGAGAATCCTAGATATTCAAAACCACGTTCGGATCATCCTAGCCAGCAAAAGGGCACAAGCCAGGTTGGTCCTGAAAGTGTTGGGCCTCATGGCAGCTGCCATAACACTTCTTCCTCTGGCCGGCTTTTACATGCGTCTCCTACAATGGATGTTGTTCACCCAATGTGTGGTACATCAACAAGCAGGGCGGAACCAAGTCCTATCCCTTGTGTCGAGAAGCTCTCAGACTTTGGCAATGGGCGATCTCCTCTCATCGGTTTCTAGTAGCAACGCATATCCCCGGGAAAACCAACATAATAGCGGACAGATTGAGCAGAGCTATTCTCATGCCTCACGAGTGGTCTCTCAAGCAATCCATTGTGGAGGAGATTTTTCAGAAGTGGGGCTGCCCATGCTGCGATCTTTTTGCTACACCCCAAAACAGCAAATGCCCAGACTTCTTCTCTCTCTTCCCACTTCCAGGCCATCCCCCCAGAGACGCTCTTACCCAAGATTGGCCCCGGGGACTTCTTTATGCCTTTCCTCCCTTTCCTTTGATACCACAAGTACTCCAGAAAGCTACCGTCTTGAGAGCCAAAATGATTCTCATTGCCCCTTACTGGCCTCGACAAATTTGGTTCCCGTTCCTTCGTCGCCATCTTTTGGTGCGGCCTTGGCATCTGGACCCAGTTCCAGATCTTCTGACCCACCAGTCGGGTCAACTGCACCGGTCCATTCCTTCCCTCAACCTCACAGCTTGGTTGCTCCACTTCCTTCCTTAGCCAGGCTTCCTATGATCTCTAACCCTGTTAGAGATATCATAGTAGCTTCTCTTAAGTCCTCTACCAGGAGGATTTATTCTAGCAAGTGGAAACGCTTCTCTTTTTGGGCAATATCTAAGAACATAGACCCCTTTACTGCCCCTATTCAGTCGGATTTGGATTTCCTTGCGGAAATTTTTCACCCAGGTTCTTCGTCTTCCACAGTCAAAGTTCAGTTGGCTGCAATCTCGAACTTCCATGTCGGCTTTGCAGACCACAACATTATGTCCCACAAACTTTGTAAAGCCTTTCTCAAAGGAGTGTTCCTTCTTAAACCCCCTGTTAGAGACCCTCCACCACAGTGGGACTTAAATTTAGTGCTGACATCCTTGATACTTCCCCCTTTCGAACCGGCTGCTTCATGTTCATTAATGTTTCTTTCTTGGAAGACACTTTTTCTAGTCGCTATTACCTCAGCTAGAAGAGTGTCTGAACTTCATGCCCTCTGTGTTCGTCCCCCTTATATGGTCTTCCACAAAGACAGAGTATCCTTGAGAACCAACCCATCCTTTTTGCCCAAGGTTGCTTCTAAGACAATTTTAAACCAATCCATTGATCTCCCTGTATTTTTTCCAAATTATTCTAACAGGGCGGAACAAAAATTGCATTACCTAGATGTTCATCGCCAACTTAGATTTTACTTGGACAGAACAAAGCAATTTAGGAAGTCCGATCAGCTCTTCCTGTCTTATGCTGAAAATAGGAAAGGTCTCCCTGTTTCTAAAGTGACCTTATCAAGATGGCTATCTTCCACCATTTCTGACATTTATCAGCTTAGGGGCAAGCAGCTGAACTCAAAACCTAAAGCTCATTCCACAAGAGGTCTAGCCACTTCTACAGCCTTTCAGGCTAGACTACCCTTAGATACTATTTGTGCAGCAGCTACTTGGGCCACTCCTCATACCTTTGTTTCTCATTACAAATTGGATTTGGCCTCCAGGGACAGGGCAAGCTTTGGTTCCACTGTTCTCAAGAGTCTGTTCTATTGAGCCACCCAGGATAGAGGTGCTAGGGACGCGGTCCCATCCAGCAAGAATGAAGGCGAGATTGACAACTTAACATTTAGAAGTTATGTACCTACCATAACGTTCCATGTTAGTTGTCTTCTCTCGCCTTCTTTCTTGCATCCCTCCCTCCTGTCCCCTAGCCTGGACAGACCTTGATCTCCCCTTTTTCTCTGGAAGATTCTTCTTCCTTGGACACCAGATAGTTCTTGTCTTTGATTACCTGGTTTCCATGACAGCCTTTTTAGGTTAGTGTTTCTCTTTCCTTAGTGGAAAGTTTTTATAGGCAGTTTTTCCTCTAGATACCAAACGAGATCTGGGTAATTACCGCCTTGCATCATGGGATATGGGGCTGCCTCGAGCTGGTAAAAGTGACTCTCGAGCTTAGCAAGTGCCTCGGCTCCGAACCCATCCAGCAAGAAAGAAGGCGAGAGAAGACAACTAACATGGAACGTTATGGTAGGTACATAACTTCTAATTTTGTGTCTGCTAAATAGAGCTCCAAGCTCAATAAAGCTAGGTCTAATATTTCATCTTCTTCATTGTCACTAATTTCCTGCACTTCCTCTACTCCCACTATCACATTCTCATTTGTCCCTTCTTCGCTAGCCCCTTCTAGTGATTCCTGACTACCATATAGTCAGTCCTCACCCTCCTTGTCTTCCGTTGTTGCTTTCTTATTTTTCCTGCAATCCTTTGCCAAATGTCCCTTTTTATCACATTTAAAACATTCTCCCCTTTTCTTTCGCCCTTCAAAGTCCTCTGATCGTTGATCAGATTGTTTGTTTCCCTGTGCATTTTTCTTGCCCTTTTTCCCAGACTGTACTACGTAAACTTCTGCTCCATCTTCTACAGAAAATATTTGAGCTTTCTTTTTCTTTTTGCTATTAAAATGCCTTTCGGCATGCCTAGCATATTCAAGTAATGACTGTAACCTGCTTGTATGATGATCTACCATGTGTTTTGTAATAAAACTGCTTATAGGTGCAATACTGCCCTTTAAAAATGCATTCTTTAACTGCTGTTCATATGGGTAATCTTGTGTTTGATCTTCAGGAACCTGCATTCCACAGTGGTTATTAAAACACTCTAATAGTCTGGCATAATACCGGTCAATAGTTTCACCTTCTTGTTGGATGCATTGATTAATGCAACTCATGTCTGCCCTAGGTTTCCATTTTTCAGAGATGCAGTCTGTCAGACCTTTAACTCTGGTGTCTAATTCTGCGCTGCTATGTGGGAGGGGTCTTTGTTCCCACTAATCATATGCCAATCTGGCCCTACAATTTGTCCAACTACCTTTTCTACCTCTTCTCCATTCAAGTTATAACTCAGCCTCATTCCTTGTAAATCTTCAGAGAATTTTCTAAAATTAACCTTTGGATGGGGGATTCCCTCAGTGGCTTTCCAGATATCTTCCGGAGTCCAAGGTCTCTACACTAAAATAGTTGGGTCCTGGTTGTCCTGACCTGCCTGAGGGTTGGATACTTCTATAAGTGGACATATTTCTTCTTCTTCACTGATAGATCGTGAATTTTTAACCATTTGCCATAACTCGATGCCTTCATTTGAGTTACCTGCCTTTGTTCGAGACCTGGTCTTGATGGGATCTCTAATTTTAAACGGTTTTATTTTCATAATGCCTCTATCTTCAGTGACCACAGGATATCATGGGGGTGGACTAACCTGTTCACTTGCTTCGTATTCTGGTAAGGGAGGTAGAGGTGCTGATGCTATTACTAAGTTATTGTCCTCCTTATCTAAAAACATTGCTTTTGAATTTTTGTTCTTTTGTTCCCTACGGTTTACTTCCTCAATCCACCTGTGTGCCTGAGGAATTCCTATTTGCGTTGCTTTTTTACCCGACCTTTGGAATCGGTTTTGAGCTGTTTGACAAGTTTGATAAGCGAGGATTTTTCTAATTTACCATAGAATTCGTACTTATTAACCCATTTTGAATAATATTTGATATTGTCGGCGTGCTGCGACTGCATGTATTTTGCGTCTTCTGTTAACGGTGGATTTTGGGGTCTTTTTGTGCAATTATTACCCATTTTGTTCTACCCTTTTATCGTTACGTAACTTTTCTTAATTTTTTTAACGTGGTACCACGGATTTTGTTATAGTCTCTTCAGAATGACTGCCTACTTATTCTGTTTCTCCTGATCTATGACAAGACAGTAATCTTTTTTGTCCCTGACTTGTAAGAAAAATACAGTCTAACAAAAACAATACATATCTAGTCCTTGATCTAAAACAGAAAACAGAAAAAAGTAGATTCACCTTACCTGAGCCCAGGTGATTGATCACCAGTTCGCGGAGACCCGTCCTTCAGTCGCAGATCAGAAAGTGGCTGGCGTCTTTTGAACAACAATTCAGTCAGATTTTCAGATAAGAAGAACTGATTTGGTTTCTTCCCCGTACGGTTTCAACCACCTGGCCCGTCTGATCCGAGGTTAAGAGAGGGTTCCGGTCCAAAGGACCAATCTGTCAAAGGAAAAAACTTCAAAGACCAATTCACGTTAGGTTCAAGCAAGGCACCCTTTATTACTTGCAGCAAGGAGACAAAGCATGTAGGTACAGGATTTGTCTGAATTATTAATGATTAGTAGGTTATACTTATACAGTTCTCTTCCTGTCACACAGAAAATGTTACATTCTATTGCTGACGTAGTTAGACACAGCTTTCTGTATGTTCTACAGAAAATGTTGCTAAACTTACTGCTGACCAAGTTAAATTATCTGCCATTCTGCAAAACATTTTGAAAAAAACAACCTGGCCTTGGGTTTATGTCAGTCCATTTCAAAATTTCAGTTCTTCTATTGTACTGTTCTAATACAGGTGTTACATTTTGTCTAGATTCAAGGTACATTTCTAGCTTTAGTACAAGTAATGCTGACTACAGTTTAAACTTTCAAGCATCTATTGTTTTCTTTATCAATAGCTTCTAGCAGCTGCATGTTTTCTCATGGCATAAGCATAAATGCATACCCCTTTGTTAAATTTCTTGACATTAGCAGAAATTAATTCTTGTTATTTTCATGACATTAGCAGGAATAGAATGCTTCTTGTTAAGTTTCTAATGGCTGTGCAGATTCATGCAGTGTGAACAGAATAAATGTATTAACCCTTTTAAATCTCGAATGCACTAAGCATACATATTACTATTACATATTTTTCTAACAAAGATAATGAATTTCTTTAAATTAAGGAATGCAAAAGCTAATGATTTAAGGATTCTGTCAGTAAATGTAAATGGTATGAACAATATTCAAGAAGGACAGGGATGTTAGAATGGTGTAATAATTATGTGGTATAAATATAATTGTTTTAGAAGATACAGGATTTCTAACAAATGAAGAAAGATTATGGATAGAAATAATGTGAGATGGATAATACGGAATTTGTGAAACAATGGTTGTTCAGGAATAGCAGTTTTATGCAGAAGAATAGTGAAGGGCTTAGACATAGCATTAATTAAAATGGGAAGGCTTACCATTTTGGTTTTATGGTGGTAAGAAAGTTTATAGACTTATAGCTATATAATGCATATATTATTTGCAAGGATAATGAGAATTTATTTCAACAGTTGTTAGATTACTTAATAGTAATTTAGATATTATAATAACAGGAACTTTAATTGTGATTTAAGGGGAAAAGAAGAAGAATGGAAAAGATGTAAGAAAAATGAAAAAAGTTATAAAATGTGGTAAATTGGTAATATGGAATTGAAAAGCATGGATGTAACAAAGAGGTGTATTAAAATCTGAGATTTATTATTTTATATCTGAGGGTATAAGTATAGCAGAACTTCACATGAAATGTGTCCTGAATATAAGTTCCATGGATAGTTGACAGGTTTAATTTGCTGTTTTGTTGTTTGTCTTATCATTATCAACCATAGGTTGTCAGTATGAGCCCTCCCGTTTTAGGAATTGGTTTGTTTTATCTAGTGTCATGGTTTACTTTGTCATTTTTTATATGTTATGTAAGTTTTACTGTTAGGCAGTAGACTTCTGTTGTTTGACGTTTTTGAGATATCTCAACAACACAAGTCATGCTTCAGTTTAGGGATGGACTAGTATTATAAAATGGAATGCCTCACTATATTTACACAGTGCATCTTAGAATCTATGTTTTGTATGGAGTGCTTTGAGTAAAAGACAACTCCATTGGAATGCTGTAAGGTTTAATGATGATTTAAATGAGCAGAATGACCACTTACGTTTTAATGGGGTAAGTTCATGTTTTTTACTTGCTCATTTCCAGCTTCAGGGTATTCATTCTGCCATTTTAACATCTGATATGATGTACAGTGCTACATTTATTTATGATTCAACAGATGTGAGGAGTTCGGTTCAGAAAGGACATGACATAGTTGTGTGTGAAGGTCTTTGTATATGTATTCGTGACTGAGCCATTGACCACTGCATGTAATTTGAGTACTAGATTTTATTATCTAGGGAATTATTTTTGTTTTTGTCTCTGTTTTGATTATGTTATTTTAATTTTTGTCTGAGTGATTTTTGTAGGCTGCTACTGCATCTTTAAATGTTTGTGCTACACTGTTAATTACAAGTATCTTATTGACTGGTCAATTTTTGAATTTTTACTTAAACACTGTTTTGGATGTGTAATAGATTTTAAGAGTCTGAAGAAGTGAACAAGGTTCATAAAGGCGCTTACTCAAATAAAGTATATCAAGTTTTATTGGCTGTGCTTTGGTACAGTGTTCTCTATTGCTGTTAACTCATTTATTTGGCACGTTATATCCACTGGGGTGGATGAGTTTGTTTGTACATTTGCTTACTTGATACCAGACCACAGAGAGCATGACTAAAGGATTTACTGCTACTGACATAGAAATGGATTTTAATCCAAGGAATGGAAATAAGAACTGGAGGAATGAGAAGCTAACCAGGTTCTTACATGTGTACAGTAATCCATTGTTGCTGAATGTATCCTCATTCTCAGGTACAGTGTGTGATGAATATCAAGTAGAAAAAGAACTGTTGAATAATATATTGAAAATTATATTTATAAACTGAAAAGGATGCAACAACAGCTCTTCCATTTGGAAACATGACTTGAACTTGGTGTCGTACCCAGGGGGACTTTAGTTGTTAAAAATAACGACATATGGTGTTCAATAGCCTAACCTGCTTACTAAATGCCAGCAGATCAGTATAGAGAACAGTAACAAATACATGAGATTATTGATTGATTACTTTAAGCCCCTGGAAATGCAGCTGTTGAGTGGAATTCAGTCCTAGCAGTGTAATTTGTACATTATTTGTAGTGCAGATGCTGTGGACCTCGCTTTATATGAGGTCATTGATAATGCTTGTGTGTATGAGAGGAAACTAATAGCACAGAAGAGAAAGAAGCTGCAAAGGGACTTGAACAATTTCAGCAATAACCATGTGTTTTCATGGCCTAAACCAGTCAGCAGTAAGGCTGGTGACAGTAGTGCAGCAGAAGAAGTGGACACTACTTTGGCGGCTGAGGTTGTGCAGACTGTACCTATAGACAATAAACCTATTAGACAGAATGAGTCCACATATTATACCCCATGTGGAGAGAGGATGGGAGTGTCTCTCCAAGATTCTTAAACTGTACACGTGGTAATTTACAGTTGAAAAGATACTGCAGTTAAGTAGAAGACTGAGATGGGTGCAAGACTGAAGGTTTTTCCCCATTCCCCTGCCCCATCAGGCAAGGATAGAATGTCTTGTCAGAGAGGTCCAGGAGTCTGGGAAGGACAAGGAAGAGGAAACAACCATGGAGACAAGGGGGTATCCCACTGTAAAGAAAATGTGGACAGCGAGAGATAACACCTTAGTGTGGAATCTCTCAGATAGACAGTTGTCTACTGATGAACTTAGTGTCCTGAATAGGGGCTTCAGTTCTATACCATCTCAACCTGTGGACTTGGTCGATTGTATTATGGGCTTGAACTTCTATACCAGGATTTTGATGCTGAGAATTATTTACTGTAATGATAACATCGCCATGGATGCGGTTGATAATACTTTTAAGAAGCCTAGTGAGTTTGTTCCACAGAACCATCAGATTGTAGAGTAGTTTGCTAGAAAATGTAAACATGATATTTATGAGTTATTCAATGATAGTAGTAGAAAATGTAGATTCTATGATCTCTCAGTTGCTGAAGGAGAAGCCATGAATGAGTTGAGGAATGACAAGAGCATTGTTATACGTCCTGTAGGTAAGGGTGGCTCGGTGGTGGTTATGAATAGAGATTACTATTTTGAATCAATGAAACAGATGCTGGGTGATTTGAATACATATGTAGTCATCAATACTGCAGATATAGAACACATGCACAATAATATTATGAATATGCTTTTAGATTGTCTTAACACAGAGCATTTCTAAAGATCTGTTTGATTATTTCGTTGTAGAGGTGCCACTTGTGCTGGTTATAGAAGGGGATGCCCAAAGTTCATAAAATTCCATTGAGCCCCCTGTTTAGGCCTATAGTGGTCGTGGAGGTTGGCTGATGGAGCCATTTTCTATATATATAGAGAAATTTCTTAGGCCTATTTTTGATAAGAACTTTTATGTTCTCAGGGACACTAAATAATTTTTATCGGATTTTTTGAGTATGTAGAACTATATGCAGATCTACAGGAGTATTATTAGTCACCATGGACATCCAATCATTATTTATAGTTATACCCAAACAACAGAGTATTGAAATGGTGAGGAGCATTTTGTTAAAGTGGAGTGAATATGACTTACCCTTTGAACTTTTGTGCTTATTTTTCGAAGTAGTTTTAGAGAATAATGTTTGCATGTTTAATGAAGAATGTTATCTGCAGATATCTGGAATGGTTATGGGCACCTCTTGTGCCAATAGCTATGCCAACATGGTGCTTGCAGAATGGGAAAACAGAGTTGTTTTACCTGTGTCCCGAATCCAGTTTTACCACAGGATTGTTCCTCATTTCGACTGGTTTAGAATGTGAATTGGATGCTTTTGTATCTATGTTGAATGACAGTGTGATGACCCACCACTGGACCAGTAATCAAGGACCCTCAGTCCTCACCACTGGCAGCTGTGGGGGGATGTTCACTGAAAGTATGACAGGTACAAACACAGTATTTATAAATGCAGCTCTCAGCATCAAGTGCAATTTCCCTTAAGAGTACACAGAGACTACAGTCAGTCTGGGGCTGGTTTCTCCTTCTTTCTCCAGTTCCCCACTACCACAGCTATAGAGTTGAGATCTCAGCTGAGTGTCCAAGCCAAGACCTCCAGCAACCTCTGTCCAACAATGCTTCGTGTCCCTGCCCAAGTGGCTCACACAAACAATCTTTGAGATTTGAGTTACACACACACACACACACACACACACACACACACACACACACACCTGGGAAAGACTGACACAGGTTTACTAGATATGGTCCCTTTTGCTCAGACTATAAGGTAGTTTCTACTGCCACCAGTCACTCCTCGACAGCTACTTTAAGGCCCTTAACAAAGGGTGCCCTCTCTTATTGTGTAATATTAATATTAATACAAATGGTAGTTTGACCAAGAGCAAGGCTGTTAGAAGTGGCCCACACAGTGTCACCAAATAAATATGCAAGTACTCTCAAAACCTAAATAGCTCTACAAAGACCAGCCACAATGAAAGGTTTAAATATATTTAATAATAAAAGAACAAGACAATACTAAATATATATATTCACAGTGACATCAGATTTCAGAATCACAGGAAATATTTAAAATAACATTGCAGTACAGGCTCACACAAATAAAGAAAAACAAAATCTAAACTAAGTCCCACTATATTCCTGATGGAATCTAAGAGAATTATACTATTCCCTAGTAATTTACTTACTATAGAGCAAGATAGATGATGTGGTGAATGGTTCTTGTCAGTTCCAAGGCAGAATGCAGAATGCTCTGTCTCACTCAGAGACTTCTCAAAAAATATCTAAAATATTACTGCTGAGAGCTTGCAGAATAACATAATTTCTGGTCATCTGACTTCTAGTTGCCATGCAAGCCTCCATTGCTGGCAGCTGGTAGCATTTAACATCTACCTGTAAAAGTACATGGATAAGGGCTTTTGTTCAGATCTTTGGCAGGTGCTGGAAGTCATAAAACAGTTGCATTCCTTCCTGCTTCCAAAGTAACAGTTATTTCACCCCAACGACAATACAGAAATTGTTGTAGTGCAGATTTTGTGTCTCTGGCTGCATTGAAGCATATTTATGGCCTATCCTATAAAGTTATTTAATTTCAGATATTTTTCTAAAGTTTGCTGGATTGAGGTAAACCCTCTGGTTTCCTCTGTTAACATATACATTTAAACAGTTACAATAGTGCATGTACATTTCTATTTTCTTCCAGTAGGGCACACTGTGGATACCTTGTAAGCACAAGCACTTCACAAATACTTTTTCAACTCAAACATCCATACAAAGCAGTTTGATACACTAGTGACATACAGTTTTAATACATTTGTAACACAAGCATCTTGTATAAATCATTTCAATGTTCACCAATGACATATAATTATTTACAGAATTCCAGCTAGTTGTGCTGGCATTTCCTCCTTTCATCACAGACAGTACCTTATTTCTTAAATTTAAGGTTAATTCTTCATTTTTGAAAGAGTTGATATTTTGGATGTTCTTGTTAGTAGAGACCCGTGTGGGTCCCCTCATCACTGATCTTTACATGAAGAGTGTAGTAAGACATCTTTACTCCTTCACTCTAGCATGCACCCACAGCACATTTTTAGTAATATAGTTAAGGGACAGGCCGTGAGGTAGTCTAGGCTATGTGCTGATGATATTATTTGTGATGGATGTTTGAAACAGCTGAAGGTTAATTTGAAAAGAAAGGGATATGCTGAGAACAAGCCTGATAAGGGCATCAATGAGGTCAGGGCTTTGAGGCACACAAGAGCTGGACCATTTTTTCCAAGTCTCATACTGCCTTGAGGGAGGTAGCTAGAACTAATGGAGGTACTGTGGTCACCATTACATATAGTGGTGATAATATACTTGTTTAGAGAGATTTATTATAAGAACTGTGGGATTTTGCAGCTGGATGAGAAAGTTAAAAGGGTGGCTGGAGCCTACCCTAGGCTTAGATATAAGAATAAGCCATCACTCAAATGTATGTTGTGTTACCCAGATAGAACATCATGTCAGAACAAGGATGGTGTTCCTGTGGGGAATACCACTTGCAACAGTTATAATTTATGTTGCTTTATAGAGTGTAGAGGGGTGTTCAGGCACCCAGATACAGGTGGAGTATTTAAGTTTAAAGTGGGGGCTGATTGTAACAGTAAAAATGTGGTCTATTTACCCTGCTGTGTGGCCTGTCCACGTTTTTATGTGGGCAATACCAACAGGAGGTTACATGAGAAGGTATGTGACCATAGTTATTGTACAAAGAAGAAATTAGAATGTAGTGCCTTAGTGAAACATACTTTGAATGCAGGTGATTCTCATACCTTTCAGTTTCATGTCATACACATGGTTTTTACCATCTGCGAGGAGGTGATTTGATTAATCATACAGAGACTTTGCAGTGTCAGTGGATTGTTAGACTTATGGCACATAAAAGGTCAGGGTTGAATGAATTTGTGCCAATTAGACCAGCCATACAAGCTAGGAATCTATGGAGGTGAGCTTAGTATGGTGACAAGAATGTTATATGTTAAATGGGTTAAGTAGGTCTTGCTGCATCTCACTGGGGCACCAGATTTATTTCTCTGTATTTAAATCTGAATATGTTGATGGCTATTTGAGGTTAGTTGCATATGTGAGATGTGCAAGCTTTTTTCTTGTTAATATTCTTCTGCCATAAGGTTGAGTGTAAATTTTTTTGGCATCAGCAGTTTAAGTGATATACTGGGAAGTTGACAGTAGATGGTGATGTGGGTAGTTTATTTAAGGCAAAGCTTATCAAAGTTGCCGTTTTTGCTAGTTTGGCCTGTGATTGATGACAGAGCTGCATTGTTCTTGTGGAGTCTGCACTTGCTGTGAAGTCAGGGGTGTAGGAATCTAGGATCGAACCACCTTCTACATGAAATGTGTCCTGAATGTAAGTTCCACGGATAGTTGACAGGTTTAAGCTGGCATTTTGTTATTTTGTTATTATTAGCAGTCATAGAGTATGTCAGTTTGGGCACTCCCATTTTAGGAATGGGTTAGTTTTATCTAGTGTCATGGTTTACTGTGTCGTTTTTTATATGTTATGCAAGTTTTACTGTTAGGCAGTAGGCTTGAGCTGTTATTTGACATTTTTGAATCTCAACAACACAAGTCATGCTTCAGTTTATGGATGGACTTGTATTATATAGTGGAATGCCTCACTATATTTACACAGTGCATTTTAGAATCTATGTTTCTTATGGAGTCCTTTGAGTTAAAGGGAACTCCATTAAAATGCTATAAGGTTTAATGATGATTATAATGAGCAGAATGATCACTTATGTTTTGATGGGGTGAGTTCATATATTTACTTGCACTTTTCCAGCTTCAAGTTATTCATTACACCATTTTAACATCTGATATGATGTACAGTACTACAATTGTTTATGAATCAACAGATGTGAGGACTTCTATTTAGAAAGGACATGACATAGTTGTTTGTGAAGGTCTTTGTATATGTACTCATGACTGAGCCATTGACCGCTGCATCTAATTTGAGTATTAAATTTTATTATCTAGGGAATTTTTTGTTTTATTTCATATCATGTTGTTATTTTAAATTTGATCTGAGTGATTTCTGTAGGTTGTTGTGCTACACTGTTAATTGGAAGGATCTTACTGTCTAGTCAGTTTTTCAATTTTTACTTAAGCACTGTTTTGGTTGTGTAATAGTTTATAGAGTGAAGAAGTGAACAGGTTTCATGAAAGTGCTTACTCAAATAAAGTATATTAAGTATTATTGCCCGTGCTTTGGTGCACTATTCTCTTTTGCTATAGCAGAAGGAGATTCAGTTGTAATAGGATTTATAGATTATCTGACAATATGGTTAGAAGCAAGTGAAGGTAAAGAATATATTAAAATGATAAAGAATATATTAAAAAAGGAAATGGTATAAAAATTGTAAATGAAAAAGAATGGACTAAAAATGGAAAGGAATCAATGGTGTTACTGTGAGGGAATTTTACATTAATTAGTCAGAATGGTAGGTTATTTTTAAAAGAAAACATAAAAGATACCTTTTTTACAATGGCAGAGTAAAATAAGAAAGACGGAAAACAAGGGTATGCTAAAACATATAGATGTGCTTGAAAATTTAGAAAAGAATGAGAGAGTATATAATGATAAAGAAAACGAATTATATAAAATAAATTATGAAAAGATAAATAATTATTATATATACAATATATTTATTACAAGGGGAAAAGGAAGAAGTATTGGCTTACTTAAGTAAAATGGAGAAAGATGATAGTATTATAATGAGAGAAATGAAAGATAAACAAGGTGAAGTAAGAAGAAGTCAATCTGAGATTATGGAAATTGTTGTAAATTATGTAGAGAAATGTTCAAAACAAAAAAGAAAGAATGTAACAAAATATAGGAAGTGAAAAATATTCAAAACAAGTGAATGAGGAAGTTGAAAAAGAAATTACGTTGTATGAATTAGACAAAGTACTTAAACAGTTAAATATAGATTCAGCTGCAGGTTCTGGTAGAATTGGATTTGAAATTTATAAAAAAAGATATGTGAATGGGAAAAAATATATATATTTATTACACGTTTTTGAATGAGTGACTAAACAAAGGCTAACTGTAAGGAATTATGTAGTGGAATATTAAAATGCATCTGAAAGAAAGGAGAAAAAGAAGAAATAAAGAATTGGAGACCAGTAGTGATAAGCAATTGCAAGATATTTATGAAAACAATACAGAAAAGACTTGAAAATAAGATGTAATATATCTTGTAAGAAAGTTTATATAATATGAAAGGAAAAGAATATCAAAAATTATTAATGATAATAAGGGAAATGGTGGATGATACCCTAAAACGAAGAGAGGATTTAAATTTTTTGGTGAGTGATATTAATAAAGCTGTTGATCCAGTTGTGCATGAGAAGTTATGAAATGTAATGAAAAGATGCAATTTTAGTAGCAAAATTAAAAAACAGTTTGTATGACAGCCTACAGAAATAATAAAATAAGACTGGACAACTTAGTAAAGAAATAGAGATAGGTAAGCCATAAGACAATGCCCTATGAGTAGTATTTTATTTACCTTAGTTCTGAATGTGGTAGTTAGTGAGGTCAGTGGTAGAATGAAGAATGGAAAATATGTTATGCATAAGGTATAAAATTTTCAGTATCAATGGCATACAGAGATGATAGTATTATAACAACTAAAATGGTATAGGGATAAGAGAAGCTATACTTTGTGTAGTTGATTGTTTGAAAGGAATATAAGAATGACATTAAATAAGGATAAAAGTAAAGGAATGGGAGACAGTAAAACTAGCAGATGTTATGTGATCCTATCTCGCCTACATTCAATACTGATGGGCTCGGAGCCGATCCCTCGGCTCCGACTCGGCACGCTATGCTATAGAGCGAGGCCTCTTATTGGCTGAGCTATTTCTTATCCCAGGATGCACCACCACTAATCCCCCAGATCTCGTTTGCCGCTTACAAGCTAGGACGTGGTCTCAAACTTGGCTGGGCTAAGTACTGTTTTATTCAGGCTTTTTCTGTCAGGAATTTGCTTATTTTGAACCCAAAAGCTGTTTTAACAGCTATTGTTGTGGTACGAGTGTGTTTAACTAAATCTGTTGAGGAATTTGTGTTTTTTCGTTAACGGAAGGTTTCCCGTTTAAGTTAGAGGGGCCTTCCCCTATTTTCTATTTCTAGCGTTTTATTTGTGTGTCAAGTACCTGCTTAAGTTAGAGGGTCTTGACCCTCTTTTTTCTGCATGTTCTGCATACTATTACTGTATTGTTTGGTTAAAAAAAAAAAAAAAAAAAAAAAAAAAAACCTTTATTTTAAACTTAAAACCTGCTAGTTTTTTGTCTCTATTATTGTTAATCTTAGAGGTTTATTAGCATGTCTAAAGAGCATAGACCCTCTGGGTTTAAAAAGTGCGCGAGGTGTGGTTATAAAATGTCCATAACGGATGACCACTCCTCGTGCGTTTATTGTTTAGGTGCCAAGCACCTACAAGAGTCATGTAGCGTGTGTCACGCCTTTTCATCAAGAGTCCTCCAGGAGAGGAAGAACAAATTAATTCTAAAAGGGTTGATTAAGCCATCCTTCGAGGAGGCTTTATCTTCCTCTTCCTCTCCTTCAAAAAAGAAAAAAGCGTCGGCTCCGACCAGTCTGTCGGAACCGACTGCCAAAAAACCTAGGCAGGCTTCTCCATCGGCTCCACGGACTTCGGAGCCGAGGGCGGAACGGTCTGCCTCGATTCCTCCAGTCTCGACCCCTCTGGTTTCGGAGCCGAGGACTGGGGCATCGAGAGGTGGGTCACCTTCATCGGCTCCTCTGATATTGGAGCCGATGAGGGTTGCCGGCTCAGACTCTTCCCCTTTGGGGCCAAAGTCCTCATCGGCACCGAGGGAAATTGTTTTGAGATCTCCCTCGGAACCGATAGTGATAGAATCCATTCGGAGCCGGTCCCCTAGTCCTTTGGAGCCGATGGAGAAATCGGTTCGGACCCGATCGGTGTCATCTAGATTCTCCAAGATGTCTGATTCGGACATCGACAGGGTGCTCCTAAGACTCTTCCAGTCTCCGGTGTTTCAAAAGTTAGTTTCGGCTCCAGCCCATTCGGCTTCGGAGCCGATGGTCCACCCTGCTACTATGGTTCCTCCTCCAACAGCCTCGGCACCGTTGGAGCCGGTGCTGGTGGAACCGATGGAGGTTTTAGGGTCGGGCCCGACCCTTACTCCAACTCCGGCTCTTGAGTCGGAGTTCGGTACGCGGACTTCTTCTGTTGGCCCTGGGGGGGACGCTTCGGGACTGATGTTTTCGGTCCCAAGCCTTCCTCTCGGCCGGCTGGGAGTGCCGTCTACCGTCGTGGCCACGGAGGTGGGACCCTCCCAGGATTCTGGTGGTCCCGCCTTCAGGGCTATGAGGAGTGCGTTAGCCAAATCATCTTTGGCTACCTCCACGGTCTCCCCAGCTCCTTCCCTGCATACCGAGACTGGGTCTTTGGCAGTCCCCCTGTCCTTAGACAGTGGAGCCCCGGAGCCTGAGGTTACCCCCACTGGGGTTTCCCCCCCTCCTGGAGGTCCTTCTGAAGCTTCTTCGGAGGAACCCCCCAGGAAAAGATCATGCAAGAGGAAGCACGTTGACTCCCCTGATGAGTCTCTTACATCAGACACTGATCTCGATGATGCAGATGGGTCCCCTAAGTCGTCCTTAGATGATGTCTCCTTTGCAGACATCCTGGAAGCCCTTAAACAACGAGGCGGCTGGCAATCCAAACCCCCTTCTGCTGATGAGTCGGTGTTCCTTAAGGCCTTCGGGGCTCAGCCCTCCGCCGCCTGGGTGTCTCCGCCCTTCGACGAGCTCTTGGACTTGATCTGTCGAAGGGCGTGGGAACACCCAGACTCTGTGGAACCGGTGCCTGCTCGTCCTAATAAGTTCCTGTCAGCACCCCCGGAAAAAGAGTTCCTGACTAAAGGTGTGGCTGTAGATGCTTTGGTGGTGGCATCTGCTACCCAGCAAGATGTAGCAGAGGCTTCGACGTCCGTCCATCCTCCTAATAAGGAGTCTAGGAGCATGGATCGGTACGGTAAGTGCACCCTAAGTTCAGCGGCCTTTACATTAAGGTCCTTGAACTATCTCACGCACTTTACCAGATTTCAGAGGGATCTGATTAAAGAACTTTCCGATACCCTCTTGGGTAACCTGCCTGAGGAGCTGGCCCAGACGGTTGGCTCTCAACTGGCTACACTGTCGTCCATTTCTAACTCGTCCATGAGGCTCATTTCTTATGCGGCCGAAGGGTAGTAGAGCGGCAGTACAGGCATTGCTCTACGGAGACAAGCCTGGCTCCGCCTGTGTCATTTTGCGGAGGCCTTTAAGTCTTCCTTTGCCGACGCCCCCTTTGATGGTTCCTCCTTGTTTGGACCCAAGGTAAAGGACACACTGACCCGCTGCGAGCAAGAAGGTAAGACATTGACTGCCGTAGGGGAACGATTTTCCACTCTCTTTCGGCCTTATCCCAAGGCTAAAAGAGGAGGGAAAATGTGGTTCCGTAGATCTCAGAAGTCTTACCCCTCACAGCAGGACGATCCCCCTTCCAGAGGCAGGGGAGGGGGAAATTCTTCTGGAAGACGCCGTCCCAGAGGTGGCAGAGGCCCTCGCAACACTGGAGACCGCGAGTCCTTTCATGGTTCTTCAGCCTTTCACAGTCCCTGAGGGATTGCCCGACTGTGCAGCTCCAGAGCCAGTCGGGGGTCATTTTTCGAAGCACCTAAAAGCCTGGGAAGGTATCACTCAGGACCGATGGGTGCTTCGGATTATCGCCGGAGGTTACACCATCCCTTTCTCTCACTCTCCACCTCAGTCCAAAAAAATCCCAGACCCGCCACCCAGTCAACGGGAAACTGCAGCCTCAGAAGTTTCAAAGCTGCTGCAAAAAGGAGTCATCCAACCGGTCCCCGCAGACCAGATCGGATTAGGGACTTACTCAAGATTCTTTTTGGTGCCAAAAAAGACCGGGGACTTGAGACCCATTTTGGATCTCAGCATTCTAAACTGTTCAGTCAAAAAGTCCAAGTTCCGAATGGTCACCCTACAAACCATTCTCCCATTGCTGGAGAAAGGTGTTTGGATGTGCTCCATAGATCTCAAGAACGTGTATTACCATATCATGGTACATCAAGCGTCCAGGAGACATCTGCGCTTCAGCCTAGGAGGCAGTCATTTTCAGTTCTGCGCGCTGCCCTTTGGTCTCACCACAGCCCCCAGGGTGTTCACCAAATGTTTGGCGGTCGTGACTGCTCACCTGAGAAGTCTAGGATTCCAGGTGTTTCCGTATCTAGACGACTGGCTCCTAACTGCCACCTCCAAGCATCTACTATTGCGGAGCCTACAAGCCACAATATCATTGGGCAATTCCCTTGGAATCACCTTCAATTGGCTAAAGTCTGTGTTGCTGCCATCTCAACGCATAAGATTCATAGGGGTAGAGATAGACTCAAACCGAATGCGGGTCTATCTACCTACAGACAGGATACAAACCATACAGGCTCAAGTTCGTGCCTTACTTCCCAGATCCAAAGCCCCAGCCAGAATGGTCCTGCAGCTATTGGGATCCATGTCCGCCACGGTTCTTCTAGTTCCCCTGCAAGGTCGCACATGAGAATTCTCCAGTGGCTTCTTTCAGCTCAGTGGTCCTTTCAGGAACTCCCTCTCAGTCACCTCATATGGATCACGGAAACCTGCAAACGGGACCTTCGCTGGTGGCTAGTGCCCTCCAATTTGGATCAGGGACGACCCTTTGTTCCACCTCCTCCTGTGGCCACTTTGATCATGGACGCCTCCCAGATGGGGTGGGGGGGGCATTCCCTGGGCAGGTCAGTCCAAGGCAAATGGCACCCAGAAGAGACCCTACTTCATATCAACATCCTAGAAATGAGGGTGGTGCTTCTGTCCCTTCAAGCCCTTCACTATTACCTCCCTCAGGGCGTAATTGCCGTTCACTCAGACAACATGTCAGTTGTCTGGTACCTGAACAAACAGGGAGGGACCAGATCCTATCCTCTTTGCAGAGAGGCAATGAGAGTTTGGGAATGGGCAGTGTCGACCAAACGCTTTCTAGTGGCTACTCATATCCCGGGCAAGTCCAATGTGATAGCCGACAGACTGAGCAGAACCATCCTCTCTCCTCACGAATGGTCTCTGAACATTACAGTTGCAAATCAGATTTTCAGCAAATGGGGAGTTCCGTGTTGCGACCTCTTCACGACTCCACTGAACGCGAAGTGCAAAAAGTTCTTTTCCCTCACCCCGGCTCCGGGGAAGAGCCCCAGGGACGCACTACCCGTCCTTGGCCCACCAGCTTGCTTTATGCCTTCCCCCCAGTTCCTCTCCTTCCCAGGGTGATCCAAAAGGCATCTCTCTTGGGGAGCAAAATGATCTTAGTTGCTCCTTACTGGCCTCGTCAAGTATGGTTCCCCTATCTTCGGAAATATGCTCTGGAACGTCCATGGTTCCTGGATCAGATCCCAGACCTTTTGGTTCATCAGTCGGGACTATTCCACCAGTCCCTACACACCTTAAAATTGACGGCTTGGCTCCTCCTCTTCCGACGATAGTCAGGAGTCATACATTGGATCCAGAAGTTGTACACATCTTATCTTCGGCTCACAAGTCTGCTACAAAGAAATTGTATTCTAGCAAATGGAAAAGATTTGCTATTTGGGCTCAACTCCGGGGCCTGGATCCCATCTCTATTCCCGTATCAGAAGTACTGAAATTTCTAACTTCTCTTTTCAATCAAGGCTCTTCAGTCTCTACCATCAAGGTTCAATTGGCAGCTATTTCCAATTTTCACGAATCTATAAACCCACCTTTAATGAGCAACAGATTGTGTAAGACCTTCTTGAAAGGTGCTGCGCTTTTAAGACCTCCGATTTCTCATCCTGCTCCTCCGTGGGATCTCGATGTGGTGTTACGCGCCTTAACTTCCTTCCCCTTCGAACCGGCAGTGACATGTGATTTAAAATTTCTATCCTGGAAGACTGCCTTTCTGGTGGCGATTACTTCTGCCAGAAGGGTTTCAGAGCTTCAAGCTTTGTCTGTAAAACCTCCGTACTTGGTTTTTCATAAAGACAGAGTATCTCTCAGGCCAAATCCTTCCTTTGTCCCTAAAGTTTGTTCCAGTTTCTGCCTACAACAATCATTAGAACTTCCAGTCTTCTTCCCGAAGTATTCTAACAAAGCGGAATTCATATTCCACACATTAGATGTCCACAGGCAGTTGCGTTTTTATTTAGATAGGACCAAACAAACAAGGAAAACAGATCAATTGTTTGTATCCTTTGCAGACAATAAATTGGGCAAAGCCGTCACAAAGGTCACTATTGCCAAATGGATCAGGGACTGTATTACTCAAGCTTATTCTTATTCTAACAAAGAGCTTACCACCTCTGTCAAAGCTCATTCTACAAGGGCTATGGCTACTTCGATAGCATTCCATTCTAAGCTTGCCATTAGTGACATTTGTGCTGCGGCTACATGGTCTTCCCCGCACACTTTCATTTCCCACTACAAATTGGATGTGGCATCTAGAGGACGAGCTTCATTTGGTTCCACAGTGCTCAGGAGTGTTTTCCAATGAGCCACCCAGGATTTAGGTGCTAGGGACACTGTCCCATCAGTATTGAATGTAGGCGAGATAGGATCACATAACATCTTTTAGTTATGTACTTACCATAACTTTAGATGTTTGGGATCCATCTCACATTCCTAATAACCCACCCTCCTTCCCCTTCCTTGGAGATCAGAGGATATCAGAAGGTCCGAATCCTGTTGTTTCATCTTGAAACATCTAACAATGTTATATAAACAAGTTGTGCATGTGTGCATGAATGCGGACAAACAAGATCTGGGGGATTAGTGGTGGTGCATCCTGGGATAAGAAATAGCTCAGCCAATAAGAGGCCTCGCTCTATAGCATAGCGTGCCGAGTCGGAGCCGAGGGATCGGCTCCGAGCCCATCAGTATTGAATGTAGGCGAGATGGATTCCAAACATCTAAAGTTATGGTAAGTACATTACTAAAAGATATTCAGTTTTCAATTAAATATGTTGCTGTGTTAGGCATAAATTTTGGTAAAATGTATACAAAACACAATATGAATCTTTACGGAAAGAACTAAAAGAAATTGTTTTTTTATGGAAAACATATGGATTAGATTATAAGAAAAACAGTGAATTTGATACATTCAGTATTGATGGGTAAAATCTGTCAAGCGTGTTTATGATTCTGAAAACACATGCAAAACAATTGTTAGAAGTGATTTTTTTCTAGACTAAATCCAGTCAAAAGGGGAGTATTATATATGATTAAAAAGGGAGGAGGACTAGGCTTGTTAAATTCCAGTGGCGTATGCAGCATCTTTAAATTTGTGCACAGTATTGAAATGGATAAATGTGAAAAATGAGAAATTAGTAACAAAAGTACTTAAATTTAAGTATCAATAATGTGGAGAAATTATAAGAAGTAATAAAAGAATAAAATAAGGTCTTAATGAAGAAATAGAGAATTATCAACAAAAAATACAAATGTAGAAGATGAGGATTGATGAAATAGAAGATAATTACAAAAACATTTTACAAAAATATAAACAAGACAATATCATTGTATTAATCCATGGGAGAATTTACTAGAGGAAATGTTTAAAGCAATAAAAGAAAGAAAGAAATAATGTGTCAAGAAAATAGAGTGTCAAGACTTTTATGGAGATTAGGAATAGAAAATACCAGTAAAAGGTAATATGCCATACATAAAGAAAAGTGAAAGAATATGTTTATATTGCAATGAAGGAGAAACCACTGAAGGTACTTAACAGTGTAAAAACATTGTGGGAAAAATTATGTAATGAAAAATTCTTTGAAGATTTCAGAGAAAGTAAAATATATATATGAATATGATTGAATATGGATATCTTAAGAACAGAAGTAAAGAATCAAAAACAAGAATAGATAAAATGTTCTGTGTAGTATTGGTAATATGGAATGAAAGAATAAACAAAATTATGTTTAATGGGAAATGGATATTGTCAAAAATGCTAAGAAAAATTAGATGGTGGTTATGGAAAAAAGAGTGGGGTTTGAATTAAATAAGAATGTATATGTATGATAAGAATGGTACATTTTATAGAAACGGGACTGTATGTATAATTGTTTAATTTTGTAAATATGTAAATTTATGAACAGATAAAACTGTAAATATGTATATAAATTGTTATGCATATAAGTTGTCATGTAAATAAGATGTAAAAAAGGATTCCTACTGTTTTTGATAGGTGCCGTTGGATCTTTTGCATCCACCCGAGCTACCACCAAGTCAAGCAGATGGGGTCTCGGTTTAATGTCTCATCCCATGTGAGCTTCTCTTATCAAGCCTGTTTGTGTTTCCTGTAAATGTCATAACTCAAAAAACAAACAGACTAGATACTCAACGACAAAGCGAAAAGCCACCAACTGGACGCAAAGTAAATTTATTATAAAACCAGAAACGAATTTTAAAATTTACAATCAAACAGTAAACAATGAAATGTGAGCGCTTTCGTTTAATTAATATTAAACTTCATCAGACAATACTTTTAAAAAAAACATCACTTCCTTTTTTTTAAAACTTAAGGCATTAAATAGAAAGAAAATTAAAGATTAAAATAAAATAATTTATTATTATATTATGTATAGATTTTTAATTAAATTATTACTATTTATTATATATAACTAATAAATAATTTTAGAATAGTTAATGTCATGGGCATTTTAATTACTGTTGTGAGGCAAGCATGAATTTAATTTAATTTATATTAATTTATATATATTTATGCATATATATATATATATATATATATATATATATTCTTTTTTTTTTAAATAATATATTATTTATATAGTTAATCTATATAAATTCTGGCTATTTGACTCATATTTGAAGTATATATTTTATGACTTTTGAGTCTATACATAATTTAATATATAGACAATCAGATTATATTTCCCCATTTAGTACGATTAGGCATGCGTGAATTTGAAGAGCCATATGGCGGGCTTTTTTGAATTACAGGAAGTTATAAAAGGAAGTGATGTTTTTTTAAAAGTATTGTCTGATGAAGTTTAATATTAATTAAACGAAAGCGCTCACATTTCATTGTTTACTTTGTGATTGTAAAATTTGAAGTTCGTTTCTGGTTTTATAATAAATTTACTTTGTGTCCAGTTGGTGGCTTTTCACTTTGTCGTTAAGTATCTTTCCTGTATTAAATGTCTTTGGTTTGTAAAATAACAATTCTGAGAATCACAGCGTGTGGTGGTGGGCAGGTAGATAGACAGATAGATAGATAGATAGATAGATAGATAGATAGATAGATAGATAGATACACAGATAGCTAGATAGATGCACACATAAATACATATATATTTTTCTTAACTGTAAACATTAACAGATGTGTTCAGACCCACTTCCAGTTGAGGCCTAGGATCACTGCCTGGTTAAATAACTTGCACTGTAAGCAAAATGAAAACTAAAGAAATCAAAACCAGGGATACAGGATTAAGCTGTTGGCTCATATACTTAATCATCAGTCGCTAAACTTTTCAAAATTTAATAACATATAAGCAGTCACCATTCTTACCCAACACCATGCTATGAGAAATAATTGATATCCCTGTGCCAGAATACCCAGCGCAGAAAATGTAAGTCCACTGTGTGTATGTGAGGGTAGCAAGAGAATTCTGAGTGCCCATCTAATAGTGATAATCACCTTATACCTAGCCTGGCTAAGTTTTTTGCACTTCCAAGTCATATGTAGGTAATCTGCAGCAGAAACCCCACATTTCCAACATGATCCACCCCCTTTTCAAACTTTTGTCTAAATGTGGGTATTGCTATAAATACAAACATTTGAAATAAGCAAACCTCATTGAAGGGGAAAGGCCACAGTGTTTTCATAACTGAGATAAAAAGACAACTTCTGCTCAGTATTGAAACAATACACTCAATAACACTGCCTTTTGTTGAATGTGAAATTAAGGAAAACTAGAGTAGAAGCATTAAAATCTTGGTAAAGAAACTTCATTCTTACCTTGGTTTCTTGATCTGGATTGCCTTCTCTTGTCTCCTACTTACACCATCCAATAAAAGAGCTATCAAAGACATATAGAGACACAGATGTTTTCATTCTTGGGTTACTGCATATAAGATACACAAAGAAACTTGTTTCAAGTACAGCAGCCATACTATATACTAGGCCTTTTGCAATACCAGACAATAGGAGCTCTAGCAACCTGAATCTCAGTGATGGCCTTAACCTAGTCATGGGGGACAACTGTTTTGTCTTTTACATGCATATTATCCTTACATTCAAGTTGTTTCTCACACCACCATTAAAACCCCACTGGGTCCCAAATTCTATAGGATAGACTACCTAATTTTGAGGAACAATGGAATTCCACCTGAAATTAAAGAGATTAGTTCTATCTCTGTCTTTGCCTCTCCTGGATCTCACATACTGCCTTTCCACTGCTGTCTTTGCATGCCTTGTATATATGATGAGTAAACCCAAATCACTGGACACTTTCAGGGCAAATAGCTTGGTCCTACTTACCCTAGTTTTGCCATTCTGCCAAACAAACCACATAATTAATTTCTGCCATTCTTTAACATACTTGGAGAACACTGTATGTGTTAAATACCTCAGGAAAAACAAATATTTGGCAATAATAAAGTCATAACTATCTGGATTCTAGTCAGAAAAGGTAACTTTTATCATTTCCACCTGAAGTTTTTGTCCTGTAACACCTGAGTCGGGGAAAGGCACTTATCTTAACAGTATGTGAAGCATTGAAATCCACACATATATTTCCGCCTGCATGACTGGCTTGCAAAATAAATCTTTTTATCCTCTCATATTCTCATATCCTCTCTTCATAAGAGGGAAAAGGCTGTATCTGATATTATTAATCCTCGTTAATTCCTTACGCATGGGTATCAGTTCCAAGCTCGGAACCGAGCCGGCCATTTTCCAAGCTCATGTCAGCTTCAAACTCTCGAGCTAAACTCTTACCCACAATCCCCCTCTCCCTGTTACCTCAGATTTCGTTTTTCGCGTTGCCATCCGGTCATGTCAAGCCTCTTCTCTTGAGCTAAGTACAGTCAGTTGTTGTTTAATTGCTTTACAAATTACTTTTCTGTCAGAAAAGTTGATATTTTATTGTCTCTTGCCCTATCTAGTGCTCATAATTTCCTCAAGGTTTTTCTGTCTTTTACTTACCATTTTTACAGCGAGGTAATTTTCTCTTTACCATCATTGGTAATCTTTTTCCCTTTCTCTTTCATACCTTCGGGTACTCTCTTGTACTATTGTTGGTACTTTTCTATTAGTTAATATGGCAGATAAAAATGGTAGTCCGGGGTTTAAGCGGTGTTCTGATTGTGAACACAAACTGCCTACTTCTGATGCGCACTCTTTATGTGTTTATTGTTTGGGAGCTTCCCATTTATCTGTTGAACCACCTTGTACTATTTGTGAAAACTTTTCTAATAGAACTTTGTTAGAAAGGAAAAACAAGCTGATACTGAAGGGACATCTAAAATCTCCCTTTTCAGAGGCTATTTCTGGGTCAGAGGTCTCAACCCCTCCTAAAGCCCATAATAAAATGGATGTTTCTACTAAGGCTAAATCCTTGCCTTCGTCCCCGGCTGGGGACTCTCACCAACCAAAACCTAAAAGGCTAAATTTTCGGCTCCAGAGCTCCCTCAGTCAGCCTCAGTGTTTTTGGTGCCAAGACCTTCGGCACCGAGGCCTTCGGCTGCATTAGTGATTTCGACTCCATCCTCTCCTGCAGCCTTCTACATATCGGCACCGAGGCGCTCCTCGGTTCAGACCATTACCACTGTATCGGCACCGACTGTTCAGTCAGCGCAGACCTTGACCGCATCGGCTCCGAGATCTTTCTCAGAACCGAGGCCTTTATCGTTGACTCCAGTTTTGTCGGTTCCAACTTCGGCACCGACAACCACTTCGGCACCAATCCCTGTGTCGGTGCAGGCAATGACATAGGCACTGATGACTTCTTCGGTGCAGGCTACAATAGTTCAGTCTTTCTCGGCACCGTTGTCCTCGGTGCAGTCAGATGAGATAGGCACCGAGTCTGCCTCTTTTGTGGACAGGCCTGTTTCCCCCTCAGTCTCTGTGAGGTCCACTAGAAGCCTTTCTGAACATGATGTGTTGCATCTTGTGGACCAGGCATTCTTGGCCAGAGGTATTCCACCCCTCAGGAACTATCCTTCCTTGGGAGGTGATCACCCATCTCCAAAGACACCTTCTTATTCTCCTCCTTCATTGCCTTTGAAGTCCATGGATATAGTACAGTCTTCCCCTTCTGCGGGTCCCCTTATGGATCTCACTAAGGAACCGCAGTTGCCTTTGTGGCAGGAAAGTTTTGCTACAACCTAGGATGTCAGCTGTGAAATGCATAGCTTGCTGCTCCGCAGCCATCCAGGGACTCTGGGTCGGCAGGCTGAGCCACTTATGGGAGGAGTGCCCCCTGTCCTAGACATACACTCCTCTCCGGATGGACCAGCCTTCCAACTGATGGAGAAGGCTTTCGCTGCTGCTGGCAATACCGGACTGTCTATATCTCTGCCCTTCTCTGGTACACTGGTTTCACAAGTCGCACCTAGCGGACACTGGGTGCAAGGGCCTCAGGACATATTCCCTCAGGAATCCCCCTTTCTGTTGTCTTCCCCAGCTTCTCCCACTGAGGAGGTCCACCGGAAAAGTTTGTGTAAGAGGAAGCACATGGACTCCACAGAGGAATCCCTCACTGAAGACACAGATTTCAATGAGGGGGAAGGATCCCCTCGGTCACCCTTTGAGGTATCCTTTGGCGATATCCTCGAAATCCTGAAACAGAGAGGTGACTGGTAGTCCTCTAATCTGACCCCTGAGGAATCTGTGTTCCTGTGGGCCTTTCGCACCCGACCCAATACCTCCTGGCTTACTCCACCTGCCGATAAACTTGTCAAGTTTATTGTGCAGCATGCTTGGAAGGCCCCTGATACCGTCAAAGCTATCCCCCAAAGGCCAGATAAGATCTTGTCCCCTCCTGCTTCGGATCTCCATTGGTCCAAAGGTCTTCCTGTAGATGCTTTGGTGGTGGCGGCCGCAACAAAAAAGGATCTGGCAGAAGAAGAAAGCCAGACTCAGACTATCCATCCGCCTATCAGAGTCCCGGGCCCTGGACAGAATAGGGAAGCGCACCTTTGCTTCAACGACCTTTGCTATCAGGTCCCTGAATTATATGGCACATTTTACCAGGCTTCAAAGGGATCTGGTTGCTGAGTTCTCTGAAACCTTGGCTGGTGCAGTGTCTGATGAGGTCCGAGACAAAGTGGCCTATCAGCTGGTCACCATTGAGTCTATATCTAACTCCTCTATGCGATTGATATCTCACGCATCAGAAGGAGCAGCTAGAGTGGCGGGTTTAGCTGCGGTCTTGAGAAGACACGCCTGGATGCGCTTGTGCAACTTCGCAGAACCTTTTAAGTCTTCCTTTCTTAATGCCTCCATTGAGCCCTCCTCGTTGTTTGGGCCCAAAGTTAAAAGTACACAAGCCAGATGTGAATATGATGGTAAGACCCTTTCTGCCGTAGGTGTCCATTATTCTTCCCCTCAAAGTGCTTTCTCCCGAAACCAAAAGAGTGGGAAGATATGGTTCAAGAAATCTCAGGGTCCTTTCCATGACATACGGGCCGAGTTCTCCCCCAGAGGCAGAGAGGGAAACTCACAGGGAAGATGCTCCTTTCGGGGCAGAGGGGAACCGCGTAACCAGGGTTCCAGGGATTCTTTCCCTGGTCAATCCTACCAGCGCTCCTGAAGAGCGGCCCAACTCCTTTCCTCTGGAGGTGGTTGGGGGACATTTCTCATGTACCCTTCTGCCTGGCTAACCATCACCACCGATTCTTGGGTACAAAGGATTATAACCAGAGATTATCATATCCCCTTCGATCTTTGTCCCGTCCCTTCAAAAAATCTTCCTGATGTTCCACCCAGTCAAAGGGAAGAAGCAGCACTAGAGATAGAAAAGCTGCTAAGAAAAAGAGTCATCCAAATAGTCCCTCCAGACCAGATAGGATCCGGATTCTACTCAAGACTATTTTTGGTGCCAAAGAAAACCGGGGACTGGAGACCAATTTTGGATCTCACTGTATTGAACAAGTTTGTGAGAGTACAAAAATTCCGGATGGTCACAATACAGTCTATCCTCCCGCTTTTGGAAAAAGACAATTGGATGTGCTCTATAGATCTTCAAGATGCGCTCTACCACATAAAGGTGGACAGGCCATCAAGAAGATTTCTGCGCTTCCGTGCAGGAGCCAGTCACTACCAATTAAGAGTACTGCCCTTCGGACTCTCTGCAGCCTCCAGAGTGTTCACAAAGTGCATGGCAGTTGTCACAGCTCACTTGCAACTTCAAGGATTCCCAGGTGTTTCCATACCTAGATGACTGGCTCATTTCCGCCCCCACCAGACATCTACTGGAAAACGCCCTGGCATACTCTCTCCTCACTGCTCAAAGGCTAGGCATAACCATACACAGGCAGAAATCCAATCTCACCCCATCTCGGTCGACAGAATTCATAGGGGTTATCTTGGGCACAAAAAACTGCAGAGCTGCTATTCCAGAGCACAGAATTTTAAGGATAAAGCAACAACTAATTCCAATCCTTTCAAAGGAAAAATCCACGGCTCACTCGGTTCTACAGCTGTTGGGTTCCATGGCAGCCTCCATCACCATTGTTCCCCTGGCCAGGTTTCACATAAGGCTTCTACAATGGCTACTGCTCACCCAATGGTATCCTTTTCAGCATCCTCTTTCAGCCATGATTCGAGTAACCCACAGGTGCAAACAGGATTTAAATTGGTGGATAACAGAGCCACGGCCTAAAGTTAAATGCCAAAAAATGCATAGTCATACCCTTCGGGAAAAACAAGGTTACCCCTAGCTACCAAATAGGTGGCAATCCACTGAGCACAGAAGAAGTTATCAGGGACCTGGGGACCCAGGTTGATAGTAGTCTGTCATTCGACACCCATGTAGCTAAAGTAGTTAGGAAGACCTTCTACATTGCCCACCTTATCATGAAGGGATTCTCATCTAGATCAAGGGAGGTCATAGTCTCCCTTTACTCATCACTCATCAGACCAATGATTGAGTACAATGCCCCATTCGGAATGTATCTGACCCGACACTTGCAGCGGCTGGAGAGGCCACAAAAGTTCCTCACCAAAAGGATAAAGGGTCTCAAAAATCTGTCCTATGCTGCCCGACTGAAAGAACTCCAGCTCTATTCAGTCGCTACCGCTTGCTCAGAGGTGACCTTTGCCTAACATACAAGGCCATGTCAAACCCAGATTTGATGAATATGCTTCACCTCAAAAATCTAGATCCATCAGAGCCACAAGGGCGGGAGACTTAAACCTTGACACGGGTATTAATAGGGCGTGCTGGAGGGATAGATTCATCACCCAAAGACTCCCTATGCTGTGGAACAAAATCCCGGTACATGTGAGGCAGAGCACCTCGCTGGCCTTGTTCAAGAGAAATCTTGACCAATGGATGGGAGATCGCAGATATACCCCAGGGATTACCTCAGTGTCACTGCTCGACAGAGGCACAGCAAAATAATGGGTATAGTTCCCCATACTAAAGGGGTGGCGTAAGCCACAAAACGATGGGCTAGGCTTGTAAATGCCCTCGGGCAGATAGCCTAGTATGAACCTATGAACCTATGAACACAGTCTCTCACAATGGTCTCGCCCCTTCTCCCCCCAGCAACCCAAGGCCGCAGTGACCACGGACGCCTCCCTGATGGGGTGGGGGGGCTATGTCAGGGACAGACAGTCCAAGGCACTTGGTCCCAACTGGAGGCCCATCTGCATATAAATGTTCTAGAGCTGAGGGCGGTGCTTCTGGCATTGCAAGCATTCCATCCCCTGCTGCCATCTGGGACAATTGCGATTCAATCAGACAACATGGCAGTGGTCTGTTACATCAACAAGCAAGGTGGAACCAAATCTTACCCCCTTTGTCGAGTGGCCATGAGGATATGGCAATGGGCGATGGCTACCAACTGCTTTCTTCTAGCAACGCACATTCTCGGGAGTTCCAACTTGATAGCAGACAGACTCAGCAGGTGCATTCTTCAACCTCACGAGTGGTCCCTGAATCCCTTGATAGCAGCAGAGATCGTCCACCTCTTTGCATCCCCGACCAACTACAAATGCAACTACTTTGCCCTGATTCCCCTTCCAGGACAGTCACCCAGGGACTCTCTATTCCACGATTGGCCCTCGGGTCTTTTCTACACATTTCTGCCCTTTCCTCTCATTCCCCAGTTTCTGAAGAAAGCCCAGCGGTGGAAGAGCAAGGTAATCCTCATAGCACCATATTGGCCTCGACAGATTTGATTCCCATTCATTTGGCCTCTCTTACTGGATCGACCATGGATTCTCCATCCAATCCTGGAGTTGATCTCACACCCACAGAACCTGATTCATCCCAACCTGAACAGCCTGAAGCTAATGGCTTGGCTACTCCAATTCCCTTGATTGCCAGGCAGAATGATCTTTCTTTACCAGTACGTGATATTCTCATTGCTTCTCATACGTCTTCCACTAGAATTACTTATCTGAGCAAGTGGAAAAGATTTACCTGTTGGCTGAAACATAAACAAGCAGACCCCTTTTCAGCACCAGTGTTGGTAATACTAGACTATCTGGCCGACCTGTTCAATCGGGTCTATCGGCCTCTACCATTAGAGTTCATTTGGCTGCAATTTCTAATTTTCATGAGGGTGTCCAAGATTCCTCTCCTATGTCTCATAAATTGTGCAAGACCTTCATAAAAGGTGTGAATCATCTGAAGCCACCTTTTAGAGAACCCATTCAACCATGGGATTTATCATTAGATGTTAAGTTGTCTATCTCGCCTTCATTCTGGCTGGTTGGGTTCGGAGCCGATCCTCGGCTCCGACTCGGCCATCTTCTAAAGCTCGAGAGCTATTTACTGGCTCGAGACCTCCCCATATCCCACAATGCCTGGCACTAGATCCCTAGATCTCATTTGCCGCTTCTGCTACGAGGTTGCTTTTGCTGGCTCAGGTCGTATTTTTCGTCTTTTGATAGGTTTTATATAAAAAATTTCATATAAATAGTTAGTGTTTAATTTTTATTATAGTAGTGTTAGTACTTATTGTCTCTGTGTACTTTTAGATCTATCCCATTCCCTTAGAAAACTTGTTTTTACTGTTAGAGAGTTTTCCCCTCCCCCCCCCTCTTTTTCTCTCTTTAAGGTAGCCGTTTTTAATTAGAGGCTAACCCTTGTTCTCTAAATACCTTTTCGTAGTGTTTTCAGGTAGAAATAGTTGTTGTACTTTACTATTTTCTAGTATATATATATATATATATATATATATATATATATATATATATATATATTATAGTTATACTGCGTGTATGCGTTGTTAAGGTGTGGTAACTGTTTTTTTTGTTTGTACGGGTTTCTTTATACTTGTTCCCTACTGTTGTACTGTTGACCTTTTTTTCCTGGGATATTTCCTTTTTGCAGTATGTCCAAAGATACGAAGGTATCGGGATTCAAGAAGTGTGACTCATGCTGTCAGAAGATGTCTCTGACAGATGGTCACACTTCTTGTGTCTACTGCTTGGGCGCCCTACACCTGCAGGACTCTTGTTCGGTGTGCCACTCCTTTAGTCCAAAAGTCCTGCAGGAGTGTAGGAATAAGTTAATCCTTAGAGGATTACTAAAACCTTAAGGGTCACCTGCTAAGACTCAGCCAGGGAAACCCTCCAGGCCATCGAAGCCATCGGCTCCCAGCTCGGAGCCCTCGTCGGGTGTGGCGTCTGCTTCGACTTCGGTTCCGGCCAGAACCGAAGTACCTGCTTCTCAGTCGGCTCCGATCCTGGTGTCGGAACCTTCAGGGAGCTGAAAGCGTTCTAGGTCCCCATCCCTAGAGTCGATTCGCTCAGCTCCGGGTTCGCCTCTGTTACAGTCGGAGCGAAGTCACCAATCTCACTCTTCTCGGTCTTAGAGACTGTCTGACCATGACTTGGAGATAGTAGTGAGCAGACTTCTGAAATCTCAGGCCCTGGCTAAAATGCTATCCAGCCCCCCTCATCAGGGTTCTGCTGTGCCCGTTTCTACAGTAGTTCCTCCTTCAACTCACCCCTTGAGTTCGGAGCCGGAGCTGGTTGGGGTTTGGATCGTGGAACCGTCGGCGCTGATACCTACCCTTTCGGTTCCTTTGGCTCTGATCACTTCCATGGCGCCGTCCTTGGAGGGATCTGGGTGCCGAGACTCCCTCGTCGGTTCTGAGGGGGCGAGTGGCATCGGACTTTTGTCCGACCCCGTTCTCCCTCTTGGAGATTCAGCGCAGGTGAGCTCGGCTCCTACATCGGCCTCGGAGCCGTCCCTCTTGGTGCCGGGGGGGGGGGGTTCCGGTCTCTTCAGATCCTGAGCCTTCCTCTCTGCCGGGAAGGTGTGCCTTCGAGGTTATGAGGAGTGTGCTGGCCCCTCAGTCAGCCCCACGATCAGCCTCTTCGGCTCCTCCCCCCATGGTGCCTGCATCTGCTTCTGCCCCTCCTCCAGACCCCAAGCGAGGAGAACAAGCACTCCAGGTCGCCCCAGTGGGCGTGTCTTCCTCTTCCAAGGCCTCCCCTGATCATTCAGAGGAGTCCCCTCGAAAGAGGAAATATAAGAGGAAGCATGTTGACTCCCCTGAGTCTGTCACTTCGGATACCGACTTAGAGGATTCGGAAGGGTCCCCGAGGTCCCCCTCTGAAGATGTCTCCTTCTCAGACATCCTTGAGATGCTTAGGCTGAGGGGGAACTGGACTACCCTTAACCCTTTTGAGGATGAGTCGGTATACCTGGATGCATTTGGTTCTCGCCCCTCCACCTCCTGGGTGTCTCCGCATTTCGATCCACTGATGGCAGTGGTGGCTCGAAAGGCGTGGTCAGCCCCAGACACAGTGGAACCAAATCCCCGAAGGCCCACAGAATTCATCACAGCACCACAAGACAAGCAATTTTTGACAAAGGGTGTCCCTGTTGATGCTATGGTGGTAGCAGCGGCCACGAAAAAGGAGTTGGCTGAGACTTCTTCTTCTGTCCATCCCCCTAATAAGGAATCTAGGACGATGGACAGATACGGGAAGCGGTTGTGTTCCTCAGCGACCATTTTACCCGCCTTCAAAGGGATCTCCTTAAGGAGCTAGGATATACCCTTCAAGATCCATCAGCTGCGGGGGCCCAGGATAAGATTACCTCCCAGCTGGCGACTCTTAATTCGATAGTGAACTCCTCCATGCGGCTCATTTCTTATGCGGCCGATGGGGCGAGTAGAGGCACAGGTGTGGCCTTGAGAAGGCACACTTGGATGCGGTTATGTAACTTTGCGGACCCCTGTAAGGCATCTTTCACCAATACTCCTTTTGATGGTTCTGCTCTTTTTGGACCACAGGTGAAGGATATCCTTACCAGGTGTGAGCAGGAAGGCAAGACTCTCTCTGCTGTGGGAGTCCATTTTTCCACTCCTTCTGGACCATACCCCAAAGGTCATAAAAGTGGGAAAATGTGGTTCTGGAAACCCCAGGGAGCCGTGCCTGACACGTGGTGAGTTTCCCTCCAGGGGCAGAGGAGGGAGCAATAATAGACGCTGCCCTCGAGCAGAGGGGGCCCGCAAAATCAGGGCAGCAGAGATTTCTTCTCTGACAAACCCTTCCAGCATCCTTGAGGGGCTGCCCACCTTCGGAGGCAGTCGGGGGAAGATTATCGCTGTACCCAAAAGCCTGGCAAGACATAACTCAAGACAGATGGGTACAGTCTATCATATCCGGAGGTTACAGAATTCCCTTCGTTCATACCCCCTTAAGGTCAAACAAATTCCTTCCAGATGTTCCACTCAGTCTAAGGGAACAAGCAGTGCAAGAGATCTCAAAACTGCTACAAAAAAGAGCCATCCAACGAGTCCCAGCAGACCAGCAAGGATCCTGAATTTACTCAAGGTTCTTTTTGGTACCAAAAAAGACAGGGGACTGGAGACCTATTTTGGATCTCAGCAGACTAAACAGGTCTGTACAAAGAACGAAGTTCCGGATGGTCACGCTTCAGTCCATTCTACCCTTTTTGGGTCAGGACAATTAAATGTGCTCCATAGATCTTCAAGATGCGTACTACCATATCAAAATGGACAGGCGGTCCAGAAGATTCCTCCGCTTCCAGCTGGGAGCCAGTCATTATCAGTTCCGAGCTCTGCCCTTTGGTCTCACCACAGCCCCCAGGGTGCTCACCAAATGTATGGCAGTAGTTACCTCTCACCTGAGACGGCAAGGATTCCAGGTGTTTCCCTATCTAGACGACTGGCTCCTTACTGCTACCACCAGACATCAGCTGCTATGAGCCAGGAACTACACCATCCAAACTTGCTCCAAGCTAGGTATCACAATAAATTTCGAAAAGTCTGCATTGTCGCCTTGTCAGTCTATAACCTTTATAGGCACAAGTTTAAGTACAAAAGACATGTCAGCGAGACTTCCGTTACACAGAGTATTAGATATTCGCCGACATGTACAGGTGTTATTAGAATGCAAGAAAATTCAGGCCAGATTAGTTCTAAAGACATTGGGCCTCATGGCAGCAGCAATCATACTAGTCCCCCTGGCTCGTTTCATATGAGGATTCTTCAGTGGTTGCTTTTCACCCAATGGTCATTTCTACAACTTCCAATGTCTCTTATTATTACACAGACATGCAAAGACCAGCTTGCTTGGTGGATGGTTTCCCCATCCGTACCCCAGGGCAGACCATTTGTTCTTCCCCCTTCAGTAGCCACAGTGACCATGGATGCCTCCCTGATCGGGTGGGGGGGGGGGCACTTTCAGGGCAGAACAGTCCAAGGCACCTGTCAACCCCACGAGTACCATCTGCACATCAATGTCTTGGAGATGAGAGCTGTGCTTTTAGTGTTGCAAACTCTTCAGAACTGTCTTCCCACCGGGACCATTGCAGTTCAGACAGACAATATGTCGGTAGTGTGGTGCATCAACAAGCAGGGTGGAACCAAGTCCTACCCCCTATGTCAAGAAGCACTCAGACTCTGGCAATGGGTGATCTCTTCCCAGCGGCTTCTGATAGCAACGCACATCCCTGGGAAGTCCAACGTTATAGCGGACAGGCTGAGCAGAGCAATTCTCATGCCGCATGAGTGGTCTCTCAATCAGACAGTGGCGGACCAAATCTTCCGCAAATGGGGTCAGCCTTGCTGCAACCTTTTCGCCACCCCCCTCAACAGCAAGTGCGACAGTTTCTTTTCTCTCCTACCTCTTCCCAGATACCCTCCCAGAGACGCTCTAATCCACGATTGGCCTCATGGACTTCTTTATGCATTCCCTCCATTTCCCCTGATTCCCAAACTAATACAGAAAGCTTCCGCTCTGGGATGCAAGATGATCCTCATTGCCCCCTACTGGCCTCGACAAATTTGGTTTCCGTTCTTGTATCATCACCTCCTGGAGCAACCCTGGACCCAGTACCAGACCTCCTAATCCATCAGTCGGGCGGGCTGCACCAATCCCTTCAGTCTCTCAACCTCATTGCTTGGTTGCTCTACTTCCAACCTTAGCCAGGCTTCCGAACATTTCCCAGTCGGTGCGTGAAATCATATTATCTTCGCATAAATCTACCACCAGAAAAACTTATGCTAGTAAGTGGAAGCGTTTCTCTTGCTGGGCAGAGTCTAAAAATATAGATCCCTTTTCAGCCCCTGTCCACCACGTTTTAGATTTCTTAGCGGAACTTTTTCAGGCTGGGTCCTCTTCTGCCACCATTAGAGTTCAGTTAGTCGCAATTTCAAATTTTCATACAGGCCTATCTGAAACTAGTGATGTTAAGTTGTCTATCTCGCCTTCATTCTTGCTGGATGGGTTCAGAGCCGATCCTCGGCTCCAACTCGGCCAGTACTAAAGCTCGAGAGCTAATTCCACCGGCTCGAGGCTCCCCTATATCCCACAATGCTAGGCGGTAACTACTCAGATCTCGTTTGCCGCTTAGCTGACGAGGTGCTTTTTCTACCGGCTCTGACAGGTTAGTAGAGTTATTTTCTAACATAATCCTTTTAGACCTATTTTTTTTCTTCCCTTTACTATAAAAATATAAAAATAGTTTCCTAGAGTTAATCGGGTCCCCCTTACTGTTTAATTGACCCTTTTATTCCCCTTTTACAAGTTAGGCCTTAGGCCTCTTCCACTTCCTGGTCCTTTTGTGTGACTGGTTTTATATTTTTGTTTTAAGGTGTGCTGTGTGTTTGTGTGTTTTTTATTAAACACTAATCTGACAATGTCTAAAGATTCAAAGGTCTCGGGCTTCAAGAAGTGTGATTCGTGCTGTCAGAAAATGTCTCTGACAGACGGTCACACTTCTTGTGTGTATTGCCTGGGACCTTTGCACCTGCAGGACTCATGTGCTGTGTGTCATGGTTTCAGCCCTAGAGTCCTTTAGGAACGCAAAAATAAATTAATTTTGCGTGACTTATTAAAGCCTGAAGGCCCCCCGTCCCAGTCTGTGTCGGGGAAGCCTTCTAAGACTTCCAGACAGTCAGCTCCAGCTTCAGAGCCGTCCTCTGGAAGCATCAAAACTGCTTCGACATCGGCTCCAGCTTGAGCCGATGTTTCCAAGCCTCATACTATTACCTCGGCTCCAGCCGGAGCCGAGGCTGATAAGACTCAGTTGGCTCCGATACGTTTATCGGAGCAACCTTTAAGAAAAAGGTCTAGGTCTCCCTCCATCGGCTCTGTTCACTCGGCGCCAGGGTCCCCTCTTCTTTCGGAGCGGAGCCATAGATCGCATTCTTCACGGTCTTCCAGGCTATCTGACCACGATTTGCAAAGGGTAGTGAGTAGACTTCTTAAGTCTGAGGCACTGGCCCAAATGCTTCATAGCCCGACTCATCAGTCAGTGGCTATTTCTGTCCCTCAATGTGTTCCTCCTCCGACTCCTTTGAGCTCGGAGCTGGGGCTCATCGGAGCCATGACTGTCGGTGCATCGGATCTGATACCTTCCCTTTCGGCTTCGTGGTCTGCTCTGATCTCCTCTTTGGAGGGATCTCGGCGCCGAGCTTCCCTCGTCGGCTCCGAGGGGGCGAGTGGCATCGGACCCTTGTCCGACCCCGCTCTCCCTCTCGGTGCTTCGGCGCTGGTGAGTTTGGCTCCGACATCGGCCTCTGAGACGTCCCTGTCGGTGCCGGGGGGGTCCTGGTCTCTTCGGAGCGGGGACCTCCGGCCTTGCCCGACGGGGGTGCCTTTGAGGTCATGCGGAGCATGCTAGAACCAGAGTCTGCCCCTCAGTCGGCTCCGTCAGCCCTTCCATCATCCGTGCCTGTGGTGATTTCTACCCACACCCTTGCTCCAGACCGCAGAGAGCCAACTCCTCAAGTTTCCCCATTGGGAATTTCCTCCTCTTCCGAGGCCTCTCCTGACCCGGTAGGAGAACCCCCTAGGAAGAGGCAGTGCAAGAGGAAGCACATTGACTCCCCTGAATCTATCACCTCTGACACTGACTTAGAGGAATCTGAAGGTTCCCCTCGATCCCCCTCTGAGGATGTCTCCTTTGCTGACATCCTTGAGATCCTCAAACAAAGGGGGAACTGGCCAGCCCTTAACCCTTCAGAGGATGAGTCAGTGTACCTTGAGGCGTTCGGCTCTCACCCTTTTACCTCCTGGGTGTCCCCTCCCTTTGACCCCCTTATGGAAGTGGTGGCAAGGAAGGCCTGGATGGCTCCTGATTCAGTGGAACCCACCCCGAGGAGGCTGTCTAAATTTATTACTGCCACTAGAGATAAAGATTTTTTATCTAAAGGCGTCTCCGTTGATGCCATGGTGGTGGCCGCAGCCACTAAGAAGGAGTTAGCTGATCCTTCGGTACCTGTCCATCCTCCTAATAAGGAATCTAGGACCATGGACAGGTACGGTAAGTGGATGTTTTCATCAGTGACCTTTTCAATGCGGTCGCTGAACTATTTATGTCACTTCACTCATCTCCAGAGAGATTTACTCAAGGATATGAGTGAAGAGGTAAAGGATCCAACAGCTGAGGGGTTCCAAGACAGAATGAACTCCCAGTTGGCAACCCTGAACTCCATCGTTAACTCCTCCATGTGGCTTATCTCATATGCTGTGGATGGGGTGAGTAGAGCCGCAGGCACAGGCGTTGCCCTACGGCGTCACACCTGGATGCGGCTGTGTAACTTTGCGGACCCTTTCAAGGCGTCCTTCACCAATTCCCCCTTTGATGGATCATCCTTGTTTGGTCCTCAGATGAAGGATACATTGACTAGGTGCGAGGTGGAAGGTAAGACTCTCTCTGCCGTGGGAGTCCGTTTTTCTACCCCTTCTAGGCCTTATCCCAAAGGTCAGAGGGGAGGAAAGATGTGGTTCCGCAAACAAACCCAGGGAGTCTCATCTGACGCACAAGGTCGATTCCCCTCTAGAGGCAGAGGGGGGAATAATAATAGACGCCGCCCTAGAGGCAGAGGAGGTCCGCAAAACCAGGGTAGCAGAGAAACTTTCTCTGATAAACCCTTTCAGCATCCCTGAGGTGCTGCCTGGCTCTCCACCTTCGGAGGCAGTCAGGGGAAGATTATCTCTGTATACCCAAAAGCCTGGCTTTCCCTTACACAAGACAAATGGGTACAGTCGATCATATCCGAGGGTTACAAAATTCCCTTTATTCACATTCCATCTCAACCCAAAGGATTCCTTCCAGACGTTCCACCCGGTCTAAGGGAACAAGCAGCACTAGAAATTTCAAAGCTGCTATCAAAAAGAGCTATCCAATCAGTCCCAGCAGACCAACAAGGATCCGGAATCTACTCCAAATTCTTTTTGGTACCAAAAAAGACAGGGGACTGGAGACCCATACTGGATCTCAGCAACTTAAACAATTATGTCAGAAAAACAAAATTCTGGATGGTCACGCTACAGTCCATTCTACCCTTCTTGGGTCAGGACAATTGGATGTGCTCGATAGATCTTCAGGACGCGTACTACCATATAAAGATGAACAGATGCTCCAGGAGATTTCTCCACTTCAGGCTGGGAGCCAGTCACTATCAATTCAGAGCCCAGCCCTTTGGTCTCACTACAGCCCTCCAAGTGTTTACCAAATGCATGGCAGTGGTCGCTGCTCACTTGAGATGTCAAGGATTCCAGGTGTTTCCATATTTAGATGACCGGCTCCTTACTGCCACCACCAGACATCAACTACTTCTATCCAGAGACTTCACTATCCAAACTTGCCAAGCTCTAGGCATTTCAATAAATTTCGAAAAATCTGCCTTGTCGCCTTTTCAATCTATTACCTTTATAGGTGCCACATTAAACACACTCAATCTTTCAGCCAGACTCACAGAGCAGAGTGTGTCAGACATCCACAAACAAGTTTACCTTCTCTTACAATGCAACAAAGTCAAAGCCAGACTAGTTTTGAAGGTATTAGGACTCATGGCAGCAGCTACCCCCTTCTCCCCTTAGCTCGCTTCCACATGAGGATCCTCCAATGGATGCTGTTTACTCAATGGTCCTTCCAACAGCTCCCGATGTCCCACACCATATTGTTGACTCAATCATGCAAGAATCAACTGTCTTGGTGGATCACATCACCTCAGGTTCTCCAAGGAAGACCCTTCACTCCCCCCCCCCAGTCGCCACGTTGACAACAGACGCCTCCCTGATCAGGTGGGGGGGGCATTATCAGGGCAGGACAGTCCAGGGCACGTGGCAACCTTTCGAGTGACACTTGCACATAAATGTCTTAGAGATGAGAGCAGTGCTTTTAGCGTTGCAAGTCCTTCACGACTCTCTTCCCACAGGGACTATTGCAATTCAGACGGACAACATGTCCGTAGTGTGGTACATCAACAAACAAGGCAGAACCAGATCATACCCCTTATGTCGAGAGGCACTCAGACTTTGGCAATGGGCGATCTCTTCTCAGCGTTTTCTGGTAGCAACGCACATTCCCGGGAAATCCAATGTGATTGCAGACAAGTTGAGCAGGGCAATTCTCATGCCCCACGAGTGGTCTCTGAAGAAATCAATACTGGGAGAAGTGTTCCAACGATGGGGCCAGCCTTGCTGCGATCTTTTTGCTACTCCCCAAAACAGCAAGTGTCACGACTTCTTCACTCTCTTCCCATTACCAGGCCATCCCACCAGAGACGCTGTAGCCCACGATTGGCCCCGGGGACTTCTGTATGCCTTTCCCCCCTTTCCACTGATAACTCAACTAATACAGAAAGCCATCGCCTTGAGAGTGATGATGATCCTCATTGCCCCTTACTGGCCTCGACAGATATGGTTTCCGTTCCTTCATCATTACCTTTTGGAGCAGCCTTGGCATCTGGACCCAGTGCCGGATCTGTTGACCCACCAATCGGGCCAGCTGCATCAGTCTCTTCATTCTCTTAACCTCACAGCGTGGTTTCTCCGGTTCTGACCCTAGCCAGGCTTCCCTTAATATCTCGCTCGGTCCAAGATATCTTGATAGCCTCTCATAAATCTTCTACCCGGAAGATTTATAATAGCAAATGGAAACGCTTCTCCTTTTGGGTGACATCAAAAAATATAGATCCCTTCACTGCACCTATCCAGTCTATTCTGGACTTTCTAGCAGAACTCTTTCATTTAGGCTCTTCTTCGTCTACCATTAGAGTTCAGTTGGCTGCTATATCTAATTATCATGTAGGTGTATCAGAGTCTAGCATCATGGCTCACAAGCTTTGCAAAGCCTTTTTAAGGGGTGTTTTTCTTCTCAAACCTCCAGTCAAAGATCTCCCGCCTCAATGGGACTTGAACTTGGTTCTGGCATCCTTAGTCCTTCCCCCTTTCGAACCACCGGCTTCATGTTCTCTGAAGTTGCTTTCATGGAAGACTCTTTTTCTAGTAGCCATAACTTCAGCGAAAAGGATATCTGAACTCCATGCTCTGTGCAGTCGCCCTCCTTACTTAGTGTTTCACAAAGATAGGGTATCCCTCCGTACTAATCCTTCCTTTTTACCTAAGGTTTCCTCTCAAACAAACCTAAACCAAACAATTGATCTTCCCATCTTTTTCCCTAACTATTCCAACAGGTCGGAACAAAAGCTACATTTTCTGGATGTTCATCACCAACTTAGATATTATTTAGACAGAACTAAACAATTCAGGAAATCTGATCAACTTTTTCTATCATATGCAGAAGGGAAATCGGGCCTTCCAGTTACTAAAGTTTCCCTTTCTAGATGGCTCACCTCCACAATTACTTTCATCTATGAGATCAGCTCATTCAACTAGGGCATTAGCTACATCCGTAGCTTTTCAGGACAGGCTGCCAATAGATTCCATTTGTGCAGCAGCCACTTGGGCTTCTCCTCATACCTTCATTTCACATTACAAATTGGACATGGTCTCCAGAAACCGTGCCAACTTTGGTTCCACTGTTCTCAAGAGTCTGTTCCGATAGGCCACCTGGGATAAGGTGCTTGGGATGCGGTCCCATCCAGCAAGAATGAAGGCGAGATAGACAACTTAACATTAAGACGTTATGTACCTACCATAACATTCCATGTTAGTTGTCTTCTTCTCGCCTTCTTTCTTGCGTCCCACCCTCCTTCCCCCAAGCCTGGACAGACCGAAAGGAATTCTTTTTGTGATCTTCCTCCGGAAGAGTTTCATTCCCACACATGCTGCCACCTCTATTTCCCCTTTTGTTAGGTCTGGGATACCTTACACTCTGGTTTATATAGAGGTGGGTTACACTTCTCCATTCTATGGAGACTAGAATTGCTTGGTCTAGCTATCAAACGAGATCTGAGTAGTTACCGCCTAGCATTGTGGGATATAGGGGAGCCTCGAGCTCTTGAGCTTTAGTACTGGCCGAGTTCGGCTCCGAACCCATCCAGCAAGAAAGAAGGCGAGAAGAAGACAACTAACATGGAACGTTATGGTAGGTACATAACTTCTTATTATGTCCCATAAGCTTTGCAAAGCTTTTCTTAAAGGGACTACTTTACTCAGGCCCCCAGTAAGAGATCCCCCGCCTCCGTGGGATCTTAATTTGATCTTAGCTTCCCTAATATTGCCCCCCTTTGAACCCGCAGCTCCATGTTCCTTGAAGTTTCTTTCTTGGAAAACCCTCTTTCTTGTGGAAATTACCTCAGCTAGAAGAGTTTCTGAACTCCAGGCCCTTTGTGTTTGCCCTCCTTATTTAATTTTCCATAATGACAGAGTTTTGCTCAGGACTAATCCCTCCTTCCTTCCTAAGGTACCTTCTGAGACTAATCTGAATCAGTCCATTGATCTTCCGGTCTTCTTCCCAAATTATTCCAACAAAGCTGAACATAAATTACATCAGTTGGATGTTCGTAGACAATTACGTTTCTACTTGCATAGGACTAAACAAATTAGAAAATCAGATCAGCTCTTCCTGTCCTATGCTGAAGGTAAACAAGGTCTACCAGTGTCTAAAGTAACTTTATCTAGGTGGTTGACTTCTGTTATTGCTTTGATTTATCAATTGAGGAACAAACATCTCCCTGCTAAACCAAAAGGCCACTCTACTAGGGCTTTAGCCACTTCTGTAGCTTTTCAGGCAAGATTACCAGTGGAAGCCATTTGTGCGGCAGCTACATGGGCCACTCCCCATACATTCATTTCTCATTATAAGCTGGATGTGGCCTCTAGGAGCAGAGCTGATTTTGGTTCCACTGTGCTGAAGAGCCTGTTCCAATGAGCCACCCAGGACTGAGGTGCTAGGGATGCTGTCCCAACCAGCAAGAATGAAGGCGAAATAGACAACTTAACATTAAGAAGTTATGTACCTACCATAATGTTCCACGTTAGTTGTCTTTTTCTCACCTTCTTTCTTGTGTCCCCACCCTCCGTCCCCCTATCCTAATAGACTGAGAAGAGTTGCCCTCTGAGTTCCTTTTAGCTGGCTGGGTCTTTTCTGGTTTGTTCCCTCAACCTTTTAGCTCTGTAGCTAAACATATGCTGTTAGGACAGGTGTCCTTATATTTTGTCTGTAGTTAGGTCTATCAAACAAGATCTGGGGATCTAGCGCCAGGCATTGTGGGATGTGGGGAGGCCTCGAGCCAGTAAATAGCTCTCGAACTTTAGAAGATGGCTGAGTCGGAGTTGAGGATCGGCTCCGAACCCAACCAGCAAGAAAGAAGACGAGAAGAAGACAACTAACATGGAATGTTATGGTAGTTACATAACTTCTTATTATACAAGCTCTGACAATGGCACCTTTCGAACCAGCCTCTTCTTGCGACCTCAAGTATTTGTCATGGAAAACCTTGTTTTTGGTCGCTATTACGTCTGCCAGACATATTTCTGAACTTCAAGCTTTATGTATCAAGAGTCCATACTTGATTTTTCATAGAGATAGAGTGTCTCTGAGAACTAATCCGTCATTTCTCCCTAAAGTGATCTCTGAAATGTCCATTAATCAAGCCATTGAATTGCCAGTTTTCTTTCCCAACCATTCAAACAGAGGAGAGTATTGCCTACATACCCTAGATATACACAGGCAAATCCATTTTTACTTAAACAGGACTAAACCCTTTCATAAATCTGACCAGTTATTTTTGGCCTTTTCTGGATCTAGATTAGGATCTGCTGTTGCTAAGGTCACATTTGCTATATGGTTGAAGGACTGTGTGACCTGTAGTTACACACAATGTAATATCTCATTTTCTACTACCATGAAAGCTCATTCAACAAGGTCGGTGGAACTTCTGCTGCATTCCATGCCAGAGCTTCTTTTCATGACATCTGTGCAGCTGCAACTTGGCCTACGCCTCATACCTTCATCAATCATTACAAATTGGATTTGGCCTCCAGGGGAAGAGCATCTTTCAGTTCTGTGGTGCTCAGGAATGTCCTTCCATGAGAGCCTCCCAGGAATAGAGGTAGCTGGGGACTCTGTCCCATGCGTAAGGAATGAACGAAGATTAACAATATCAGGTAAAGAAGTTATATCTTGCCATAACGTTCCATCTGTATTGTTGATCCTCGTTCAGTGATTACGACCCTCCCTCCCTCCTTCCCCCTCCTGTGGTTTCTAGTGGATCTCACCATCCAGTTCTCTTAGGTTATTTGACCAGAGGTAGCCTTTACCTTCATTAACTTGCAAACTCAATCTGAGGTAACAGGAAGAGGGGGATTGTGGGCAAGAGTTTAGCTCGAGAGTTTGAAGCTGATGCGAGCTCGGAAAATGGCCGGCTCAGTTCTGAGCTCGGAACCGATACCCATGTGTAATGACTGAACGAGGATCAACAATACAGATGGAACGTTATGATAAGACATAACTTCTTTATTTTATTAGTATTTATTCTAAGGCCCGACACTCTGACAAAGTGCTTTAAACAGTTGAATATCCCCTCTAAACTCTGTCATGGATTAGTCGACCATATCATGCAGTCATCAGCAAACCATGAAGTTAATTAGTATTGGAAGCCTCAGTTGGAACAGTATCTTTTCAAGCTTAACTCTCAAGAATTGAGTGAAGGCTGCCATAACCAAATCAAATAGTAAAGTGCTGACTGGACAGACCATTTGTGGAGGGAAATCAGCACTTTTGACTGAAGATTACTTCAGAATTTTATAAAGGAGCTGATGCTTAAAATCTCTCAAAGTGTAACTGCTTGTAGAAAAAAGGATGTCTGGATGGATCCTTTTTTTACTACAAGCAGTTCTGTTTTGAAAGATTTTGAGCATCACCTCCGTTACCGAATGTTTTACTTGGTTCTTGGTTTTCTTATTCCCTTTCAGCCCTATTTTAGATATTACTTCTGAATTTTGTCAGAACTTTCTTGCCTCCTCAAGGAATAACAGCTGAGAAGTTTCATAGGAAACAGCAACTGGTTACAGCTTTTATTTCTGGCAGATAATTCCCTATTTATTGTAGACTTTCTATCATGCAGAGCAGAAATTATTAGTGAGGAAAATCTGTTGGAGGATTCTGGCATTTTCAGAGACAGTTTTTTCTTTGTCTGACTCTCAAGCCCAAGAATCTGATTTAGTGGAATGTTTGTCCTCTCCAACTCCATAAGAGGAGCTGCTTTTGATATGTGTTTTTGTTGGAACAAGTGGATGTTCCTCATAAATTGAGGAGATATGATATGCGGTACCTCATGCTATGCTCTTTCCGCTTATTAAGTCGGAGAATGTGTTAAATGCTGCCTGCAATAACCCTGACCCTCAGTTTTGTCACCTACCCAAAAATGGCAGAGCACTTATTAATACCAACCCTACTCCTACAGATAAGTAGGTAAGGGAATATATAGATTTCATAAGAGCATTTCTTTCTTCCAGTCTGTTCTATCAGGTATTGACAACTTGTGGAATTGTTCCGCCACACTTCCCTCAGAAGGTAGGCCCTGTGTGAATCGTACTATTTCTAACCTGTCTCAGTTATCTAATCATGCTTTGAAGGGTGTATATAATTGTGCAGATACTTTGCTTAGGGCTACTACTGCTGCTACTGTTTTGAGAAGATGTACTTGGGTACAAACTGAAATGTTTTTGGGTGAAGTAAAGTCTGAGATTTTAAACTCTAATGCTGACAAGGAGGTTTTGTTTGGCACAGCTGCAACTCAGATTCTCAAACAGTTTGATAATAGAGGGGAAATTAATTAAAAGAATTACTAAGATTTTTCAAGCCCCAAATTATAAATCTTACAAACCTCTGTTTTTTTCCTTTAACTAAAAAAATGCAGCATAAAAGTGTGTGTGTGGTTGGGAAGGGGAGGGGCCAGAGCTTTAAGAAGTTGGCCAGCTATATCCTGGGCAGATTACAACACAAATAGCTAACTGCTATTGCAGCAGTCAGGAATCTGAACATTTACTCATGTTCTGTATATTGATCAGTGCTGTAGTAGCCTATGCTATATGGGTTATATCCTATATAGGCTATAACAGTTAACCAGCATACACAACTTCAGGGCACCTCTCATATGCCCAAACCATTAGACAACTTGAAATGAGCTGACTAAAATAATTGAGTACCAAGCCCTTTAGACCTTTCCTGTCTCCAAAGAGACTACTCGTCTGTGGGCTGTGTTCCATTACTGGGCAGATAAGCTCCCTTTGGGGGAAAATAGTGCTTGATACACAGTAAAGCTTAGCAGCAATAGTTAGTAAACAGGAGAGTTGAAAAAAAAATCACTTTTTTCCACAAAAAAAGCTCAGTCTGAAGCACTTTAAACACTTTCATCAGCCTCAAAAAGCAAAATAATGTTTCTTCACAGAAAAAGTAGTTTTAAACAACATTTTTACAACTTTGTACACAAAGGTAAAAAGTGCACTCCCATTTAATAGTATATAAAAGTATTCAGACAATCAACAATTATTTTTCCCCAGCTTTAAAATTGTTGATTTTGTCAGAAAATGATTTTAAACAACAAACACGTAATGTGGAAGGTTTTCTCCCCCAACGTTTGTATAAAGTGCTTTCTACTGTGCTTTTTGTGGAAAAAAAGTGAGATTTTTTGGGAACTCTCCTTTTTAACTGACTATTTCTGCTAAGCTTTACTGGTTATCAAGTACTATTTTCTGCTTGACAATGTAATAAACTACTGGTCCCCTGGTTGGACCTTCTTCCAGCCACAAAAACAAAAAAAGTTATCTAATCAGCCTTTGCAGCCGCAGCAGTAATTTGTCTAAGCAGCAGATGAGTGACTCTGCTGTGGTCAGTGCTCGTTCTTCAGACCATTCATCTTTTTCCTCAAATTTGTCTGTTGTTCATACATCCACCAGGGACCAGGTGTTAGCCATGTCCTCTGTGGGTGTTGAGGTTTCCTCAATGGGCAATGGAGAGCCACTACTTTCAGTCATGGGAGAAGGGGCAGGGAATATGCCCCTGCTTAGTCAGAATATTGTACTCATCCCTGGGGAAGCTGTTGTAGGCAATACTAGATCTGTTTGTCAAAATGTTCCTGTCAGAAAGAAACAGAAACTAAACATTTAACTTCTCCTGTACCACTTTCTCTTGACAGAAGTAATTTATTGGGCTTAGTGCAGAGTTTTGTACAGGCTGTTGACCCTTCTTAGAATTCAGAGTATGGTATCTGAATTTCCTTGTGAGGGATTCTGTTTCTGTGAGACTATTTCTAGAATATGCTAGTGTTTTCAGTGGGGGAACACATAGGTTTCTCATTTCCTCAGAAAATACTGTGAGCTGTCACAGTTAGAATTATCAGAACCTTCACCCATCTCCCCAGTGTTGTCAACATTGGAAGATATGTTTGTTATAGCCTGTGGATTCTGAAACCCGGCCTGCTGCGCCTAAAAATCAGATAAAATGTACAAAGTTCCTCATTCTTTCAAGTTTTTATTCACAAATTCCAAATCTGACCCAGCAGATATAGCTTTAGTTAATCCAGCTGCTGCCAAACATTTTGTTATTTCTAATAACTCTCATTCTGCCAAGGATGGTAAAGCTATTGATAAGTTTGGGGGAAGAAAGCGTATGCTTCTGCAGCTTTGATTTTTAGAATTTTGAATTGTCAATCTCATATGTTAAAGTTTGTTCTGACTAATTGTGAAAGGATTAGGAATATTTTAGCTGCAGTTTCCTAGTGAGGAAACATTTGCTTTGAGTGGCTCAGTTTCTTCCATTTCTCAGGTCAATACTCATTGTTTAAAGTGAGTTTATGTCTCTGTAGATACTGATTCCAGGCCTTTTGCCACTGCTATTGTGCTGAGGATTGCCTGGCTGCATTCCCAGAACCTCCCAGATTATGTAATAAGTAAGACGTTGAATTCTGTTCTGGATACAGATTCAGTTTTCTGACCCTTTGCTATAGAGGTTATCAAAAATGTGATGAGAGGCAACTTGATTCAGGGAACCTTTCAGATTTTTCCAGTTTTGGCAAGAAACAAAATAAACAGTTTCAGCAGAATGTGTTGAAAAAGCAATTGCAGGAAGGCTCCAAAAAGAAGGTTGGAATCCCCCAGAACAAAAGAATAGCCAAATGAGGCAGAATGACTGTTTAAGGGGCCTTGTACCTTCTCCCACCCTTGCATTTCTTTTCCCTCTCAGAAAGTTTAAATCTCCATTTCTCTGTTTGGCAACTGATTTTTTCATTTCTGAAGGTGATACAGCTGGGATAAAGATGGTAGCAGGAAGAAGTACCTCCTTTCCAGAGAATTGCTCCTCGTCTGCCAGACCAAACCCTATTTTGCTTCCTGTTCTACAGCACACAGTTTCTCAGGGGGGTAATAGAAGCAGTGCCTCCTTCCCAGTTGAGAAAAAAATTTTATTCAAGAATGTTCTTGGAGCAAAAGAGAAAAATATGTCTGGAGACAAGCTCGCTTTTTTTTTTCTTTCCTAAATCAGTTGGTGATATTGCCTGGTTTCAGAATGCTTTCACTTTACAACCTGTTACCCTTTCTTTCTTATTTGAGTTTTTTTAGTAACCTTAGATTTAAAAGATGCATATCATCCCATTCCTATTAATCCATTTTTTGGGTGTTGCTTAAAGTTTTATGTATTTGGATCACATTGTTAGTTCTCTTCCTTATCCTTTGGGGTATCTACTACTCCCAGAGTTTTCACAAAGTGTCTAGCTCCTGTCATAGCCCATTGAGCCTACAGGATAGCCCTATTTTTCCATATGTAGATGACATGCATATCTTTACTAGAGTCTTTTTCAGAGTATTTGGAATCACTCACTTGCATAATGTATCGCCTACAAAGGCTGGGATTGCATGAAAACATTCAAAAGTCTTTCTTGACTCCATCATACAGGATTGTGTTTTGGAGATGTCTGCTAGATACCACAGTACAAAGAGCTTATGTTCCACAGGAAAAAGTAGATTTATATTTAGATCTGTTCCAAGGGGTTTTCTCAGAAATTGCTCACTGAGAGGGAATTTGGGGGATTATGGGTCTCACCGAAATGCAGCTGGCTCAACCATTGTCCTGTGGTGGTCACATGAACTAGCACCCCACACCCTCAGCTCTTCAAGTGAAGTCTGCAAAACAGTTTGCAGGATACCTCCTGCAATACCCAATCCATGCATCCACCCCTCCCCCACAGTTCTTCAAAAGAAAAACAGCTGTTCCTTCTATTTGTAGACCAACAAAGTAGCCGTACGTATGACACAGCCCTCCCTCCCTTCTGCCCCAGCCATTCAGTTCCTGTCTCAGCCCTCAACCCTTCTTCAACACACTTTATTAAAACAACCATTTCTTCTTTTAAACTGTAGCAAACTGCTTGCTACAAATGAAGTAACCAGTTGCTACAGTTTATACAATGCCTACGTAGAGCACCACATTACTCAAGTTTTAGTTTAAGAAACGTATTTTATATTTTAAACTGTAAAAACTGCTTACTACAGATGTAGCAAACAGTTTACAAACATCTTGCAGTTTGCTATAGTGCTAAGATACAAGCTAAAAAAAAAATCTTCTTTTAAATTGTAGCTAATTTCTTGCTACAAATGTAGCAAACAGTTGCTGCAGTTTTTACCCAGCCTGTGGATCACTACAATGCTTAGATTTGAATAAAAAAAAAATATTTTTGACTGTAGCAAACAGTTGCTACAGTTTATGCCTTGCCTGCACAGAGCACTATGAAACAGTTCATATAGTTTATACTATGCATGGAGTGCTTCAGTGCACAGGTTTTAGTTAAAAAACAAGCAAATCTTTTGTGTTTTAAACTGTAGCAAGCAATTAGTTGCTACAGTTTATACCTGCATGCAGCACTACAGTGTTCTGGTTTTAGTTAAAAAAAAAAAAACACTTTTTTTTTTTTTTTTTTTTTTTTTTTTTTTTTTTTGCTTTTAAGCCGTAGCAAGCGCATAGTGTGTGGAGTCTGCGTGTTCTCCCTGTGGTTGAGTGACATTGAAAGACATGCAGATAGGTGCATGCGTGAATGGGTGTGCCTTTTTTGAAGGTTGGGCATCGGGCTGGCAACTCGGCACTGTAAAAATCCACTGCCAATGATTAGCAGACCGGAGTTCCGCTGTGGCGACCCTTAATCGGGAAAAGCCGAAAGACATTACTAAACTGTAGCAAATTACTACAATTTAAATGACGCACTTAGTGCTACACTGCTCAAGTTTGAACACAAATGCAATACCGGCTAAATTCAAACCATCTTATAAAAGCCAGTATTGAATTTAAAGAGAGATCTGGATTGGCTAATCACAACCCCTTACACTTTGCACCCAGGACTGTTGCCCCTCTCACCCCACCGTAGCCATGCTACTGGGGTCTAGTGGCATCCATAATTCTAATGATGCCTCTTGCAAGACTCCACATTAGAAGGATACAGTGGTATCTGAATTCACTTTGGTCCCTGTACCAACATCCATTTTCAAATTACAGTTCCAGGATTTGTGAAAAGAGAAATCACTTGCGGGAGACATCAGATATCCCTGAATGCAGTCCTCCCCTTCTCCCCTTCTTTTCCAAAGCAGTCAGTCATAGCAGACACCTCCATCTTTGTTTGGGAGAGCAGTATCAAGGAGGAATAAAAGTGCAAATTCTAGGGAACTAGAAAGACAGACTGAAGCACATAAATATAAAAGAGATGCTAGCTCTTATCAAAGCTGTCATCACTCTGCATCATCTTTGGTCCCCAAGACCTCCTTAGGTAGTTACAGACAATTTGTCAGTGATGTGGTAGATGAAGAAGCAAGGAGGAACTAGATCCTTCCCCCTATACAGACTAGCCGTGTTCGCATGTGATATAGATTACAGCACAGTCTCACTTTACAGGCATCCTACATTCTGTCAGAGCAAAACTGTGTGGCAGACAAGCTGAGCAGGACAAAGGCAGACCCTAACAAATGGAAACTAGATAAAGGGATCTTTCAAGATTTGATACATCACTGGGGAGTTCCTCAAGTAGACCTTTTTGCCTGCTGTGTGAACAATCAGCTGACAAAATTTTCTTCCAGGACTCCATACAAGAAGGCTTGGAAGACAGATACCTTTTCTTTTTCTTGGACAGGAATGTTCCTCTATGCCATTTCACCTTTTCCACTGATATGCAGGATACTTCTGAAGATTCAGAAGTAATCCCCAGATATCATTGTGGCGACTCCATTCTAGTCCAGGCAATTCTGGTTCTCCCTTCTTTTGGAATTTGCCAGGGGCAATTACCACAAGCTTCATCACAAACTAGATTTATTTAAAAGAACAGGGATGTTTGATAAATCCTAATCCCAAACAACTACAGGTGACTGCCAGGATGATAGGGTCTTAATAACGTTTAGGTACCTGCTTACTGAGATTCTGCAGCAGGAAAAAAAGTTTGCTACTAGAAAATTGTATATAAGCAAAGGGAAAAGGCTTTGTAGTTGGGTGTCAACAAAAATGACTGGCACGCATTCAGAGCTAGTGTTTCTTTATTTTTCAATATTTATGTGAGTTACTATCTTGTGGCCTCTCACTACTCTGTCAAGGTTCATTTGTCAGACATTTAAGCATGCCTGTCCATGGACCCCCTTCTTTTAATGCATTTTCATGTGAAAATGTTTTTTTAAAGAGATGCTGCATGAAACCTTCAAGAAAATGTGGCTCCTACTTGGGATCTTAATTTTGTGTTAAGAGAAGCAAGCACTTGCTCCATTTAACCAGCTCATCCAGCTGATTTGAGGTTCTTAATAGGGAAAACAGTTTTACTGACTGTCTGATTTCTGCAAGAAGAGTATCTGAGTTGCAAGCTCTTATGGTGGGTTAGCCTTATCTTATTTTCAACCGAGAGTGGGTTTCTTTGATAACTAATCTTTCTTTTGTGCCTAAAGTGGTATCCAGGTTTACTTTAAGTCAAACTATCCATTTCTCTGTGTTCTTTCCTGAACCTAAAAATTAGTGAGAAAGGATTCTTCATATCTTAGATGTCCATAGACAACTCAGGTACTATCTTGACATAAGAAAATCCTTCAGAACTTTAGATCAGTTGTTCAATTTTTTTGTAAATGTAATAAGAAGGGACAACCTGTGTCAAAGCAGATTATTTCCGTACGGTTGTCTCAAGGATGTTACCTTTTGTTATACCATCCACAACAAAACTATTCCAGTCAGGGTCAAGGCACACTCTACCAGGGCCTTGGCTTCATCTATGGCTTTTTGGAAAGAATTAGATGCTAGAAGTATATTAGAATTAGCTAATTGGTCCTCTGTATGTACTTTTACAAAACAATACAAACTAAATTTCATTTTTAGGTCTAGGTCAGGCTTTTCTAGGATCATTCTCCAGGAGCTCATGGACCCTCCCTCTTCTACCTCCAAGATGTTCTAAACTATGATAATATATGCCTATAGCTTAGGCTATTCCAGCAATGCTCAAGATGAAGAACATAGTGTAATTGTTTAAGTAAACTTACCGTAACAGTTGATCTTCAAATGATCACTGCTGCAGTAACCATTCCCTCTATCCTGCCATCCCCTTGTTTTTTGGTGAGTTTTTATGCCAGGGTGTGGACATGTGTTTTTGTTTTTTTCTAGCAATGTCCTCTCAGGACTTAGCCTCCCTCTCTCAGTAGGCATGAAACCTCTGAAGAGCTTGGAGCACAAACCCTCTCTTTTAGTCAGCAGAGGTCAAACTGTCAAATTGTTTGGATGCATGGAAGGTGCCCTGGAGTTTTGGAAGCTGACTGGCCATTATACCCATTGCAAGATATAGTCCCTATGGCCCAGGCTAATGTAGTAGTCATCATTTGAACATCTGCTGTTATGTTTAGTTGAGTTACACAAGTGTACTATATTGTATGTGAAATTTACCCAAATGTGCTATCTTTGCTCCTCACTGAATATTCAACCACAATCTTACAAGGTCAGGGCTCCCAACTTTCACCTTAACAAACCCCTGGTGGTTCTTAAGAACTATTTTCAGGATGTTTTTATCCTGCCTGTTGGACAAAATCTTAGCACAAATTTCTTCTTTAACTGCAGCAATGAAATAGGCTAATAATTCCAATTACATTTATCTTCATCTGGTTTTTGTAGAACTATAACATCTGATGTGGTCAGTCTTCATTTATCCTTGATGTATGGGACTTGGTTCTGACCCTCGGAACCAGCTCAGCTGCTGTAAAAGCTCGTGAGAACCATAAACTCTCGAGCTAAGTATCTACCTAGAATACCTCTCTCCAGAGTACCTCAGATCTTGTTTGCCACTCTTCTGCAAAGACACATCAACCAGATTCTCTTGTCATCTAAGTGTATTTTTCATTGTTTTTCTCTGAAGTACTTTGAATTTTTGTATAACTCTTTATAAATCTTGTATATCTGTTGTTCTACCCAGTTTAACCTTTAGCTTGTCCTTTCTGTCTCTACACTTAGGTGTTCTTCCATACCATTGTTGGTAGTTTTTCCCTTTTCAATAAATAGTTACTGTCTTAACCCTTTTTCTGCAAGTGAGTGTGCTGCTATTACCTCATGGTATCTCTGTCTACCAACATTGGTAGTTCTTTCCTTTCCCCGTGCCTCTTGGTAGTTCTGGCCTACCATTGTTGGTAGCCTTTCCCTTATAGTGTGTGTGTGTGTGTGTGTGTGTGCGTGTGCGTGTGTGTGTGTGTGTGTGTGTGTGTGTGTGTGTGTGTGTGTGTGTGTGTGTGTGTGTGTGCGTGCCTTTCTCTAGTGCAGGAGTGTGTCTGCAGTTGATAAATTTTCATTTTTCAACATGGCAGATAAATCTAGGGGATCAACTGGTTTCAAACAATGTCTTGATTTTGGTAGAAAAATGCCAAACTCTGATGTTATTCCTCTTGTATTTACTGCTTGGGCCCAGGGCAGTTAGAGGAGGATTGTGTTATTTGTCTACTCTTCAATCCTCTGTCCTTGTAGAAGGAAAAAATAAACTGATTTTAAAAGGTCTGATTAAGACTTCCTTTGAGGTGGCTTTGTCCACTCAGTCCAAATCTGATGTATCTTCACCTTCATCTCCCTCTTCTAAATCTGGACATGGACAGAAGATAAGTCACTTGGTGCCAGCGTCCTCTTCAGTTCCGGCAGCCAAGAAGCGCAAATCTCTAGTTTCTACACTTCCCACAGAACCCAAACTGACAGTCAAAAAAATCCATAGAACTGACTTCTTCTGCACTGCCTGTGGTAACTACTTCTGTGCCGCAGGTCTGGGTGCCGCTCACAATGGTACTGATGGTTCAACCTGCTCCATCAGTACCGGTCCCCTCAGTGGCTCCATCCGAAATTTTGGAACCTGTACCTTCCCCGGTATCGCCAGGAACTTCAAAACCAGGTCTTATTTTGCTTCCCAGGACAAGGTATTCTCCCTCAATTGATCCTTTCGTTAGACAGCTTCAAAGCCCCTTTCTAAACAGACCAGGATCTACCTCAGCTTTTCCTATCCAGACTTCCAGGTGTCTGACAGAACTGATGTCATGAAGTTGGTGGATCATTTCCTGGTGGCCAGGGGTCTTAACGGTTTCTTCCCAGGCCCCACTCCCTGCTGGAGTTGGGACTTTCTCTCCCAGGACTCCACCAAAGTTTCCTCCTCTAACCTCCTCCGAGGGTTCAGAGATTACGACTCCAATTCCTCTGCTTCTGGTTGCTCTGGTGCCAACAGTTTCATCGGCTTTGGTTTCAGAATCTGCCTTGACTCCCTCGGCTCCATCAGAGTTGATGGACTCCCGGGGTCCTAGCTCTACTGCCAGACCTGAGGGGCCTAGATTGGCTCCAATTTTTTATTTGGAGCCACCCTTGACTCTCGGAGACCTGGCATACGTGGGTTGTTCCCCAGTTCAGAACTTGGGGCGGTTTTGTTGGAGTGGGGTAGGCCACTGTTCTGAGATTTTCCTTCTCGGTTCCGGGCTCCTGTACCTCTTTAGGGGGATCTGCCTTCCAAGTGATGGAAAAAGCATTGGCCTCTGCAGGTTCTCAGCTGGTCCCTTCCCTATCGGAGTGTTATCCCAGGACCCCTTCTCGTCCAGAGCTTCCACCAACCTCCGCGCCCAGACAGTGAGCACCAAAGCTCCAGGGTAAACCTGCACAGGGTCCTTCTTTTTCCAAGTCCTCCACAGAACCTCCTACTGAGGAGGTGCCCTGGAAAAAGACGTGTAAGAAGAAACACCTAGATTCCCCAGAGGAATCTGTCACAGAGGACATGCACTTTGATGACCTTTGGAGACATTCTGGAAATACTGAAACATAGAAGTGACTGGAGGCCCAAAGACCCTACCTCACAGGAATCGGTGTTCCTGCAAGCCTTTGGTGCTTGCCCATCTACCTCTTGGGTGACCCCACCTGCTTACAATCTCATTAAATTAATTATGCAGCGGGCTTGGAAGGCCTCTGACTCTGTAGAATCAATTTCCAGGAGACTGGCCAAAATTCTCACAGAGCCAGAGAACCATCAGTTTTGGGCTAAAGGATTAGCAGTAGATGCCACGGTATGCCTTGGCAGCCACCAAGAAGGAACTTGCAGAAGGGAGTTCCACTGTTCATCCCCTAATCGGGAGTCCAGAGCGATGGATAGATTTGGAAAGTGAGTGTATGCATCATTGACTCCAAAGGGATCTGATCAATGAGCTGTCAGATACCCTTGCAGGAGCAGTGTCTGAGGAAGTTCAAGATAAAGTGGCCTCCCAACTAGCTATCCTGGAGTCTACTTCCAACTCGTACATGAGGCTTACTGCTCATGCAGCTGAAGGGACAAATAGAGCAGCGGGTTCCGGTGTTGCCATAAGGAGGCATGCCTGGATGTGCTTGTGTGAGTTTGCACAGCCATTTAAGTCTTTGTTTATTAATGTTCCTTTTGACAGATCATCATTGTTTGGCCCCAAAGTCAGAGAAACCTTAGCCAGGTGTGAGAAAGATGGAAAGACCCTATCTGTAGTAGACATACATTTTTTGGCTCCCCAGAGGTCCTACTTCAGGAACCAGAGGAGTGGGAAGATGTGGTTCAAAAAATCCCAAGGGCCTTTTCAGGACACACATGGTGGTGGCTCCCCTTAGGGCAGAGGGGGAAGCTCCAATGGAAGACACCAACCTTGCTATAGAGTTGGCCCGCAAAATCAGCGTTCCAGAGATTCTTTGTCAGGGAAGCCCTACCAGCACTCCTGAAAGGGGGTCCAATTACTTGCCTCTGGAGATAGTTGGGGGAAGGTTGTCTTTGCACTCAAAAGCCTGGTAGCAAATAACCACAGATACTTAGGTGCAAAGGATCATTGCCAGAGGATACTACATCCCTTTCACTCTCATTCCAAGATTAGACAGACGAATCCCCAATGTTCCACCCAATCAGAGGGATCAAGCAGCTCTAGAAATTCAAAAGCTGCTAGAAAAAAAAGAGTAATCCAAGAAGTCCCATAACACCAGATAGGATGTGGATTTTACTCAAGGTTCTTTTTGATGCCAAAAATGATAGGGGACTTGAGATCAATTTTAGACCTCAGCCTTCTGAACAAGTTTGCTCAGCAAACAAAATTTCGGATATTCACAGTTCAGTTTATCGTACCCTCCTTACACGAGGATGATTGACTGTGCTCCATAGGCCTTCAGGATGCATATTACCACATAAAAATGGACAAGTGCTCCAGAAGGTTCCTCTGCTTTTGGCTAGGAGCTAGTCACTTTCAATTCAGAGTGCTGCCCTTTGGTCTCACCACAACCCCCAGGGTATTCACCAAGTGTATAACAGCTCACTTGAGACTGCACAGATTCAGAATGTTTCCATATTTAGATGACTGGCTCATCACCACTCCCACTAGGCATCTACACCATCAAGCAACAGACTTCATTCTACATCTTTTTGCTCATCTAGGCATTACAGTGAATCAGACGAAATCACAACTAAGTCCGACTATGTCCGACTCAAGATTTGGAGTTTGTAGAAACCCCCCTGATTACCACAACTTGTATGGCTTCCCTTCCTCTACACAGGCTGCAGAAGATAAGGTCCCAAGTGCAAGCTATTCTTTCCAATGACAAGGTACCTATGCCGTTAGTTCTACAAGTTCTAGGGTCCATGGCAGAAGCAATCACCTTGGTCCCACTAGCAAGACTTCACATGAGACTTCTGCAGTGGCTTTTGGCATCCCAGTGGTCCATTCTGACTCATCCCTTGACGCATTCCATATTAATCACCAGTCGTTGCAAGAAGGACTTATCCTGGTGGATGGAATCCAAGGAAATTCTCATAGGCCAGCCCTTTGTTTCAGCTCAGCCCAAGGCCATAGCGACCATGGACACCTTCCAGATTTTTTGGGGGGGGGGGCATTCTCTGGGCAGAACAGTCCAAGGCACTTGCTCCCTGATAGAGGCCAATTTGCATATCAATGTTCTGGAATTGAAGGCAGTGTTTTTAGTGTTGCAGGCATTTCAAGATGCCCTCCCTCTAGGACCAATTGTGATTCAATCAGACAATTTGTCAGCAGTATGGTATATCAACAAACAGGGTGGGACTAGGTCTTATCCCTTGTGTTGAGAAGCGCTCAGAGTGTGGCAGTTGGAGATTTCTTCCAATCATTTTCTAATGGCAATGCACATCCCCGGGAGTTCAAATGTGATAGCAGACAAGTAGAGCAGATGCATCCTCCTGCCTCACGAGTGGTATCTCAATCCCAGAGTGGAGGAGGAGACTTTTCGTCATTGGGGCCAGCCTTGCTGCAGTCTGTTTGCATCTCCCCTGAACAACAAGTGCACCAGCTACTTCGCCCTAATTCCCCCCTAAGGGGGAGTCCCCAAGAGATGCACTCCTTCACAACTGGTCCTCGGGACTACTTTATGCCTTCCCCCCTTTCCATTGCTTCCTCTTTTCTGAAAGAAAGCCATCAGGTTGAAGAGCAAGGTGATCCTCATTGCCCCCTTCTGGCCTCGACAATTCTGTTTCCCCTTTCTGTGGCCTCACCTAATTCACTGTCCATGGACTCTGTACCCAGATCCAGATCTCCTGTCCAATCCACAGGGACTGCTGCACTCCAATTTACAGAACTTCAAGCTTTTAGCTTGGTTCTTCCAATTCCATTAATGCCAGGCAAAATAATTTATTGTCTACAGTCCAAACAATGTTGTTGGGTTCCCAAAAACCTTCCACCAGGAAACTATACCACAGCAAGTGGAAAAGATTTTCTATTTGGGCACACAATAATGATCTTAATCTCTTCTCCACACGAGTTGAAAAGGTTTTACAATTTTTAGCTACACTTTTTGAACAAGGCACTTCTGCTTCTGCTATTAAAGTCCAACCAGATGCTATTTCCAGTTTCCACAAAGGATTCAAAGACCACTCATTAATTTCGCATAGGCTGTGTAAAGTATTTATGAAAGGAACCCTGCAATTAAAACCACCTTATAAAGATCCTCTGGCTCCTTGGGATCTTACTATGGTTCTGCAGTCTTTGGTTGTGCCTCTCTTTGTGGCGGTGGCTGCTTGTGACTTGAAATTTCTTTCGTGAAGGACCATTTTTCTGATAGCTGTTACGTCCACCAGAAGAATTTCAGAGATTCAAGCATTATCTTCAAAACTTCCATATTTAACTTTTCATAAGGATAGGGTTTCACTGAGAACCAACCCATCACTTCTTCCTAAGGTAGTCTCAGAAACTAACATTAATCAGTCCATTGACTTACCTGTCTTCTTCCCAAATGTTTCTAACAAGGGTGAATATTGCTTACATTTGTTAGATATTCACAGACAAGTGCATTTCTATCTCCACAGAACTAAGGAAAGACGGACCAGTTATTTATCTCTTTTTCACGTCCATCTGTGGGTAAACCTGTTTCAAACATCAGATGTTATGTGATCCTATCTCGCCTACATTCTGATTGATGGGTTCGGAGCCGATCCCTCGGCTCCGACTCGGCACGCTTATGCCAAAGAGCGAAGTCTCTTATTGGCTGAGCTTACTATATCCCAGGATGCACCACTACCAGTCCCCCAGATCTCGTTTGCCGCTAACTAGCAAAGACGTGGTCTCGAACTGGCTGAGCTAAGTAGTGTTTTTCACTAACTTTTTCTGTCAGGAATTTTCTATTTCTATAACAAAAAGCTGTTTTAACGGCTATACCGTACTTTTTGTGTGTGATTGGGTATTTTTTGTGGTAAATTTGTGTGTGATTGTGTGTTTGTTCTGACTAGAGGCCCCCCTTGAACTGAAGGGCCTTTCTCTGTCAGTAAATTTAATTTCAAATCCTTAGGGGTTCTAGGATCCCCTTTAGTTATTTTTCTGTAGTTGTCGGACTGTCAACCTTAATCGGCAACCGTGAGCTAATCATTGTAGTGACAGTCAATTTAAAAAAAAAAAAAAAAAACAAAACAGTGTGTTTTTCTGTGTTACTGAATTTGTGGCTATAATGTCTCAGGCTCCTAGGCCTTCGGGCTTTAAGAAGTGCACTAAGTGCAGCTTTAAAATGTCAATCACAGATGACCACTCTCTCTGTGTTTATTGTTTGGGCGCTAAACATTTGCAGGAGTCCTGCAGCGTGTGTCACGCGTTTTCCTCGAGGGTCCTCCAAGAGAGGAAAAATAAACTTATTTTGAAAGGCCTTATAAAACCCTCTTTTGAAGAAGCATTAGCGTCCTCTCCTTCTCCTGCTAAAAAGAAAAGGGCATCGGCTCCGACCAGTCCGTCGGACCCGACCGCCAAAAGACATAGGCAGGCTTCTCCTTCGGCTCCACGGACTTCGGAGCCGAGGGCGGAACGGTCTGCCTCGATGCCTCCAGTCTCGACTCCTCTGGGTTCGGAGCCGACGGCTGGAGCATCGAGAGGCGGGTCACCTTCATCGGCTCCACTGATCTTGGAGCCGATGAAGGTTGTCTGCTCAGACACTTCCTCCTCGGTGCCGAAGTCCTCTTCAGCACCGATGGAAATTGTCTTGTGCTCTCCTTCGGCGCCGATAGTTATCGAGTCGCCTCGGAGCCGGTCCCCTAGTCCCTTGGAGCCGTTGGAGAGACCTACTCGAACCCATTCGGTCTCCTCCAGGTCATCGAGGATGTCAGATTCGGACATAGACAGGGTGCTCCAAAGACTGTTCCAGTCCCCAGTCTTTCAAAAATTTGTTTCGGCTCCAACCCAATTGGCTTCGGAGCCGATAGCCCACTCCATTGCCATTCCTCCTCCGACCGCTTCGGCTCCGTCGGAGCAGGTGCTGATGGAGCCAGTGGAGATCCTAGGGTCGGCTCCGACCCTTACTCCAACCCCGGCCTTCGGGTCCGAGTTTAGCACACGGACTTCTTCGGCCGGACCCGGGGGTGACGTTTCGGGACCTGTGCTGTCGGTTCCGAGCCTCCCTCTCGGTGCTTCGGCCGCGGGACTTCCGTCTGCTATCATGGCTCCGGGGACCGGACACTCCCAGGATTCTGGGGGTCCGGCTTTCAGAGCTATGAGAAGTGCCTTGGCCAAGCCTTCTTCGGCCATCTCTACGGCTTTACCGGCACCTTCCCTGGGCATGGAGACTGGGTCTTTGGCAGTTCCCCTGTCTCTAGGCAGCGGAGCCCCGGGGCCTGAGGTTACCCCCGCTGGGGGTTCCCCTCCTCCTGAGGGTTCTTCGGTGTTGTCTTCAGAAGAGCCCCCAAGGAAGAGATCGTGCAAGAGGAAGCACGTGGACTCCCCCGACGAGTCTCTTACATCGGACACTGATCTTGATGATGCGGAGGGGTCCCCAAAGTCGTCCTCGGATGATGTCTCATTTGCAGACATTCTAGAAATCCTTAAGCAACGAGGCGGCTGGAATTCCAAACCCCCCTCCGTTGATGAGTCAGTGTTTCTCAAGGCCTTCGGGGCTCAGCCCTCCGCCTCCTGGGTGTCTCCGCCCTTCGACGAGCTCCTGGATTTGGTTTGTCGGAGGGCATGGGAACACCCAGATACTGTGGAACCAGTGCCTTCTTGCCCTAACAAATTTTTGTCTGCCCCACCCGAGAAGGAGTTCTTGACGAAAGGCGTGGCTGTAGATGCCATGGTGGTGGCATCTGCTACCCAGCAGGATGTGGCAGAGGCTTCAACGTCCGTCCATCCTCCTAATAAGGAGTCTAGGAGCATGGACCGCGGAAGCGCACCCTGACTTCAGCGGCCTTTACTCTGAGGTCCCTGAATTATTTGGCACATTTCACCAGACTACAGAGGGATCTGGTCAAGGAGCTCTCAGACTCCCTCTCAGGTAACCTACCTGAGCAGCTAGCCCAGTCGGTTAGCTCTCAGTTGGCTATCCTTACCTCGATTTCTAACTCGTCCATGAGGCTCATTTCATATGCGGCCGAAGGGGCAGGCAGAGCGGCAGGCACAGGCGTGGCTCTACGGAGACAAGCCTGGCTCCGTTTGTGTCATTTCTCGGAGGCCTTCAAGTCTTCCTTTGCCGACGCTCCCTTTGATGGGTCCTCTTTGTTTGGACCCAAGGTAAAAGACACTCTTACCCGCTGTGAGCAGGAGGGAAAGACTTTATCTGCCGTAGGAGCACGTTATTCCACTCCCTTTCGGCCTTATCCCAAGGCTAAAAGAGGAGGGAAGATGTGGTTCCGCAAATCACAGAAATTCTTTCCCCAACAGCAGGAAGATTCCCCTTCCAGAGGCAGAGGACGGGGAAATTATTCTGGAAGACGCCATCCCAGAGGCGGCAGAGGCCCCCACAACAATGGAGACCGCGAGTCCTTTCGTGGCTCTTCAGCCTCCCACACTCCATGAGGGATTGCCCGGCTGTGCTGCTCCGGAGCCAGTCGGGTGCCGTTTTGCCAAGCACCTAAAAGCCTAGGAGTCTATTACTCAGGACAGATGGGTGCTTCGGATTATTGCCGGAGGTTACACCATTCCCTTCACACACTCACCCCCACCGTCCAAAAAAATCCTGGACCCACCACCCAGTCAAAGGGAAATTGCAGCCGTAGAAGCTTCAAAGCTGCTGGAAAAAGGAGTCATCCAACCGGTCCCCAAAGACCAGATCGGATCCGAAACTACTCAAGGTTCTTTTAGTGCCAAAAAAGACAGGGGACCTGAGACCCATATTGGATCTCAGCAAACTAAACCAGTCCGTCATGAAGTCCAAATTCCGAATGGTCACCTTACAATCCATTCTCCCATTGTTGGAGAAAGATGTTTGGATGTGCTCCATAGATCTCAAGGACGCCTATTATCACATACCGATACATCAGGCGTCCAGGAGGTATCTGCGCTTCAGCCTGGGAGACAGTCATTTCCAATTTTGTGCTCTGCCTTTGGTCTCACCACAGCCCCCAGGGTGTTCACCAAGTGTTTGGCAGTAGTGACTGCTCACCTGAGGAGTCTCGGATTCCAAGTGTTTCCCTATCTGGACGACTGGCTCCTGTCTGCCACCACCAGGCATCTACTACTAGAGAACCTACAAGCCACCATCTCCCTGGGTGCTTCCCTGGGAATTACATTCAACTGGTCAAAGTCTGTCTTGCTGCCTTCTCAGCGCATAAGATTCATAGGAGCAGAGATAGACTCAGAATTTATGCGAATCTTCCTTCCTACCGAAAGGATACAAACATTACAAGGTCAAGTCCGAGCCCTGCTTCTAAGATCCAAAGCCCCAGCCAGGTTGGTCCTGCAACTTTTAGGTTCAATGTCTGCCACGGTTCTCCTAGTTCCTCTGGCAAGATTGCACATGAGAATTCTTCAGTGGCTGTTATCGACACAATGGTCCTTTCAGGATCTCCCCCTCAATCATCACATACTGATTACAGAAACGTGCAAACGGGACCTCCGCTGGTGGCTTCTGCCATCCAATCTGAATCAGGGAAGACCTTTTGTTATGCCCCCTCCGGTAGCCACCTTGACGACGGATGCCTCCCAGACGGGGTGGGGGGGGCATTGTCTGGGCAGGTCGGTTCAGGGTTCTTGGCTTCCAAACGAAACCTTTCTCCATATCAATGTGTTGGAAATGAGGGCTGTACTTCTGTCCCTACAAGCCCTCCACAACTTTCTCCCTCAAGGCATTATCGCTATCCACACAGACAACATGTCGGTGGTCTGGTATCTAAACAAACAAGGAGGGACCAGATCTTACCCCCTTTGCAGAGAGGCCATGAGGGTGTGGGAATGGGCAGTGGCTACCAACCGCTTCCTGGTAGCGACCCACATTCCAGGAAAATCCAATGTATTGGCAGACAGACTGAGCAGGACTATTCTTTCTCCTCACGAGTGGTCCCTGAACGAAGCTGTAGCAGCTGAGATTTTCAAAAGATGGGGGATTCCGTGCTGCGACCTGTTTGCGACACCACAAAACACGAAGTGCAAAAGATTCTTTTCCTTGACCCCGCGTCAAGGGGAAGCAGCTACGGATGCTCTAGTCCAACCTTGGCCAACAGGACTGCTTTACGCTTTCCCTCTGGTTCCACTCCTTCCCAAAGTCATCCAGAAAGCTTCCCAACTGGGGTCCACAATGATTCTAATTGCTCCGTACTGGCCTCGTCAGGTATGGTTCCCCTACCTACAGAAATATGCTCTGGACAGTCCCTGGTTTTTGGATCTAACTCCGGACCTTCTGATTCATCAGTCGGGACAACAGCACCAGTCCCTTCACACTTTGAAGTTAGCAGCTTGGCTCCTCCACTTCCAACCTTAGTCAGAAATCACACCTTGGACCCTGAAGTTATTCACATTTTATCTTCAGCCCACAAACCCACCACTAAAAAATTGTATCACAGTAAGTGGAAGAGGTTTGCTATCTGGGCTCAACTCAGAGGCTTAGACCCTATTACTGCCCCAATACCAGACGTCTTGAAATTTTTAACATCCTTGTTTAATCAAGGATCTTCAGTCTCTACTATTAAGGTCCAACTAGCAGCTATCTCCAAATTTCACGAATCCATAGACCCACCTTTGATGAGTAGCAGATTATGTAAAACTTTCATGAAAGGTGCTGTGCTTTTAAGACCCCCAGTTTTTCATCCTGCGCCTCCGTGGGATCTTGATTTGGTACTTAGTGCCTTAACATCTTCCCCTTTTGAACCGGCTGCTACATGTGAGTTGAAATATCTGTCTTGGAAAACTGCCTTCTTAATTGCAATTACCTCTGCAAGAAGAGTTTCAGAACTTCAAGCCCTATCTATCAAACCACCGTACTTGATTTTTCACAAGGATAGAGTATCACTTAGGCCTAATCCATCTTTTGTTCCAAAAGTTTGTTCTAATCTCTGTCTCCAACAATCTCTAGAGCTACCAGTTTTCTTTCCAAAATTTTCAAACAAAGCGGAATACACCTTGCATAAGTTGGATGTTCACAGGCAATTGCGCTTCTATCTAGACAGGACTCAACAGATTCGAAAAACAGACCAATTGTTTGTGTCCTTTTCAGATAATAAACTGGGTAAAACCATCACTAAAGCTACTATTGCCAAATGGATTAGAGATTGCATAACTCAGGCTTATTCCTCTTCAAATAAGCAACTTACAACATCCGTCAAAGCTCACTCTACTAGAGCTATGGCTACCTCTATTGCATTTCATTCCAAGCTCGCTATTTCTGAGATTTGTGCTGCGGCTACTTGGTCCAACCCGCACACTTTCATTTCCCACTATAAATTGGATGTGGCATCTAAAGGGCGAGCATCATTTGGTTCCACGGTACTCAGGAGTGTTTTCCAGTGAGCCACCCAGGATTCAGGTGCTAGGACGCTGTCCCATCAGTCAGAATGTAGGCGAGATAGGATCACATAACATCTTTTAGTTATGTACTCACCATAACTTCAGATGTTTGGGATCCATCTCGCCTACATTCCTAATACCCACCCTCCTTCCCCCTGCCTTGGAGATCAGAAGAGATTGAACGGTTTGAGTTCTACTGTTTTTATCTTGTTTCATCTGGCGATGTTATATAAGCAGTGCGTGCGTGTGTGCATGTATGCGGACAAACTAGATCTGGGGGACTGGTAGTGGTGCATCCTGGGATATAGTAAGCTCAGCCAATAAGAGACTTCGCTCTTTGGCATAAGCGTGCCGAGTCGGAGCCGAGGGATCGGCTCTGAACCCATCAGTCAGAATGTAGGCAAGATGGATCCCAAACATCTGAAGTTATGGTGAGTACATAACTAAAAGTTTATCAAGGTGGTTAAAAGAATGTATTATCTTTATTTACAATAAGAAGAATCTCCAATTACCAGCACCAGTGAGGGTGCATTCAACAAACCAATAGTCGCGCATGCTGTTTTCCATTCAAGGGCTTCCATGGATGAAATATGCGCAGCAGCAACCTGGGCTACTCCACATATCTTTATTACTCATTACAAAGTAAATTTGGTCTCCAGAGGAAGAGCATCCTTTGGCTCTATGGTGCTCAGAAATAGCCTTCCATAAGGCCTCCCAAGATCTAATGTAGCTGGGGATTCTGTCCCATACACCAAGGATAAATGAAGACTGACAACATCAGATAAAGAAGTTATGTTCTTACCATAATGTTCCATCTGTGTTGTTGATCTTCATTTATCCTTGGCTCCCCACCCTCCTTCCCCCTCCTTCAGACTCCTTGGAGGATCGGACTCTGGTCCTGGGTATCTATTATCTCATATATGACCTTGGATGTAGCCTATTCAGTTAACACAGAGCTGTTTTTCTGCCTTCCTTATGTAGATGCAGTCTCAATCTGAGGTAATCTGGCGAGAGATATTCTGAGTACATACTTAACTTGGTAGTTTTTGTTTCTCACGAGCTGCTATAGCTGCCGAGCTCGGAACCGAGTCCCATACTTCAAGGACAAATGAAGATCGACAACACAGATGTAACATTATGGTAAGAACATAACTTCTTTTTTAGCCACATTAGGGTTGTTGATAAGTTTCCCCATTCTTTTCACATATTCAAAATATTCTTCATAGGTTCATAGGTAGGTACTAGGCTATTGGCTGTAGGGCCTATATAAGCCTAGCCAAAAGGTACCCTGGCTTTCGCCACCCAAGAATATTATTTTCCTGTGCCCCTGTCGAGCAGAGCCATAGAAGTGATCCCCGGGGTGAATTTCCTATCTCCCTTAATGAGGATTTAAAAAAATTTCTCCATATTTTTTTGTAAAAAGCAGACCATGTGATTCCAGTACTTTTCCTACTGTGAAGTCCTGAATTGCTCCCCTGGTATCTGTTAAAAAATATCTTCATTTAGTCTCAGTCTGTCACCAGAAGGGAGTCTAATGATAGAAAACGTTCATAAAAATTTGACTAGCTTCTAATGGCACTTTAATATGTAAGAAGTCTTTACTCCCATATCTTTAAAAAAAAAAGACTTTGTTGATTTCCTGGGAACTTGTAACAACTCATCTGGCAACATCATATTCACCCAGTATAGTTACACTTATAATACACTCTTGAAACAGTCTGGCAAGAGATGTTAATCCCTTAACCCAGAAAAATGACTTATCTTTTCAGTCTATTATTAATTTCTTCGTGACTCAGTTTCTCACATCTAGACTTCATTGAAATGATTTGGACATATGCCAACTTATTTTTACACTAAGGGTTTTTGTACCAGCCGACCTGAAACTGCTTAATTTTATCTACCCATCCTTAGCTTATTTGCACATCTGCAGTGATTTGAGTTTTACATATCCTTTGACAAAAATCTTACAAGGTTTTCTTAAACAGAACCCGCTTTTACCCTAACTGCTTCCCATCCCCAACCCCTGCTAGCCAAAAATTGCTGATCTACTCACATGCAAGTGTTTGATTGTTATGATTTTTTAACCATAGGGGTCAGTTTTCCATCAGTACTGACCTCTATTGTTTTCTAGTCTCCATGTCCATATCAGTTAATGTATTCCACTAGCCTGGATTGTGCCTGTAGTACTTCATTAGCGAGTTTCTAAGAATTTTTTTATTGTATCAGTTGTACTTGCTGAACTTTCGTCTGGGCCATAAAAAACGAATTCCAGAGAATCGGGATGTAAAATCCACCATTCATTTACTACGTTCACAGACTCTGTAGCAATTTGTAAAGCCCAGGACTTGTATGGGTATCTGTCTGCCCCCTTGGTATTCCACCCATCCATGGATCTAAGGTGGTAGCAAAATCTATACCCCAGCGTTTGTTAACTTTGTAACTGCTCAATCGTAAAAGTCACACTATTTCTGAATCTTCATTTGTCTTAACAATAAGTACGTACCACTATTCTACCATGCCTCATTCCCATTACTACAAAGATCCATCTGCCCTCCCAATCTGTCTTACATGCTGTTGTTTTCCATCCTGTGAAGGAATGAATTAACACAGCAACCCTTCTTTTAGCTGATCAAACAAAACTATAAAAAATCTCCCCTCTCCACCATTTTTTCAAATAGGATATAGGGGACTTAAATTTTGTGTCCTGTAAGAAAGCTAAAGTTCTCTTCACTATTTAATCATGACAAACTGCTTTTTCCTTAGTCATATCATTCCCTTCATGTTAAATGCTAGGAGACCTGCACTCCTCTCGTGTACTGGTTATCGCTATGTATCATATTCAAAATACCACTCTGAGCCAATCCCAAAGTAGGTTCTGTTCTGAGTCCACGGTGAGAGTGTGCCTGCCACTTTCCCTAACTAAGCTGATTTAAAAGTGCTAAGCCACCCAGGATATTAGGAACAGTGTCGCCCCTGTGGTCGTGTAGCTACATCCCAAACTTGAAACAACTGAACTGCGAGTGTAGGTTCCCACTTGTGCAGTTGGGCTACATATCAGTTAATACCTGTAATTTCCATACTTCGTAAAAGTGGCGCACACACTTCCGGGGTCACATCATAGTCATTCCCTACTCCCTTGGCTGTCCCCCATATTTAACTCAGATTATAACTCTTCCTTTCTACTTTTTTTATTCACTGTATTGCCAAATGCCCATTAAGGATACTGCATTCTAGAGTTGTTTAGCCACATATTTGACCATTCACTTTGTTAATCCACTACATCTTTTTCTGAAATACGCCGTGTAGCAAGAATTTGCTAGCAGTGCTAATCAAGTCCTTCTAATTTCTACTATAGCTACAAACACTCATCTTTAGTACTTTTCTTAGCCTTCTTAATAATTCTGCAGTCAGCCTCTCAGAATCATAGTCATACTAACCTGAGGCAAAGTAACTAGTCAAGATGTTGCACCTTTTAGATTGAATTTCTCAAGGTACGCAATTCGGTGCTCAGCTCATATTTTTCACTACCTTATTGCAAGAGCGTACCATTGGTTAGTATCCACTGTAGTCCCCTCCCACCTCCCTATCAGGTTCATACAGAGCTATTTTACTTTCCTAGGCTGGATTGGTGCCATTTTCAAATCCTTTGTGTAATTCCCAAAGGAGGTTCTGTTGCGAGTCCACAGTGAGAGTGTGCCTGCCACATAAGCACTTCATTAATGAATATATTGTCAATATTGTATTTCCCATGTTTTTAATCTGATCTTCTGTTAACTACTTATAAGCCATTAGCTCTAGAAGTCATACTTTCCTCAATTGCGCAGTATGTTTTGTGCTGCTATGATATTAGAGAAGGTATAATTTCACCTTTTGACCCACTTTAAATTTTGCGAAGTGTGTCTTTTTCTTTTTGGTGCCTAACTGTGGAGAATCTACATGCATACTGCCTGACCCATGTATATCAATGTAGTACATTTAAACTGTTACACTCTGTTGTATTTTCTAACAGTACATAGTTTTCTGTACGTTTTAATTGCTAAAAGCATTAGCGGCAGTGAGGTTGCTTTCTGTTGTAATTTCTAACAGCACCCCGTATAATTATCTGAAAGTCTTAACTGGCAAAAGCATTACTGGCAGTGCGGTTGCTTTTCTGTTGTTTTAAAATGAACATTGCATGGCTATTTGTATTTCAAAAGAATGTTGCATGGTTATTTGTACATTTGAAGCTAAAGTACTGATTTGTAAAGAAAAACTAGCTGTTTTACATGGTTAGAAAGTGCGAGTGTGATGTCATCATTTTAAACAGCACACTGCGTGTTTTGGGTATACATCTCTTATATACTGAAAACCGTTCCTGATTACAGTATAACTAAGTGACATTTAGTTAAAACAGCTTGAGAGTCCATATATTTTTAAGTGTTTGTTATTAAAGCAATCCTGCTTTGCATGGGCTCATTCAGGTACAATATCTTTTCACGTACAAAGATGTTATCTAAGCAACAGTGTGTAAATAGTTTAACTTTGTGATAGTGTGTCCCACAGAGGTCTTGAATAAGCCACAGCCATTGGTATACTGTATTATTACAATAGTACCCGGACCTATTATCACCTATCCCATCCCTCATTTGTTTTATTTTATTTTTCCTCTTTTACAGTTTCCCTAAATAAGCTGATTTAAAAGTGCTCACCCAACTAGGATATTGGGAACAGCATCGTCCCTGCAGTCATGCAGCTACCTCCCAAACTTGAAACAACTGAACTGCAAGTGTAGGTTTCCACTTGTGCAGTTGGGCTAGATATCAGTTAATACCTGTAATTTCCATACTATGTAAAAGAACACGTACACTCCCGGGATCACATCATAGTCATTGGTTGTCTTCCATATTTAACTCAGATTATAACTCTTCCTTTCTACTTTATTTAGTCATTATATAGCCAAATGCCCATCAAGGATACTGCATTCTAGAGTTGTTTAGCTGCATATTGGACCATTCACTTTGTTAATCCACTACATCTTTTTCTGAAATACGCCGTGTAGCAGGAATTTGCTAGCAGTGCTAATCAAGTCCTTCTAATTTCTACCAAAGCTTAAACACTCATCTATAGTACTTTTCTTAGCCTTCCTCTTAATAAATCTGCAGTCAGCCTCTCAGAATCAGTCATACTAACCTGAGGCAAGGCAACTAGTCAAGATGCTGCACCTTTTAGACTGAATTTCTCAAGGTACGCAATTCGGTGCTCAGCTCATCCCTCTCTGTTCGCCCTTACTAAGCTCAGGCTCACGCCGCTCCCCTACCCTGCCCTCATTCCCACCTACCCCTAGACTCCTTACATTTATACCTAACCAAACCTCACCCCTTTAGCACCTCCACCTATTAACTAACTCTGCCTTACCCCTTACCCGTCTCCTAAACCCCTCCCTCCCACCTGACTCTCTTGAACTCCTCCTACTCCCTTCCCTCTATTACCATATCCTCTTTACTCATACACCCCTCTAAACTATCAAACATGCACTTCTACTACTGCTTAATAACTAACTCTTACATGTTAAGTTGTCATTCTCGCCTTCATTCTTGCTGGATGGCTCCTACTCGGCCTATACTATAGCTCGAGAGCTATTTTTACTGGCTCGAGGCAGCCCTATAACCCACAATACCATGCTCTAACTCCCCAGATCTCGTTTGCCGCTTCGCTGCGAGGTTGTCTTTGTTTACCGGCTCAGGGTCAGTAAGAGATTTATTCTATTTAACTAAATTTTCAGGTAGTTTCTCCAGTTAGTTACCCTTGTTTAGGTCCCTACTAACTGTACAACCTTTTTTGTAGCCCTTTTTCCCTTCTCTAGTTAATTTTTATCTTTGGGCCTACGGGCTTTACCTCAGTTTCCCCACCCCTTATAGTGTCTGTGTGTGTGGGTTTTTAGTCAGTTCCCTTAACTTTCCTAATTTTAAGTTGAGTGTGTCTGTGGACTGACTGTGTTTACTATGTCCAAAGACACTAAGGTCTCGGGATTCAAGAAGTGTGACTCGTGCTGTCAGAAAATGTCTCTGACAGACGGTCACACTTCTTGTGTCTATTGCTTGGGGCCTTTACACCTGCAGGACTCTTGTTCCGTCTGTCACGGGTTTAGTTCAAGAGTCCTGCAGGAGAGGCGTAATAAGCTCATCCTAAGGGGCTTGTTAAAGCCTGATGACTCCCCGTCCAAGTCTGGCTCGGGGAAGTCTTCAAAAACCGCCAAACCCTCGGCTCCAGCTTCTGAGTCGAGGGCTGGTGTTATCGAGATGGTTCTGACATTGGTTCCATCCGGATCCGAGGTGGGTAAAGTGGTATCCGCTCCGAAACCAGCATCAGAGCCGACCCCAGTGCGCAAGTGCTCTAGATCCCCCTCGATAGACTCCGTCCGATCGGTTCCGCGATCCCCTCTCCTATCGGAGCGGAGTCATAGGACTCACTCATCTAGGTCATCCAGGCTCTCCGATCACGACATCGAGAGGGTGGTCAGTAGGCTCATAAAATCTCAGGCACTAGCCCAAATGCTCCAGAGCCCATCTCACCAGACTGTGGCTCCTTCGGTACCACCATCGATTCCTCCTCCGACTCACCTCTCAAGTTCGGAGCCGGAGTTTGTCGGAACCGTTACCTTACCCACGTCGGAGCCGATACTCCCACCTTTGGCTCCAGTGTCGTTGGCTCCAACCTCTTCATTGGTTCTGTCTGTGGAGAGGTCCGGGTGCTGGGACTCCATTGCCGGCTCCGAGGGGGCGAGTGGCATCGGACCCTTGTCCGATCCCACTCTCCCTCTCGGAGCTTCGGCTCTGGTTAGTTTGGCCCCGACATCATTCTCGGAGCCTTCTCTGTCGGTGCCGGGGGCGGTTCCAGTCTCTTCGGAGCCGGGACTACCTTTGGTATCTGATGGGGGAGCCTTCGAGGTGATGAGGAGTGTGCTGGACCCAGTGTCCACTCCAAGGTTAAGTTCTGCAGCTCCTCCCTCTACAGTGTCTGTTATGGTCTCTGGCCACCCTCCTATATCTGACAGCAGAGATCCGAAGCGTAGGGTACCCACCTTGGGTGTCTCCTCCTCTTCCGAAGGCTCCCCTGAAGTTTCAGGGGAACCCCCTAGGAAAAGAAAGTGCAAGAGGAAGCACATAGACCCCCCCGAGTGTGTCACGTCACATACCGACTTGGATGAGTCGGAGGGTTCCCCCAGATCCCCCTCTGAGGATGTCTCTTTTTCAGACATCCTAGAAATCCTAAAACAGAGGGGAAATTGGTCCACTCTCAAACCTTCCGAGGATGAGTCGGTTTACCTTGACGCTTTTGGATCTCACCCTTCCAGCTCCTGGGTGTCTCCCCCTTTTGACCCACTAATGGAGGTAGTGGCTAGAAAGGCGTGGGCAGCTCCTGATTCAATGGAACCTACCCCTAGGAGGCCTTCTAAATTTATTTCTGCACCAGAGGACAAGTCCTTTCTCACTAAAGGCATTTCAGTTGATGCTATGGTGGTAGCAGCAGCCACTAAGAAGGAATTGGCTGATCCTTCTGTACCCGTTCATCCTCCTAACAAAGAGTCCAGGACCATGGACAGGTATGGCAAGCGGACATTTGCTTCAGCGACCTTTACTATGCGATCGCTGAACTATTTATGTCATTTCACCCACCTTCAGAAAGACCTGCTCAAAGAGCTAGGTGAAACGGAACAGGATCCTTCTGCTGCGGGGTATCAGGACAAGATAAACTCCCAGCTAGCCACCCTGAACTCCATTGTTAACTCCTCCATGCAGCTTATCTCTTACGCAGCCGATGGAGCGAGTAGGGCCGCTGGCACAGGTGTTGCGTTGAGACGTCATGCTTGGATGCGACTCTGTAACTTTGCCGATCCCTTCAAGGCGTCCTTCACCAACACCCCCTTTGATGGTTCAGAAGAATACCCTCACCAGATGCGAGCAAGATGGTAAGACTCTCTCTGCCGTGGGAGTCCATTTTTCCACACCTTCTAGACCTTATCCTAAGGGACAGAGAGGTGGAAAGATGTTCCGCAAACCACAGGGAGTCGCGCCTGCCGCATGTGGTGAATTTCCCCCTAGAGGCAGAGGGGGGAATAATAACAGATGCCACCCTAGGGGCAGAGGGGGTCCACAGAACCAGGGTTTCAGGGAAACTTTCCCTGACCAGCCCTTTCAGCATCCCTGAGAAGCTGCCCAACTGTCCGCCTTCGGAGGCAGTTGGGGGAAGATTATCTCTGTACCCGGAAGCCTGGCAATCCCTCTCCCAAGACACATGGGTACAGAAGATCATATCCGAGGGTTACAAAATTCCCTTCACTTCCCCTCCGGTACAACCGCCATGACCCCTACCAGACGTACCACCTGCACAAAAGGGTCAGGCTCAGCTAGAAATAAAAAAGCTGTTAACAAAAAGAGTCATCCAGGCAGTCCCAGCAGATCAGCTGGGATCCGGAATCTACTCCAGATTCTTTCTGGTACCAAAAAAGACTGGAGACCCATTTTAGACCTCAGCAGATTGAACAACTCTGTACAAAAGACAAAATTTCGGATGGTAACACTGCAGTCCATTCTACCCTTTTTGGGCAGAGACAACTGGATGTGCTCCTTAGACCTCCAGGACGCGTACTATCATATAAAGATACACAGGCACTCCAGGAGGTTTCTCCGCTTCTGGCAGGGAGCCAGTCATTATCAATTCAGAACCCTCCCCTTTGATCTCACCACAGCCCCCCGGGTGTTCACCAAATGCTTGGCAGTGGTCATGGCTCACCTGAGACAAAAAGGATTCCAGGTGTTTCCATATCTAGACGACTGGCTCATTTCCGCTACCACCAAGCAGCATCTTATAATGGCCAGGGATTACACTATTCAACTTTGCAACAGTCTAGGTATTTCTATAAATTTTGCAAAGTCTTCCTTGTCGCCTTGTCAATGTATAAACTTTATAGGTGTCGTATTAAACACCACAGAAATGCCTGCAACATTACCACCTCAGAGAGTGACAGACATAAGGCGGAATGTTCAGTTCCTGTTTCAGCCCAACAGAGTTCAAGTCAAGCTAGTATTGAAAGCGTTAGGCCTCATGGCAGCGGCGATTCTTCTTCTCCCATTAGCCCGCTTCCACATGAGGCTCCTTCAGTGGATGCTGTTTTCTCAGTGGTCCTTTCAACAGCTACCAATGACTCACAATATTTTGATAACCCCTTCTTGCAAGAATCATCTCTCCTGGTGGATGGTTTCCCCTCAGCTCTTTCAGGGCAGACCCTTTGTCCCCCCCCCCAGTTGCCACGGTGACAATGGATGCCTCCCTGATCGGGTGTGGGGGGGGGGGCATTATCAGGGCAGGATGGTCCAGGGCACATGGCAACAATCAGAACGCCACTTGCACATAAATGTCCTGGAGATGAGGGCGGTGCTTTTGACGTTGCAAGCCCTTCAGAGCTCTCTTCCCACAGGGACTATAGCAATTCAAACGGACAATATGTCTGTAGTGTGGTACATAAACAAGCAGGGCGGAACAAAGTCCTACCCCCTATGTCGAGAAGCACTCAGACTTTGGCAATGGGCAATTTCCTCTCAACGGTTTTTGATAGCAACGCACATCCCCGGGAAGTCCAACGTCATAGCGGACAGATTGAGCAGAACTATCCTCATGCCTCACGAGTGGTCTCTAAATCAAGCGGTAGCAGACAGAATATTTCAGAAGTGGGGCCAGCCTTGCTGCGATCTTTTCGCAACTCCTCAAAACAGCAAGTGCCTCGACATCTTCACACTCTTTCCTCTACCAGGCCATCCCCCCAGAGACGCTCTTCTTCACGATTGGCCCTGGGGTCTTCTATATGCCTTTCCTCCCTTGCCATTGATCCCGCAATTAATTCAGAAAGCAACCGCATTGAGATCCAAAATGATCCTCATTGCCCCGTTTTGGCCTTGACAAGTATGGTTTCCGTTTCTGCACAGTTACCTACTGGAACAGCTTTGGCATCTGGAACCTCTTCCAGATCTGTTGACCCATCTCACGGGCAAGCTGCATCAGTCTCTTCATTCCCTCAACCTCACAGCTTGGTTGCTCCACTTCCAGCCTTAGCCAGGCTTCCCCTTATTTCTCCTCCTGTTCGTGATATAATTCTAGCTTCCCATAAGTCCAATACTAGGAAGATGTATGCGAGTAAATGGAAGCGTTTTTCGCATTGGGCACAAACTAAGTCCCTAGATCCTTTCCATGCACCCATTCATAAGGTTCTAGATTTTCTGTCGGAGCTTTTTCATTCAGGGTCATCGTCAGCCACTATCAGGGTACAATTAGCGGCCATTGCTAATTTTCATGTTGGGCTCTCAGAAGCAAATATTATGTCCCACAAACTTTGTAAAGCCTTCCTCAAGGGCATATTTTTGCTTAGACCTCCAGTTAAAGATCCACCTCCACAATGGGATTTGAATTTAGTTCTAACCTCATTGATTCTGCCTCCCTTGAACCTGCAGCTTCTTGCTCCCTCTAGCTTCTTTCTTGGAAAACTCTGTTTTTAGTAGCCATAACATCTGTCAGAAGGGTATCGGATCTTCAAGCTTTGTCGGTCCGTCCCCCTTATTTGGTCTTTCACAAAGACAGGGTAACTCTCAGAACAAACCCTTCCTTCCTACCGAACGTGTCCTCGGAAACAAATCTAAACCACTCCATTGACTTGCCTGTCTTCTTCCCAGACTATGCCAACAGGGCTGAACAGAAATTACATTCATTAGATGTTCATCGCCAATTACGGTATTATATAGACAGGACAAAACAACTCAGAAAGTCAGACCAGCTCTTTCTATCTTATGCTGCAGGAAAGAAAGGGCTTCCGGTATCAAAGGTTACTATTTCCAGATGGTTGACATCTATTATTACCTTTGTCTATGAGTTGAGACACAGGCAACTTCCGTCTAGGCGTAAAGCTCATTCAACCAGGGCACTATCAACATCAACGGCATTTCAAGCAAGGTTACCACTAGATGCCATATATGCAGCAGCTACATGGGCTTCCAAACATACCTTTATTGCCCATTACAAACTTGATATAGCCTCCAGAAATAGAGCTGACTTTGGTTCCACCGTATTCAGGAGTCTGTTCCATTGAGCCACCCAGGACTACGATGCTAGGGACGCTGTCCCATCCAGCATGAATGAGGGCGAGAATGACAACTTAACATTAAGAAGTTATGTTCTTACCATAACGTACCATGTTAGTTGTCTTCTTCTTGCCTTCTTTCTTGTGTCCCTCCCTCCTGCCCCCTAACCTGGATAGACTTCAGGTCTCTGAGTCCTTCCATTTCTGGAGATATAACATGTTACGGTTTCCCAGTATCCTTAATGTTACTAGCAGGGAGCCCGTACTTGCAAATGAGGATTATGATATTATGATATTATATTTATACTATGTCTTAGCTTCCAAACGAGATCTGGGGAGTTAGCACATGCTGCCTCGAGCCGGTAAAAATAGCTCTCGAGCTATAGTATAGGCCGAGTTGGAGCCGAGGATCGGCTCCAAACCCATCCAGATTGAAAGAATGCGAGAAGAAGACAACTAACATGGAACGTTATGTTAAGAACATAACTTCTTATTATGTCTCTCACTCTATCTCACCCACTACTACACATCATTAGATAAATACACATTAACCACAGCTCCTCAGCAACTATTCCAATACCTACCTCTAACCCCCTATCTCATTCCTTCTCCAATATCTTCCTACAACTATATAATCACTCAACCTGCATCCTTGCTCCCTTCAAAGTCATTCGTACCACTTTGTCTAACCCCCACACATCCATACATCCCAAACTGATTCTAAAATTAAAATATATATTATACTGTATGCGGTGGTGGTGCTGTGGTAGCGTTGTCGCCTCACAGTAAGACGTTGTCCTGTTCGATTCTCAGCTAGAGCGTCTTCTGTGTGGAAACATGCATGTATGGGCATACCTTCATTGAAGGTTGTGCGTCAGGGCTGGCAACTCGGCACGTAAAAATCTACTGCCAATCATTAGCGGACCGGAGTTCCGCTGTGGCGACCCATAACCGGGAAAAGCCGAAAGACTCGACAATATCTCAGAAATTAAACTGCGTGCTGACATTCATCCTAACTTAGGTCCATTTAACAACCTTCCCCCTCCTCAAACCTTATCATTCTCTTCCCACTCCCATACTCCCTCCCATCCATATCCCCTACTTCCCAAAGCCTCCAACTCTGACCTCCTATTCACCAGTTTTAACCTCTGTAATATAATTAACAAAGTTAGTGAATTCCAAGCCACCATAGTGACCTACTCCCCTGACATAGCAGTAATAACAGAAACATGGTTGTAGCCACACATCAAGGACACCGAGATCACCCCAAAAGGATATAACATAATCCGACTTGACAGAATTAACAAAAGGGGTGGTAGTGTAGCTGTACTGTTTAAGGACAACCTTAAAGTTGAGCAACTCCAATGCTCCCCTCCCGACTTACCTCATACTGAAACCCTAATCACATGTCCGGAATTAAATCCAAACAAATCAATAATTATTATAGCTTCCTATCTCCTTCCAAGTAACAACCTACCCATCATTGAAAGTCTACTATCATGGGCTTCCATCAATTTTAACCAAGAAACTATTATGTGAAGTTGTTCTATCTCGCCATTCATTCTTACTGATGGGTTTGGCTCCGAGTTGGCACCTACTACAAAGCTCGAGGATTTCAAGTAGCTCAAGGCCAAGTCCATATCCCATGATGCACCTTGAGTTACCACAGATCTAGTTTGCCACTGCAACTGATCTGAGGTTCTTGCCAGCTCAGGCCAGTAAAAGCTTTATTACTTTTCTGTTTCTAAAAATTATTCAAAATTTAAAGTTAAAATAGTTAGATGTTTAGGTTAGATAAGCTCTTAAAGCTTTATCTGCAGTGTTCCCTTCCCTTGTGTGCTTTTCCATAGCTATATATTTGGCCTTGTTTTTCTTCATAGGCCTATTTAAATCTTCTGACTAGAAATTTTTTTTTCAGTGACCTTTTTGTCACATTTTTTCTTACCATAGTATTGTGTGATTACTTAGTGACTAGAAATTGTTTATTCAGTGACATTTTTGTCACATTTTTTCTTAGCATAGTATTTTATAATTCTTAAAGTTAACTTGCTTATTAATATTATCTGCTTAGTTAATGTGTGTGTGTTTGCTTGTTAGCCTTAATTTGAGGGCTTGTGTGCATATATTTAGCCTGTTTTTTATTAGAAGGCTTATTAATAGTTGTAGTTAGCCTTAGTTTAAAGGGTGTGTGTGTGTGTGTGTGTGTGTGTGTGTGTGTGTGTGTGTGTGTGTGTGTGTGTGTGTATGCTTATAGTTAGCCTGTTTTTCATTAGAAGGCTAATTTATATTTGCTGTTATTGGGTGTGTCCATTTCTGTCATGGCTGATGACAAGGACAAACACCCTAAGTCAGGGTGTAAAAAATGCGCTAAATGTGGGCAGAAGATGTCTGTTACTGCCGTCCATGTTAATTGTGTCTACTGCTTAGGTGCCTAGCACTTACAAGAAACATGTTCCATATGCCATTCCTTTTCCTCTTGGGACCTCCAAGAGAGAAAGAGGAAGCTCATTGACAGGGGTTTGTTGAAACCTTCTTTCCAGGAGGCTTTGAGTGACCAGAATGGATCTAGTAAGTCCACAAAGTCCTCCAAGACTTCTGTTGATTCAAAAAAGTCTAAAAAGTCAAAAGAGTCTGTGACATCGGCTCTACAGGTCTCAGAGCAGGCTGTCTTTTCTTTTCTGAGCCGGTCCCCAGTTTTGGAACCGGTAACCGAAATTCATAAACCTCTACTACTTCAGTCGGTGCCATCGGTCCATTCATCTCAGTCTTCTGTTAGCCTCTCAGATTTGGATGTGGATCGGGTGGTGCAGAAGCTTCTACAGGCACTGGCCTTTGGATAATTATCGTCTCCGACCTAGGCGGCTTTGGAGCCGAAGACCCTTATGCCAGCTATATTTTTTCCTCCTCTGAGCCATACCGGTCCTTCGGAGCTGGAGGAGTTGGACTTGTTGATTGTGGAGCCCTCGGAGCCAAAGGAGACAGACTTGCTGATTGTGGAGCCTTCGGAGGCGATGCCTGCTCCAGTGTCTTCGGCTCCATTCACTCTGATGTCCTTGACACCGATCGAGGACTCTAGGAGCTGACACACTCTGGTCAGGTCCAGGGAGGATAGTCAAACTGACTTGGTTACGATTTTGTCTCTTGGGGCTTTGGCTCTGATGAGCTCGGCTCCTACCTTGAGTTCGGAGCCCACTGCCTCGGTGCTGGGGGTATCGACGGTATCAACAGATCCGTCGGTCCCTTCGCATTGGAGCAGAGGTGTCTTCGAAGCCATGAGGAGAGTTATGTCTCCCAAGGCATCCTCAACTTCAGGTCCAGCTTCTTCATTCCTTAAAGTGCTTGTGTCTGCTTCTGCTTCACAGATCCTAGCTAAGCACAGAGACCCAGAGCCTCAGGAAGCCTCATTGGGTGGCCCCTGCTCTTCTAAGACCTCACCAGAAGCTCCCACTGATGAGGTTCCCAGGAAGAGAATGTGTAAGAAGAAACACTTAGACTCCCCTCAGGAGTCACTAACATCTGATACTGACTTGGATGAATCAGAAGGGTCCACACGATCTCCCTCTGAGGATATCTCATTCACAGAGATACTTGAAATCCTTAGGCAGAGGGGTGACTGGCAGTCCACCAACCCTACTGAGGATGAGTCGGTTCTCCTGTAGGCTTTCGGGTCTCAGCCCTCCACCTCTTGGGTGTCTCCACCCTTCGATGAGCTTATGCAGCTGGGTCTCACGAAGGGTGTGGGAGTCTCTGGACATCATGGAGCCTGTCCCTAAGAGGCCTAATACGTTCGTATCTGCTCCCAAGATAAATCCTTCTTGACCAAAGGTGTGCCAGTTGATGCCATGGTGGTGGCGGCAACCACCAAAAAGGAAATGTCTGAAACTTCCTCGTCTATCCATCCTCCTAACAGAGACTCCAGGATCATGGATAGATATAGGAAGCGCATGTTTAGTTCAGCGACTTTTGCACTCCGTTCGCTTAACTATTTAACCCATTTTATGAGACTTCAAAGAGATCTCCTTAAAGAGCTGGGAGATACTCTTCAGGGTACAGTAGCTGCAGGAACTGCAGACAAAGTCACCTCCCAGCTTGCTACCCTCAGCTCCAGAGTGAACTCGTCCGTGCTCCTCATTTCATATGCAGCTGATGGAACGAGTGGGGCAGCGGGTACAGGAGTTGCTCTTAGGAGACACTCCTGTATGCGCTTGTGTTCCTTCGCGGAGCCCTTCAAGTCATCCTTTGTGAATACCCCCTTTGATGGCTCATCCCTTTTCGGGCCCAAAGTTAAGGAAACTTTGATGAAGTGTGAGCAGGAGGGAAAGACTCTGTCTGCCGTCGGAGTCCATTGTTCCACCCCTGCCAGACCCTACCCCAAGGGTCAAAAGGGATGGAAGATGTGGTCCCAAAAAGCCTAAAGAGCCTTTCAGGACACACGTGGTGAACCCCCCTCCATGGGCAGAGTAGGGAGCAATAATGGAAGACGCCACCCTCGCGGCAGAGGGGGTCCACAAAACCAGGGAGAGAGGGATCACTTCTTTGGGAAGCCCTACCAGCACTCCTGAAAGTAGGCCCAACAGTCCTGCTCTGGAGGCAGTCAGGGGTCACTTATATTTGTACCCAGATGCCTGGCTCAAAATAACAAATGACAACTGGGTGCAAAGTATCATTTCCAGAGGATACTTCATCCCATTCGCCACACCCCATCCACCAGCAAGAAATATCCCGGTCTTTCCACCTAGTTACAGGGAACAAGCAACAGTAGAGGTCTAGACATTGCTAAGAAAAATAGTCATCCAACCAGTCCCAGCAGACCAGACAGGATCCGGAACTTATGCAAGATTCTTTTTAGTTCCAGAAAAGACAGGGGACTGGAGACCTATATTGGACCTCAGCAGACTAAACAACTCTGTAAAGAAAGAGAAGTTTCGGATGGTCATGCTTCAGTCAATACTTCCCTTCTTAGGGAAAGACAGTTGGATGTGCGCAATAGATCTGCAGGATGCGTACTACCCTATAAAAATGGCCAGGCCATCCAGGGATCACCTGCGCTACTGGCTGGGAGCCAATCATTACCAGTTTCGAGCCCTGCCCTTTGGTCTCACTACAGCCCACAGAGTGTTCACCAAATGCATGGCAGTGGTAACGGCTTACTTGAGACATTTAGGATTCCAGGTGTTTCTGTACCTAGACGATTGGCTCCTCACCACCACCACCACGACCAAGCATCAACTTATTCAGGCCAGGGAATCCACTCTGTCACTCTGCAACCAGCTGGGCATTATAATAAACTCAGAAAAATCTGCCTTGTCACCATCGCAGCATATCGTCTTTTTCGAAGCAGAAATGGACACCACCACCACCATGCTAAGACTTCCAGTAGAAAGAGTCTTACTTCTCCATCAGCATGTCTGCATTCTAATATCCAAAAACAATGCACCAGCATCAGAAGTTCTGAAATTGTTAGGAATGATGGCAGCAGCAATTTCTGCCATACCACTGGGTCATATGCACATGCGGATACTGCAATGGCTGTTGTTCACTCAATGGTCTTACCAAGAGCTCCCCATGTCTCACATGATAATGATCACAAATTCCTGTAAAAAGGATCTTCAGTGGTGGTTGACCTCACTTCATGTTACGATAGGACATCCATTTCTCTTACCGCCACCATTGGCCACAGTGACCACAGATGCTTCCCTAATAGGGTGGGCGGAGGGGGGGGGGCATTTCCAGGGAAGGACAGCCCAAGGCACATGGACCAATCAAGAGACACATCTGCATATCAATGTCCTAGAGATGAGAGCAGTACTTTTGATGTTGCAGTACTTCCAAGACTCTCTTCCTCTGGGTACGATTGCGATTCAGATGTCAGTGGTCTGGTACTTGAACAAACAAGGAGGTACCAGATCCTGCCCCCTTTGTCACAAGGCCCTAAGAGTGTGGCAGTGAGCTATACCCACCCAGTGCTTTCTGTTAGCAACTCACATCCCGGGGAAATCCAACGTGATAGCAAATAAGCTGAGCAGAGCAATTTTTTTGCCCCACGAGTGGTCCCTCAAGACAGAAATAACGGACAGGATATTCCGCAGGTGGGGCCAGCCTTGCTGTGACTTTTTTGCTAGTCACATGAACACCAAATGCAGATGCTAGTTTGCCCTAATTCCCCCTATGGGAGAAGCCCCAAGGGATGCACTCATTCATGATTGGCCCCAGGGTCTCCTCTACGCATTCCCACCAGTCCCGTTGATACCCAAGGTATTACAGAAAGCGAAAGCCCTGGGAAGGACTATCATTCTAATAGCTCCTCATTGGCCTCATCAGATTTGGTTCCCATTCCTTCAACTTCATCTTTTGGAGGACCCCTGGATTCTGGACCCAGTTCTGGACCTTCTGACACACTTGGGGGAGCTTCATCCCTCTCTGCAGTCTCTAAAGCTGACAGCTTGGCTGCTCCAGTTCCCATCATAGCCAGGTTCCATAACCTCTCCAATGAGATGTAGCAAATTCTTTTATCCTCTCACAAATCCTCTGCAAGGAAGCCGTACCTTAGCAAATGGAAACTATTTTCTATATGGACCTCTAAAAACAATATTAATCCTTTCCAAGCCCCTGTGGCCTCTATACTAGAATTCTTCACCATGATCTTCAATAAAGGAGCTGCAACAGTAACAGTCGTGTTCAACTTGCTGCCATCTCTAATTTTCATTTTGGATTTGAAGGGTTGAATATTATGTCACACAAATTATCCAAAGCCTTTCTCAAATGGACCTTTCATGTTAGACCTCCTGTGAAATCTACCTATTCTCTATGGTATCTAAAGTTTATGCTTTCCCACATAATTATTCCTCCATTTGAACCAGCTTCCTCATGTGACCTCATATTTTTGTCATGGAAAACCATCTTTTTAGTGGGTATTACTTCTACACACAGAGTGTCAGAGCTTTAAGCCTTGTCCATTTTTGATTTTCCATGCTGCTAGAGTCTCACTTTGAACAAACCCCTCTTTCTTGCCCAAAGTTTGCACTGAAACTAATCTCAACCAAATTATTGATTTGCCAGTTTTCTTCCCCAACCCCTCCAACAATCTAGAGTATATGCTGCACAGACTTGATGTTCACAGACAGCTCAGATTTTATTTGGATAGAACAAAAGATTTCAGGAACTCAGACCAGCTTTTTGTTTCATTTTCAGATTCCAGAAAAGGTATGTCAGTGGCTAAAACAACTCTGTCTAAATGGTTATCTGATTGTATCACCTTTACTTATTCAGCTGCCAATATGCCCTGACAGCGTAAAATTAAATCTCACTCTACCAGAGCAGTTTCTACATCCTCTGCTTTTTCTGCCAGACTTCCTATTGATAACATTTGCGCAGCAGCCACTTGGTCAAAACCTCATACCTTTATCACTCATTACAAAGTTTACAGGGCCTCTAAGGACAGGTCCTCCTTTGGATCCACGGTCTTGAGAAATATACTGATGTGAGCCACCCGAGGTAGATGGCGCTTGGGATGTTACCCATCAGTAAGAATGAACGTTGAGATAGAACAACTTCACATAAAGAACAACTTCACATAAAGAAGTTATGTGCTTACCATAACATTCCATGTGAGTTGTTCATCTCACCTTCATTCTAACGTCCCTCCTTCCTACCCCCTCCTGGGCTCTCAGAAGACCGAGATGCTAGATCCTTCCTGGTTACTCAACCCTTCTATACTTTCAATTTTATGGAGTTATAGAATGACATATGGTATTATTATATGCAGCAAACAAGATCTGAGGTAACTCAAGGTGCACCGTGGGATAGGGACTTGGCCTCGAGTTACTTGAAATCCTCGAGCTTTGTAGAAGGTGCCGACTCAGAGCTGAGGGATCGGCTCCGAACCCATTAGTAAGAATGAAGGTGAGATGAACAACTCACATGGAACATTATGGTAAGTACATAACTTGTTTTTCTTGGCGACGGCAACCTTGACTGGTTGACCTGCACTTCCAAAACTCCATCCAATTTTCTCAAGCTCTGTAACTTCTAACAGATAATAAATTGCCCAACTTGTATTGACAAGCACACAAGTAGACAGTCTACATTAGACTGGATACTAACCAACAAGCCCAATCTAAGCTACATAGCAGGTTGCTTGCCCAACTCTCTCAGTAACCATGCACCAGCCTTTCTATATAGAAAAAGTGTACAGACCCAGTACAACATCTTTTACAAATACACCCGTAATAAATACCCCCCCCCCCCACCTTTAACCAGATTGTCCAAAATTTTGACTGGTCCCCACTAAAAAGCCTCCAATTAGACGTATCAGTACAGTTTTTTAATTCTACCTTTCTTAGCATACTTAACAAACTAGCTCCATTAAGAAAAATACGTTAAAAATCCAAACCTCTACCCTGGTTAACCAAAGATACCAAACACTTAATTAAAAAAAAAGGGACAAAGCCTGGTCAGAGTACCATACCACCAAAAGTATAGCGGAATTTACTACCTTTAAACATCTAAAGAATCTTGTAAAAAAAAAAAAACAAATCAAAACAGACAAGCAAGTGTGCTTCCAAACCTGCCAACAAAAACACATAAACAACCCCCAGAAAATTCTGGGAAAACATAAACTATTTCCTAAGCCCAGGCCACGCCCCTACCCCAATCCCAACCCCAGACACCAACAACACTGACTCCATTGAACCTCAAATCAGCTCCCAATTCATAAACTCCATAACCCCCCTTCTAGGTAATCTACCTATAACACCTCTGACCATTCCCACCTCCACACCTGGTAATCCAAACCCTTTCTGCTTCTCTCCCATTCAAACAAGTTTTATAAGATCTCTCTTATCTAAACTCAAACCCTGCTGTCTGGCTGCTGATCTACTCCCTAACAAATTTCTGAAAATAGCAGCCCCATCTATAGCTTACCCTTTATCCATCTTGATCAGTCGTTCTATTTCGGAACACTATGTCCCAGTATTATGGAAAGTATCCCACATCATCCCTCTCCACAAAGGTGGTGCTTCTAAAGATCTATCCAACTTCTGCCCAATAGCCATTCTTTCTCCCCTTGCAAAAATCCTTGAAAAATGTATTCATAAACAACTGCTCAACCACTTGCTTTCCAACAATCTCTTATCAAATTCACAACATGGTTTCAGACCCAAACAGTACTTCTGCTGCTCTAATCTCATTTACTAACACAATTCACTCACGCCTAAATAAAGGCCAGGTAGTCTCCTCCATCTTTCTTGACATGTCTAAAGCCTTTGACACTGTGACTAATCAACGTCTACTCAACAAACTCTCAACTTATGGGCTCAGCTCATCACCTCTGTCCTGGTTCCTTAGCTACTTCTGTAATAGACAGTAAGCAACCAAATGGCAAAATTCTCTTTCCCCCTACTTCCCATCTCAGTGGGCATCCCCAAGATTCAAAACTCGTCCCTCTACTCTTTATTCTATTCAGTAATGATATTAGCTCTGCAACCTACCAAGCAGACATTGTTCAATACGCTGATGATGCTTCCCTTATATGCTCTGCCCCCACACCTCAAGAACTTCAATTAAAAATGCAATCCTCCTTCCAGAGCATAGAAAAATATCTATTAGAACATCAGCTTATACTAAACCCTAATAAAAACAAATTCATAGTCTTCGAAAACAAAAAAGTCAAACTTGCCAAGTCCCTCTGTCAATTCATTCCTCTAATGAAACCATCATCGAACCCACAACTGACACAAAGCTATTAGGGGTCACTATGATAAGAATCTGACTTTCACCAAACCATGTTTCCCTTACAATTAAAAAAGTACACATCAAACTGGGCACCTTATACAGGGTCAGACCATATCTCACCCACAACGCCAGACTTGCCACTGTCTGTTCCCTCCTGCTATCCTTCCTCCTCTATGGATCTCAAATTCTCACCAACCTGTGAAAATCTGACCTAAACAACCTGGAATCTTGCTATAATAAGAGTGCCAAAATCACTACAAATGCCCCACATAGGACACACTACTGTTCTGTCCTCTCCCAATTACAATGGCTCGAACTCCCAAATCTTCTGTCTGTCAGCCAACTTACTATAATCCACAAATTAATAAACTAACCCACCAATTGTCCAGCTCTTTCCAAGTTGGTTCAACCCACTAGGAATAACAGGACCCTCAGATCCTCAAATAAACTACTACTAGAGGTATCCCTCTCACACAACTATCATGGGAACTGTCTATATTCCCATAAGATTTCCAAACTCTGGAACACTCTACCCCAACCCATTACTAAGAGTCCCCACTATCCTGAGTTTAAACAACAACTACTTAAATATCTAACAAACCACTGGCTCTGCTCCTGCCATACTCTAATTCCACTATTCATATCTTTCCACCCTCCTTCTACCTTAAAGGGGTTTTCTCTTGCTGCTGCTTCTCTCTTACTGTCCTTTCTATTCCTCTTTCTTATTTTCATCCAATGTACTTCTTATCAGTCAAACTACTGTAATCTCCTAACCATGACAAACTAGCTATTTCCCTATATATGCTACATGCCTAATTATGTTGTGAAACTAAATTTTTGACAATTCTATCTATTTATTTTTAACTTTGGATAAACTCTGTAGTTGAATTTACTGCTTGTAATAATTTGCATATGTTGTATACTGTACTGTATGTCTGGAGCTTTTCTCCCCGGGCCTCCGCTGAAAACGGACTCCCAGCCCAGTCGGACACTTCCCGGTTAACAAATGTAATAACTAAATAAAATAAATACCCTTGACCACTTTAGAGACCTAAGTAGCTGCTGTTCACTATTCCAAACTCTGTCACTTGTCTATATAGTCAAGGATAAGGCTTGCAGTGTGGCAGATAACCTGCAAAAGGCCCTTCTTTGCTGTCAAAGGATTGAATGTCAGTTGGATAAATCCTATTAGAAAAAAAAACGACTTACAACAAACTCGGTGTAGGAATCCCTTTCTTCTATCCTGTATCTTAAAAAGTGAAAAAGAACTTCACCTTGCCAACATTCATTATGCTTTCCCATCAGAACCTTTAGGTTATTAATCTTTACTCATTAGAAGAAAAGTTAGAACAAAGGAAAGAATGCAACCCATCACCATCCATGCATTGCTACTCAAAAAAAGAAAAAAAAAACATTTACATTGTTCGGTGATTCATATATAATTTACCTGCATTTTTTTTAGTTCCCAGAATTCTTAGCTGCAGGTATAAAAGAAAAAAGAGAACCGTTATAAAAAGTGGGCCCTAATAATATCCCAGAATGTCCTTTGCAGTTAAGTCCATTTCCTGTGGATCCAATGCAGCCCTTATTGAAGTAGCTCAAGACACGCAAGGAAGATGATTTTGAGATCTCTCTGCTTCAAATTATATCTTCTTTGTACCTCCTTGGTTTTACCAGATGGATTAGGGTTAATCTACCCTTCTGCCCCTGTGAAAATTTAAGAAATGCCTCCCCCCAGGACATGCTTACTACTTCAGTGTTGAATCTCTTTTCATTCACTCTCCAATCATGCAAAAATGTGTCCCTATCAATAGGAGCTTGAAAAGAAAATCTCAGCTTTTATCTATTCAGTGTGAATTGGGTGACCTACCAATTCTAAATTATTAACTTGATCCCTCCCTAGTGACCTTCAGTATTTTTCCCTGTAGTTATAATCTAAGTATTTAAATTTAAAATGCCCAGGGAATATTGATTTAGACTACATAGGTACTAACTACTCTTATATGTCTTCTCGGTAATGGGGGGATCCATTCCAAATAATGTACTTAACTCTCTCATAATAAAACTTAATGAGTCCACACCTTCGACTTGTTCTGGTTGGCCACTATCCCTAAGGTAATTTTGTCTGGCTCAGTTTTCCATATCATCAATTTTGGCTTCGAAATGCCAAGCATGTGCTCTTAATTTTATAATCTCTGTTGTGTTAGCAGAGACATTTCCCATTTGCTTTTTCAGTTCCTGCTGCTGATGTATTAATGTTTTGCTCAGGTGCTGCAATTTTTGATCCTGCTTGCCCATTTCTGCTTTAATGGCAGTTACATCAAACACACTGCTCTGTATTAATGAGGTTAAGTTCTCAAAGGATTGCTTGATATCAGCTGAAATGTCTGTAGAAGAGGCTGCCATCTTTGATTATGTAGTCTTACTTTCCACTCAGTTATTGTTATTGTTGGAGAGGATATATATATGATATATGTGTGTGTGTTTGTGTGTGTGCATGTCTGTGGTTTCACTTCAGTACCTTGAAATACTGAAACACCGAAGCACTAATGGCTGACACTATAATGCTGAAGTTTCAGTATTTCAAAATACTGAAGTGGTCCATAAAAAAAAAAAATAAAACACTACAGACAATATTTATACAGGGGGGGGGGCAAGCCCCCCTGCACCCCCTACAACCCCCTACTTAAAATACCAACTCCGAGATCACGCTACCATGGAGGAAAGGGAAAACTCCCGATGTTATGTGATCCTATCTTGCCTACATTCTGTACTGATGGGTTCGGAGCCGATCCTCGGCTCCGACTCGGCACGCTATACTATAGAGCGAAGTCTCTAATTGGCTGAGCTATTCTATATCCCAGGATGCACCACCACTACTTCCCCAGATCTCGTTTGCCGCTTGATAGCAATAGATGTGGTCTCGACTTGGCTGGGTTAAGTACTATTTACTGACTGATTTTCTGTCAGAAAATTTCTAATTTTTCACCCAAAAGCTGTTTTAACAGCTATTTGTCGTTTCTCAGTGTTTTTTTTCTGAAAAAGTTTGTGTAGATTTTGTTAGCGCTAGGTTCCCGCCTTATTCAGTGAGGGGTTTCCTCGCGCTCTTCTTATTTAGTGTGTCATACTGGTGTTACTTAACTTTTGTGTGGTAAATTTTATTTTTTCTAGTATCAAGGTCCCGTTTTAGTTAGAGGGGCCTTGACCTCGCGCTCTGCTAGAGCTGTGTTGTAGTTCTACCTGTGGGCCTATCCTGATTAAGTTAGAGGGATTTGGTACCTTTACAATAGTTTCCTTGTTCTTTTTGTTGAGAGTGTCTTGTAGAGATGTCGAAGCAGCACAGGCCTTCGGGTTTTAAAAAATGTACCAAGTGTGGGTACAAGATGTCAGTCACGGATGACCATTCGCTATGTGCGTATTGCCTAGGTCCTAAACACCTTCAAGAGTCGTGTAGTGTATGCCACGCTTTTTCTTCTCGTGTCCTTCAAGAGAGGAAAAACAAATTGATATTGAAGGGGCTCATCACCCCTTCTTTTGAGGAGGCTTTATCTTCTTCCCCCTCTCCTTCCAGGAAGAAGAAGTCTTCGGCTCCGACCAGTCCGTCGGAGCCGACAGCAAAGAAATCAAGGCAGGCTTCTCCGTCGGCTCCACGGACTTCGGAGCCGAGGTCGGAACGGTCTGCCTCGGTGCCTCCAGCCTCGACTCCTCTGTCCTCGGAGCTGAGCGCTCGAGCATCGAGAGGTGGATCACCTTCTTCGGCTCCAATGGTTTCGGAGCCGAGAAAGGTCGCACACTCAGACTCTTCTACCTCGGCGTCGAAGTCCCCGTCGGCTCCGAGGGAAATTACTGTGCTGGTGGAATCTCCCTCGGCACCGATACTACTTGAGACTATTCGGAGCCGGTCCCCCAGTCTTTCGGAACCGGCGGAGAAGTCAACTCGGGCCCGATCGGTCTCTTCTCGGTCCTCGAGGATGTCTGATTCGGACATTGACAGGGTGCTTCAAAGGCTGTTTCAGTCTCCAGTCTTCCAAAAGTTAGTCTCGGCTCCAGCCCAGTCGGCTTCGGAGCCGATTGTCCACCCTGTTGTCTTGGTTCCTCCTCCAACAGCTTCGGCACCGTTGGAGTCGGTGCTGGTGGAGCCGGTGGAGGTTTTCGGGTCGGCTCTGACCCTTACTCCAACCCCGACCTTTGGGTCGGAGTTCGGTACACGGACCTCCTCGGTCGGCCCCGGGGGTGATGCTTCGTGTCCGATGCTTTTGGTTCCGAGCCTCCCTCTCGGTGCGTCGGCTGTGGGAGTGCCTTCTACCGTTGTGGCCTCGGGGGTCGGACCTTCCCAGGACTCGGGGGGGGTCCGGCCTTCAGGGCCATGAGGAGTGCTTTATCCAAATCTTCCTTGGCTACCTCCACCATTTCTCCAACACCTTCCCTTGGCATGGAGACTTGTTCCTTTGTTGTCCCCCTGTCTCAAGACAGTGGAGCCCTGGGGCCTGAGGTCACCCCCATTGGGGATTCCTCCCTTCCTGGGGGTCCTTCCGAGGCGTCTTCGAAGGAACCTCCCAGGAAGAGACAGTGTAAGAGGAAGCACGTCGACTCGCCTGATGAGTCTCTCACCTCGGACACCGACCTCGATGATGCGGAGGGGTCCCCCAAGTCGTCCTCGGATGATGTCTCCTTTGTGGACATCTTAGAAATTCTCAAGCAACGAGGCGACTGGCAGTCCAAACCCCCTTCCGCTGAGGAGTCGGTCTTCCTCAAGGCCTTCGGGGCTCAGCCTTCCGCCTCCTGGGTGTCTCCGCCCTTTGATGAGCTCCTGGATTTGATCTCTCAAAGGGCGTGGGAGCACCCGGATTCTGTGGAACTGGTGCCAGCTCGCCCGAATAAATTTCTGTCAGCCCCCCCCTGAAAAGGAATTCTTATCCAAAGGTGTGGCCGTAGATGCCTTGGTGGTGGCATCTGCTACGCAGCAAGATGTGGCAGAGGCTTCAACGTCCGTCCATCCTCCTAATAAAGAGTCCAGGAGTATGGATCGGTACGGGAAGCGCACCCTTACTTCAGCAGCCTTTACTTTAAAGTCTCTGAATTACCTGACGCACTTCACCAGACTTCAGAGGGATCTGGTCAAGGAGCTTTCAGATACCCTCTCTGGTAACCTACCTGAGCAGTTGGCCCAGACGGTTAGCTCTCAGTTGGCTACCTTGTCATCAATATCGAACTCGTCCATGAGGCTCATTTCATATGCGGCCGAAGGGGCTAGTAGAGTGGCGGGTACAGGTGTTGCTCTACGGAGACAAGCCTGGCTCCGCCTGTGTCATTTTGCGGAAGCCTTCAAGTCTTCCTTTGCCAATGCTCCCTTTGATGGGTCCTCCTTGTTTGGACCCAAGGTAAAGGACACCTTGACCCGCTGTGAACAAGAGGGTAAGACTTTGACTGCCGTAGGGGCATGGTTTTCCACTCCCTTCCGGCCTTATCCCAAGGCTAGAAGAGGGGTGAAAATGTGATTCCGCAAATCTCAGAAGACTTACCCCTCATAGCAGGATGATCCCCCTTCTAGAGGCAGAGGGGGGGGGGATTTTTCAGGAAGACAATGTCCCAGAGGCGGCAGAGGCCCCTGCAACACTGGAGACCGCGAGTCCTTTTGTGGCTCCTCAACCTTCCAGCATCCCTGAAGGATTGCCCGACTGCGCCACTCCGGAGCCAGTCGGGGGTCGTTTTTCGCGGCACCTAAAGGCCTGGGAGAATATCACTCAGGACCGATGGGTGCTCCGGATCATTGCCGGAGGTTACAACATTCCCTTTTCTCAGCCCCCCCCTCCCACTATGCCAGAAAATCCCGGACTCACCACCCAGTCAACGGGATCTCGCAGCCATCGAAAGTTCAAAGCTGCTTCAAAAAGGAGTCATCCAACTGGTCCCCGAAGACCAAACCGGATTAGGGACTTACTCAAGATTCTTTTTGGTGCCAAAAAAGACCAGGGACATGAGGCCCATCTTGGATCACAGCAAGCTCAACCGTTCTGTCAAGAAGTCCAAGTTCCGGATGGTCACCTTACAATACATTCTCCCGCTGCTGGAGAAAGGTGTTTGGATGTGCTCCATAGATTTCAAGGACGCCTATTATCACATCCTGATAGATCAGGCGTCCAGGAGACACTTGCGCTTCTGCCTGGGAGACAGTCATTTCCAGTTCCGTGCACTGCCCTTTGGTCTCACCACAGCCCCCAGGGTGTTCACCAAATGTTTGGCAGTGGTGACTGCTCACCTGAGAAGTCTAGGATTCCAGGTGTTTCCATACTTAGACGACTGGCTCCTAACTGCCACCTCCAGGCGTCTACTCTTACAAAACCTAGCAGCCACTATTTCTCTAGGCAACTCCCTAGGAATCACCTTCAATTGGGCAAAGTCTGTGTTGCTGCCATCTCAGCGCATACGGTTTATCGGAGTAGAGATAGACTCAAAGCAAATGCGGGTCTATCTTCCTACAGAGAGGATAGAAACATTACAATCTCAAGTCCGAGCATTGCTCTTCAAACGCCGAGCCCCAGCAAGGATGGTCCTTCAACTGTTGGGTTCCATGTCGGCTACCGTTCTCCTAGTTCCCTTAGCAAGATTGCACATGAGGATTCTCCAGTGGCTTCTGTCAGTCCAGTGGTCGTATCAGGACCTCCCTCTCAGTCACCTCATTATAATCACGGAGACGTGCAAACAGGACCTCCGTTGGTGGTGGCTTCTGTCCTCCAACCTGGATCAGGGGCGACCCTTCGTTCCTCCTCCTCCAGTAACCACTTTGACTACGGACGCCTCCCAGATGGGGTGGGGGGGACATTACCTGGGCAGGTCAGTCCAAGGCAAGTGGCACCCTGACGAGAGTTCCCTACACATCAACATACTGGAAATGAGGGCGGTGCTTCTATCGCTACAAGCACTACACAGCTACCTCCCCCAGGGCGTGATTGCCGTTCAGTCTGACAACATGTCAGTAGTCTGGTACCTGAATAAGCAGGGAGGGACCAGGTCCTACCCTCTTTGCAGAGAGGCCATGAAAGTATGGGATTGGGCTATTGCAACCAACCGTTTCTTGGTAGCAACACACATTCCGGGGAGATCCAATGTGTTAGCCGACAGACTGAGCAGCACTATTCTCTCCCCGCACGAGTGGTCTCTGAACGACAGAGTGGCAACTCAGATCTTCAGAAGATGGGGAACTCCTTGTTGCGACCTCTTTGCAACTCCCCTCAACACGAAATGTCTACAGTTCTTCTCTCTCACCCCAGTTCTGGGGGGGTTTCCCAAGGACACCCTAGTCCAAGCTTGGCCCACCGGCCTACTGTACGCCTTTCCACCGGTTCCCCTTCTTCCCAAGGTGATCCAGAAGGCGATTCACTTGCAGTGCAAGATGATTTTAGTTGCCCCATACTGGCCTCGTCAAGTCTGGCTGCCCTTTCTTCAGAAATACGCACTGGACGGTCCATGGTTCCTGGACCAGGTTCCAGATCTCTTGATCCACCAGTCGGGACAGCTTCATCAATCCCTTCACTTATTGAGGTTAACAGCTTGGCTACTCCACTTCAGACTATAGTCAGGAACCAGGTTTTGGACTCGGAAGTCATACATATCTTGTCCTCGGCCCACAAGAATTCGACTAAGAAGATGTATAACAGCAAATGGAAGAGATTTGCCATTTGGGCCCATTACTGCCCCGGTGTCTGAAGTTTTGAAATTTTTAGCTTCCTTATTCAATCAAGGTTCTTCGGTCTCTACCATTAAGGTTCAATTAGCAGCTATTTCTAATTTTCATGAAAGTATAGATCCACCTTTGATGAGCAACAAGTTGTGTAAAGCCTTCATAAAAGGTGCTGGGCTGCTTCGACCTCCGATTTCTCATCCCGCTCCACCGTGGGATCTTAATTTCGTATTAGGTGCTTTGACCTCTTCCCCCTTCGAACCAGCAGCAACTTGTGACTTGAAATTTCTTTCTTGGAAGACTGCCTTTTTGGTGGCAATTACATCAGCCAGAAGAGTTTCGGAACCAAGCCCTATGTGTCAAACCACCGTACCTGGTTTTTCACAAGGATAGAGTATCCCTCAGACCTAATCCATCCTTTGTTCCCAAAGTTTGTTCTAGTTTTTGTCTTCAACAGTCATTGGAACTCCCAGTTTTCTTCCCCAACTACTCAGACAGAGCGGAATATATTTTCCATTCATTGGATGTTCACAGGCAATTGCGTTTCTACTTAGATAGGACGCACCAAACACGGAAAACAGATCAGTTGTTTGTGTCCTTTTCAGACAATAAATTGGGCAAAGCCGTCACGAAGGTCACTATTGCCAAGTGGATCAGAGACTGTATCAGTCATACTTATTTTCTTTCTAATAGAGAGCTTACAACCACTGTGAAAGCTCATTCTACAAGGGCTATGGCTACTTCGACAGCTTTTCATTCCAAGCTTGCCATTAGTGACATTTGTGCTGCGGCTACCTGGTCTTCTCCTCACACCTTCAGTTCTCATTACAAATTGGATGTGGCATCTCGGGGGCGAGCTTCCTTCAGTTCCACAGTTCTCAGGAGTGTTTTCCAGTGAGCCACCCAGGAATCAGGTGCTAGGGACGCTGTCCCATCAGTACAGAATGTAGGCGAGATAGGATCACATAACATCTTTTAGTTATGTACTTACCATAACTTTAGATGTTTGGGATCCATCTCGCCTACATTCCTAATAACCCACCCTCCTTCCCCCTGCCTTGGAGATCAGAAGAGACCGAACGGTTCAGTTTAGCCGTTTCATCTTGAAACACCTGGCAATGTTATTTCAACTGTCTATGTGTGTGTGCATGTGTGTGGACAAACAAGATCTGGGGAAGTAGTGGTGGTGCATCCTGGGATATAGAATAGCTCAGCCAATTAGAGACTTCGCTCTATAGTATAGCGTGCTGAGTCGGAGCCGAGGATCGGCTCCAAACCCATCAGTACAGAATGTAGGTGAGATGGATCCCAAACATCTAAAGTTATGGTAAGTACATAACTAAAAGTTCCGCACCATATGCGGAAGCGCAGAATGGGAGATTTGCCGTGTCCCCACTATCGTGCAATCACGGGGATGGTATATTTAAGTGAGGGGGTGCAGGGTGCTTGTCCTCCTGCAGAAACAGTTGCTTTCTTTGTTTTAATTTTTTAACGCTGCTTCAGTATTTCTAAATACTGAAACTTCAGAGTTCTGGTCTCGGCCATTAGAGCTTTGGTGTTTCAGTATTTCGAGATACTGAAGTGAAACTATATATATATATATATATATATATATATATATATATATATATATATATATATATATACACACACACACACACACACACACACACACACACACACACACACACACACACACACACACACACACACACACACGTACATGTTGATATCCTTAATGTCAACAAAGAAAATTAAAAAAAAAAAAATTGACGTTCCAGTGCACATGTTCTCAGAAATAACCTTGGAGCATGCAAGTCTAAAAATTATTTTTCCCCAGCTACTTATATATTCCATCTCTGAGATTGCACAATATTGGAGAAAGGACATATTCCCCAACACTGACAATGTTGAGATCTAAGTAACACAGCTGTCAGTCAGCTGTTGACCATAGAGCTATTCTACAGGTGTATGTATATATATATATATATATATATATATATATATATATATATATATATATATATATATATATATATATATATATATACATATATATATACATATACATACATATATATATATATATATATATATATATATATCTATATATATATATATATGGATGTCATTCACTCCATCAAACTGACAGCTCATTGATGGAGTGAGTGAGTCTGTAATCTGATTGAGTGTTTTGTTCAGTGAAATGTTTAACATTTTGTATGAACAAAACACTGAATGTGAAGTTGTTCTTTCTCGCCGTTCATTCTTACTGATGGTTTCGGAGCCGAACCTTGGCTCCGACTTGGCCGACTGCAAAAGCTCGAGATCTTCAACCAGCTCGAGGCCAACTCCCTATCCCAAGATGCACCTTGATGGATGCTCACCATTTCTGGCCAGTGAAACTGATGATCGTGAAGCCCTCTGGGCCGACACCTACCTTAGGTTTAATGGCCCCGATTACCCTGATATCTTCGGTGCCGACCAGTGGATCTCGGAGACGATGCTTGCCATTTGGGTTCGGGGAGGATAGTCAAACCGACTTGTCGGTTCCAACTTTACCTCTTGGGGCCTCAGCTCGAGTGAGCTCGGCTCCGACCTCGAGCTCAGAGCCCTCTGTCCTTTTGCTGGGAGAATCCCTTGAATCCTTGGATCCATGGGATTCCTCACATTGGGGCCGAGGGGCCTTTGAGGTCACGAGGAGGGCATTGTCCACTCTGACAACAACCCCATCAGTACCAGTAGCTCCCTCCCTTAAAGCACCGGTGTCTACCTCTACAACACATGCTCCATTAAAGCGTAGAGATCCTGAGCCTCAGGAAGCCCCATTGGGCGAGCCATGCTTTTCCGAGACCTCTCCAGAAGCTCCCACTGAAGAGGTACCCAGGAAGAGATTTTGCAAGAGGAAGCATCTGGACTCCCCACAGGAATCCATAATTTCGGATACTGACTTAGATGAGTCAGAAGAGTCGCCACAGTCCCCCTCAGAGGATATCTCATTCTCAGATATCCTAGAAATTCTTAAACAGAGGGGTGGTTGGAAATCCCTTAACCCCACTGATGATGAGTCAGTTCTTCTGAAGGCTTTTGGGTCTCAACCCTTCACCTCTTGGGTGTCTCCACCCTTTGATGTGTTAATTGAGTTACTGTTTCGGAGGGCATGGGAGTCCCCAGATACCATGGACCCTGTTGCCAGGAGGCCTAATAAATTTATAACTTGCCCTCAAGACAAATCTTTTCTCTCTAAAGGAGTGCCCGTTGATGCTATGGTGTTGGCAGCGGCCACTAAGAAGGAATTATCAGAAACTTCTACGTCTGTTCATCCTCCTAATAGAGAGTCCAGGATCATGGACAGGTACAGGAAGCATATGTTTAGTCCAGCGGCTTTTGTCCTTCGATCGCTCAACTATTTTACACATTTTACAAGGTTACAAAGGGATCTCCTGAAGGAACTGGGTGATACCCTGCAGAGTTCAGTAACTGCGAGGGTTTCTAACAAAGTTACTTCCCAGCTCTCTACTCTTAATTCTGTTGTGAACTCCTCCATGCATCTGGTGTCATACGCAGCTGTTGGAACAAACAGAGCAGCGGGTACAGTAACTGCCCTTAGGAGACATTTCTGGATGCACCTGTCTTCCTTTGTGGAACCCTTTAAGTCTTCCTTTATTAACACCCCTTTTGACGGCTCATCCCTTTTTGGACCAAAAGTGAAGGAAACACTTACCAGGAGTGAGAAAGACAGAAGGACTTTGTCTGCCATCGGAGTACGGTTTTCTACCCCGAGTAGACCCTACCCCAAAGGGAGGGGGGTGGAAAGATGTGGTTCCGTAAATCTCAAGGATCTTTCCAGGACACTCGTGGTGAACCCCCTCTAGAGGTAGAGAAGGGGGAAATAAAGAAGAAGCTGTCCACACAGCACAGGGGGTCCGCAGAATAAGGGTGACAGAGATCAGTTCTTTAGGAGGCCCTATCCATGCTCCTGAGAGCAGGCCCACCTGTCTGTCTCTGGAGGCAGTCGGGAGACACCTTTCCTTGTACCCAGACACCTGGCTAAAAATAACAAAAGACAGCTGGGTACAAAGTATCATATCCAGAGGATACTCAATCCCCTTTGTCACATCACCCCCTCTTGTGAAAAAAATCCCAGACATTCTACCCAGTCACAGGGAACAATCAGCCATAGAGTTCCAAAGATTGCTGGAAAAAATAGTCATCCAACCAGTCCCAGCAGACCAGAGAGGATCTGGAACTTACTCAAGGTTCTTTTTAGTTCCAAAGAAAACAGGGGACTGAAGACCTATTCTGGACCTCAGCAGACTAAACAAGTCGGTAAAAAAGACAAAATTCCAGATGGTCACGCTACAATTAATACTCCCCTTTATGGGGAAAGACAATTGGATGTGCTCGATAGATCTCCAGGATGTGTACTACCACATAAAAATGGATCATCTACGCTTCTGGCTAGGAGCCAGTCATTATCAATTTTGTGCTCTGCCCTTTGGTCTTACTACAGCCCCCAGAGTGTTCACCAAATGCTTGGCAGTCATCACAGCTCACCTGAGACGTTTGGGATTCCAGGTGTTCCATACCTAGACAACTGGCTCCTCACTGCCACCACCAGGCATCAAGTAATACATGCAAGGGACACAACTTTAAATCTCCGCACTCAATTGAGGATTACCATAAACTCAGGAAAAATCTGCCTTGTCGCCATCGCAACAGACCGTTTTTATAGGAGCAGAACTATACAGTCACAATGACCTTAAGCCTTCCTCTAGAAAGACTTTGTCTTTTACGAAAACAAATCCTAGACCTGCTTCCAAAGACAAAAGTCCCAGTCTCATTGGAACTCAGATTGCTAGGAACAATGTTGGCAGAGATCATAGCCATTCCTCTGGGTCAGATGCACATGCGAGTACTGCAATGGCTCCTGTTCTCTCAATATTCCTTTCAAGAACTCCCAATGTCACACTAAATCATAATAATGAGTACGTGCAAGAAGGACCTTCAGTGGTGGCTGACATCCCAACAAGTAACTCTAGGCCATCCATTTGTTCTACCCATAGCCACGGTGACCATGGAAGCTTCCTTGATAAGGTGGGGAGGGGGCATTGTCAGGGAAGACCAGCCCAAAGCATGTGGAAGAAGCGCAAGGCTCATCTGCATATAAATATCCTGGAGATGAGAACGGTACTCCTGGCGTTGCAGTCCTTTCAAAACTCTGTCCCTCTGGGAACAATTGCAATTCAGACGGACAATATGTCAGTGGTCTCATACATAAACAAACAAGGAGGAACCAAATCTTATCCCCTGTGTCGAGAGGCCTGAGAGTATGGCAGTGGCCAACTTCCACCCAGAGCTTTCCGATAGCAACGTACATCCTGGGAAAATCCAATGTGATAGCAGACAAGCTAAGCAGGGCAATTCTCTTGCCTTATGAGTGGTCCCTAAAGAATCAAGTAGCGGAAAGCATCTTCCGCAGGTGGGGCCAGCCTTGCTGCAATTTCTTTGCAACCCCAACGAACATGAAATGCAGCAGCTACTTTACCCTAATCCCCCCCCACCGGGAGATTCCCCAAGGGATGCACTGGTGCACAATTGGACCCTGGGTCTCCTTTATGCCTACCCCCTTCCCTCTAATATCCAAAGTATTACAGAAAGCAAAGACTCTGGAAAGGACCATAATCTTAATAGCCCCTTACTGGCCTGGTCAGATTTAGTTTCCCTTTCTTCAGCCTCATCTATTGGAAGAGCCTTGGATCCTGGACCTGGTTCCAGATCTTCTGACCCATTCATCGGGGGCTCTTTATCCTTCTCTCCACTCCCTCAAACTGACAGCTTGGCTGCTCCAGTTCCAAACATAGCCAGGATTCACAACCTCGCAGCCGAGGCTCAACATATTTTAACATCCTCATAAATCATCTACCAGAAAATTATATCTTTGCAAATGGAAGAGATTTTCTATATGGGCATCTCAGAATGATATTGATCCGTACCTAGATTCATTTTCATCTATTCTGGAGTTTCTGACTAAAGTTTTCAGTGAAGGAGCCACTGCAGCTACCATTAGAGTTCAATTAGTAGCAATCTCGAACTTTTATCTTGGTGTCCAAGGTTCTAATGTCATGTCACACCAACTCTCTAAAGCCTTTCTCAAGGGTACTATTCACTTGAGACCACTCGTCAAAACTCCAGCCATGCCATGGAATCAAAATTTTGTTCTTTCCCGAATTATATTACCTCCTTTTGAACCATCCTCATCCTGTGATTTGAAATAACTCTCATGGAAGACCATATTTTTAATAGCTATCACTTCACTTCAAAGGATTTCTGAGTTACAGGCCTTGACCATCAAACCTCCTTATCTGATTTTCCATAATGACAGAGTCTCGCTCAGAACTAATCCATCATTTTTACCTAAAGTTTGTTCAGACACAAATCTCAACCAATCTATTGAATTGCCCGTTTTCTTCACTAAATACACAAATAAGAAAGTACACATGCTGCACAAACTTGATGTTCATAGGCAACTCCGATTTTATTTGGACAGGACCAAACAATTCAGGAAAACAGAACAGCTCTTTGTCTCTTTTTCAGAATAAAACAAAGGTGCTCCAATAACAAAAGTCACCTTGTCAAGATGGTTATCAGATTGTATTTCTTTCACTTACAGTTCTGTGAATGCTCCATTACAACAAAAAATAAAGGCCCACTCTACTGGAGCTGTATCCACCTCATCAGCCTTCTCTGCTAAGTTACAGTTAGATACTATTTGTGTAGCAGCTACCTGGTCAAGGCCTCATACCTTCATCACTCATTACAAAGTTGACAAGGCCTCCAGGGACAGGGCTTCCTTTCGTTCCACTGTTCTGAAGAACATTCTTCCGTGAGCTGCCCGAGAAAGATGGTGCTTGGGACGCTACCCATCAGTAAGAATGAATGGCGAGATAGAACAACTTCACATAAAGAAGTTATGTACTCACCATAACGTTCCATGTGAGTTGTTCATGTCGCCTTCATTCTTACATCCCACCCTCCAACTCCCATCCAGTCTACTTGAGGTCCGAGATCTCTCTTATTTATGGTGTATTGTCTCTTATCCAGTTCTTAGAGTGGCATATTAATAGTCATATGTAGCTAGTTGGCAGCAAACAAGATCTGAGGGAAGCTCAAGCTGCATCTTGGGATAGGGAGTTGGCCTCGAGCTGGTTGAAGACCTTGAGCTTTTGCAGTCAGCCGAGTCGGAGCCGAGGTTCGGCTCCAAACCTATCAGTAAGGATGAAGGCAAGATGAACAACTCACATGGAACGTTACATTGAGTACATAACTTCTTTTCCATGCAGGTAATTAAAGTGTGGGTTTGGGCAGCTAAAAACAAAATCTTCTCTTATTATGAAGGTGTCAACAGTAGTAGGTGGGATTGTTTGAGTGTAGGTGGGTTAGGGTAGGGTTAAATGTGGGCATAGCTGTAGTGTGTGTGTGTGTGTGTGTGTGTGTGTGTGTGTGTGTGTGTGTGTGTGTGTGTGTGTGTGTGTGTGTGTGTTTGCACATGTATATGTCCAAGCTGTCGAGATTAGTTGTAGTGGTATGGAAACAAGTTATTGAAAGACAAGGTGCAGAGTTAGGGGTGGAGTTAAGGTTACAGGTATAGGCAGGCTTAGGGTTAGAGTTAGCAGATATTAGTAAGATGAACCCTCTCCTGAACCACCATCCTAATACCTTGTAACTCTAACCTTTTTTCATTAAAAAAAAAACATCTTTATTGAATTATCACTTGTGACACAGGCAAACATATTTATATAAAAGTGATCAAACCATATTAACACATTCACATTTACAAACATTATACATCACATATATTGTTCTGTACAATATAATCAAACCGACATTACATAAATTGTTCAATTACAGCCTTCCTCCTCCAAAATATGTTTCTGCATGTATTGTTCCCACAATTTCCATTTTTTTCTATGTAATACTCCTATCCTTTCATAAAGACCCCATTTTATGTTCTTTTATTTCTGTTACAATATGCTTCAAGTATGGTTGGTTTAGACTTTTTTCACACCCATCACAATTAAACTTAAAGTCTTACTATGTCTAGGCAATTCATTTCCTGTATCCATACTTAAATAAATGAATGTTAAGTTGTCAATCTCGCCTTCATTCTTGCTGGATGGGTTCGGAGCCGATCCTCGGCTCCGACTCGGCACTTGCTTTAGCTCGAGAACTCCTTTTACCAGCTCGAGGCAACCCTATATCCCATGATGCAAGGCGGAACTACCTCAGATCTCGTTTGCCGCTTAGCGAAAGAGGTCTCCTTTGCCAGCTGAGGTAAGTTTTTCTTTGTAAAATAAGAAAAAGAGTAGTTAGGGGTTTATTTTTCCCTTTTAGTGTCAGTTTAGTCTGTAGTTAGTTACAGCCCACCCTATTCCCTTGTTTTCAAACTTTTTATAATCTTTAGTCTAAAGTTTTTAGTCAGGCCTACTTCCCCATTGGTTATTCCCTTCCTGTGTGTTTGTGTAAGGGATTAATTTGTGTGTTTGTTGGGATTGTTTGTGTTTCCATCCTCCTAGGATGTCAAAGGAAGGCAAGGTCTCAGGCTTCAAGAAGTGTGACCAGTGCTGTCAGAAAATGTCTCTGACAGACGGTCACACTTCTTGTGTTTATTGCCTGGGGCCGTTGCACCTGCAGGACTCCTGTGCTTTATGTCATGCCTTTAGCCAGAGAGTCCTGCAGGAAAGGAGGAATAAACTCATCTTCCGAGGCTTACTTAAGCCAGAAGGTTCTCCTCCTAAATTAGGGTCAGGAAAACCTTCTAAACCACCGAAGGCTCAGGCTACAGTGTCCAAGCCTCCTCCGGTGGCTCCGGCTCCGTCGGAGCCGACATCGGCTCCGGCTGGAGCCGATACATCTGCTGTTCAAGTAGTGGGTTCGGCGCCGACCGGCTCCGATACCCTGACTACTGTGGCCTTGTCGGCTCCGGCTGGAGCCGACACTTTATCCAGCATCGGAGCCGAGATATCCTCGGCTCCATCTGGGGTTCAAGGGACTTCGGCTCCGATGGCTTCGACCCGTAAGAGATCCCGGTCACCTTCTATACTGAGTATCCACTCGGCTCCGGGGTCTCCTCTTTTGTCAGAGCGGAGCCATCGGAGCCGATCTTCGAGATCTTCCAGGCTGTCTGACCACGATTTAGAGAGGGTGGTAAGCAGGCTGTTGAAGTCTCAGGCACTGGCCCATATGCTCCATAGCCCGTTTCAAAAGACTTCGGCTATAGCCCCAATCCTTGAACTTCCTCCTCCGACTCCACACCGCAGTTCAGAGCCGGAGCTTCTCGGGACAGCGACTGTTTCGATGCCGGAGCCGATACATCCTTCGGCTCCGTCGTCCTCGGCTCCGATCTCCTCCTTGAGACCTTCCTTGGAGGGATCCGGTCGTCGGGTTTCCACTGTCGGCTCCGAGGGGGCTAGTGGCATCGGACCCTTGTCCGACCCCGCTCTCCCTCTCGGGGCTTCGGCTTTGGTAAGCTCGGCACCGACATCGGCCTCTGAGCCTTCTCTCTCTTTGGAGCCGGCCATTCCTGTTTCTTCGAGCGGTGTGTTCCGGCCTCCCGGGGAGAGGAGCCTTTGAGGTGATGAGGAGTGTCCTGGCCTCTGAGCCTGGTCAACGGTCCATCCCTCTAGCTCCTCCCTCTTCAGTGCCTGCAGATGCCTCTTGCCAACCTCTTGCTCACAGGCCCAGGGATCCATTGCCCCAGGTTTCCCCACTGGGAATTTCCTCCTCTTCCGAGGTTTCTCCTGATCCTGCAGGGGAACCCCCTCGGAAGAGGACGTGTAAGAGGAAACACACAGACTCCCCTGAGTCTACTACATCTGATACCGACTTAGATGAGTCGGAGGGTTCCCCACGGTCCCCCTCTGAGGATGTCTCTTTTTCAGACATCCTTGAGCTTCTCAAACAGAGGGGGAATTGGCCCTCCATTGACCCCTCCGAGGATGAGTCGGTATACCTGGAGGCTTTTGGATCCCGACCCTCCACCTCCTGGGTGTCTCCGCCTTTCGACCCACTCATGCAGGTAGTGGCTCAGAAGGCGTGGGCGGCTCCAGATTCTGTGGAACCTGTCCCCAGAAGACCATCTAAATTCATTACGGCCCCTTCGGACAAACAGTTCCTTTCCAAGGGTGTTCTGGTGGATGCTATGGTGGTGGCGGCTGCCACTAAGAAGGAATTGGCGGATCCTTCAGTACCTGTCCATCCTCCGAATAAGGACTCTAGGACCATGGACAGGTATGGAAAGCGGATGTTTTCTTCAGCGACCTTTGCTATGCGTTCGCTGAATTATCTTTGTCACTTCACCAGGCTTCAACGAGATGTTCTCAAGGAACTGGGAGAAGTAGTCCAGGATCCTTCTGCTGCTGGGGCTCAGGAAAAGATTGCCTCGCAGCTTGCTATCCTGAATTCCATATCTAACTCCTCCATGCGGCTCATATCCTATGCGGCCGATGGAGCGAGCAGGGCCGCAGGCACAGGAGTTGCTCTTAGACGCCAAGCCTGGATGCGGCTTTGTAATTTTGCGGACCCCTTTAAGGCGTCCTTCACTAATACCCCCTTTGATGGTTCGGCTTTGTTCGGACCTCAGGTGAAGGATACCTTGACCAGGTGTGAGCAGGACGGTAAAACTCTTTCTGCCGTTGGAGTCCAGTTTTCCACTCCTTCTAGACCATACCCCAAGGGTCAGAAGGGGGGGGAGATGTGGTTCCGTAAAGCCCAAGGAGCTACACGGGACACACGTGGTCAGTTTACCCCCAGAGGCAGAGGGGGTAACAATAATAGACGCCGCCCTAGAGGCAGGGGGGGTCCTCAGAACCAGGGCAACAGGGAGTCTCTTCCTGAGAAGCCCTTTCAGCATCCCTGAGGTGTTGCCCGACTGTCCACCCTTGGAGGCAGTCAGGGAAGGATTTCGCTGTACCCAGTAGCCTGGCAATCCCTATCTCAAGAGATGTGGGTACAGTCGATTATATCCGAGGGTTACAAAATCCCCTTCGAAAGGTTTCCCGTACCTCTTCAATCCCTTCCAGACATCTCACCCGGTCAAAGGGATTTGGCAGAACAGGAGGTTTCAAAGCTCCTAGAAAAAAGAGCCGTCCAGACTGTGCCAGCAGACCAGGTAGGATCCGGCGTCTACTCCAGATTCTTTTTGGTCCCCAAAAGGACGGGAGATTGGAGACCAATATTAGACCTGAGCAATCTGAACAGATTTGTCAAGAAGGCAAGATTACGGATGGTCACGCTTCAGTCCATTCTGCCCTTTCTGGGCAAGGACAACTGGATGTGCTCTATAGACCTTCAGGATGCGTACTATCACATAAAGATTCACAGACGCTCCAGAAGGTTTCTCTGCTTTCGGCTAGGGACCAGTCATTACCAATTCAGAGCCCTGCCCTTTGGCCTCACTTCAGCCCCCAGAGTGTTTACCAAATGCATGGCAGTGGTCACAGCTCATCTGAGACGTCGAGGATTCCAGGTGTTTCCCTATTTGGACGACTGGCTCCTCTCCACCACCACCAAGTGTCAGCTTCTTCAGTCCAGAGACTACACTCTACAGCTTTGCAGGAGTTTGGGAATTTCAGTAAACTTCGAAAAATCTTCTCTGCTGCCTTGCCAATCTATCACCTTTATAGGCGCAGAGTTAAACACCGTAAAAATGTTAGCCAGACTAACAGATCAAAGAATTCTGGACATCCAAAAATTTGTTCGGCTTCTTTTGCAAAGCAACAAGATCAAAGCCAGATTTATACTGAAGGTTCTAGGTCTTATGGCTGCGGCCATTGTTCTTCTACCACTGGCTCGCTTCCACATGCGTCTTCTGCAGTGGATGCTATTCACGCAGTGGTCGTACCACAGTCTCCCGATGAGGCACGAAATCTTAGTAACACAGTCGTGCCGAGCTCATCTGAACTGGTGGATATCTTCCCCTCTTCTTCATCAGGGCCGACCCTTTATTCCCCCTCCTCCAGTTGCCACAGTCACTACGGATGCCTCTCTGATCGGGTGGGGGGGCATTATCAGGGCAGGATGGTCCACGGCACGTGGCAACCCATAGAATACCATCTGCACATAAATGTCCTGGAGATGAGAGCAGTGCTTTTAACGTTGCAAGCCCTCAACGACTTTCTTCCCACGGGGACTATTGCAGTACAGACGGACAACATGTCCGTAGTCTGGTACATCAACAAGCAGGGCGGGACAAGGTCCTATCCGTTATGTCGAGAAGCTCTCAGACTTTGGCAGTGGGCGATCTCTTCTCAGCGGTTTCTGATAGCAACGCACATCCCCGGCAGGTCCAACCTATTAGCGGACAGGCTGAGCAGATCCATTCTGATGCCTCACGAGTGGTCTCTCAATCAGTCTGTAGTGGATCAGATTTTTCTGAAGTGGGGCACTCCTTGTTGCGATCTTTTTGCTACTCCTCAAAACAACAAGTGCCCCGATTTCTTCACTCTCTTTCCCCTTCCAGGCCAACCTCTGAGAGACTCTCTAACCCAGGATTGGCCCCGGGGACTTCTGTACGCTTTTCCTCCTTTTCCCTTGATTCCACAAGTCATTCAGAAAGCCACCGTTTTGAGAGCCAAGTTGATCCTCATTGCCCCATATTGGCCTCGACAAATTTGGTTTCCGTCTCTGCATCGTCACCTTCTGGTGCAGCCCTGGCATCTGGACCCAGTTCCGGATCTCTTGATCCACCAATCGGATCAGCAGCACCAGGCCATTCACTCTCTCAACCTCACTGCTTGGTTGCTCCACTTCCTACCCTAGCCAGGCTACCGATGATTTCGGACTCAGTCAGAGACATTTTAGTCTCTTCCTTGAAGTCGTCCACTAGGACTGTTTATGCTAGCAAGTGGCGACGTTTTTCTATTTGGGCGAATTCCAGAAATATTGACCCCTTTACTGCTCCTGTACATTCGGTTTTAGATTTCCTGGCGGAGGTTTTTCATTCAGGATCCTCGTCATCTACAGTCAAAGTACAACTGGCTGCTATTTCTAAGTATCATGTTGGCCTGCATGACAATAACATTATGTCTCATAGGTTATGCAAGGCCTTTCTCAGAGGAGTTTTCCTCCTAAAACCACCTATAAAGCATCCTCCTCCGCAATGGGATCTAAACTTAATGTTGGCATCCTTGATTCTACCTCCCTTCGAACCGTCTGCTTCATGTTCTTTGAAGCTATTGACCTGGAAAACTATATTTTTACTGGCTGTCACTTCTGCAAGAAGGGTTTCCGAGATTCAAGCTCTCTGCATCCGTTCCCCTTATTTGGTTTTTCATAAGGACAGGGTATCATTAAGAACTAACCCTTCCTTTCTTCCCAAAGTCGTATCTCAAACCAACATTAACCAATCTATAGATCTACCAGTCTTTTTTCCAAACTATTCCGACAGAGCTGAACAGAAACTGCATTTTTTGGATGTCCATCGTCAGCTCAGGTACTATTTGCATAGAACTAAACAATTCAGAAAATCGGACCAATTATTTGTCTCCTATGCAGAAAACAGGATAGGTCTTCCAGTATCTAAAGTGACCTTATCCAGATGGCTGACTTCCACTATTTCCTATGTGTACTCTCTCAGGGGCAAACAGCTATCTTCTAAGCCAAAAGCACACTCAACCAGGAGTCTATCCACTTCTGCAGCTTTTCAGGATAGACTACCCATTGATACCATTTGTGCAGCAGCTACTTGGGCCACACCTCATACCTTTGTCTCTCATTACAAGTTGGACTTGGCCTCTAGAGATAGGGCCAGTTTTGGTTCCACAGTTCTCAAGAGTCTGTTCCATTGAGCCACCCATGATACAGGTGCTAGGGACGCGGTCCCATCCAGCAAGAATGAAGGCGAGATTGACAACTTAACATTTAGAAGTTATGTACCTACCATAACGTTCCATGTTAGTTGTCTTCTCGCCTTCTTTCTTGCGTCCCTCCCTCCTTCCCCCTGGCCTGGACAGATCTTGGAGAGTTCCTATTAGATTGTTTCCTCCGGTACGTTGTTAGGAGGATTTCTTTTAGGAACCATGGTTCCTAATTCTGTTAGGATAGTCTTTAGCAAGGTTAGTTAGCTGCCAAACGAGATCTGAGGTAGTTCTGCCTTGCATCATGGGATATAGGGTTGCCTCGAGCTGGTAAAAGGAGTTCTCGAGCTAAAGCAAGTGCCGAGTCGGAGCCGAGGATCGGCTCCGAACCCATCCAGCAAGAAAGAAGGCGAGAGAAGACAACTAACATGGAACGTTATGGTAGGTACATAACTTCTAATTTCCTTAGTTTCCATAACTCTAACCTTAATACTGCACCTTACCTTTCAAAAACTGTTTCTGCAATACTGATACTATTCAGACAAATTCAGTCTGAGTGTGGTGATCAGTTACTAAAAGGAAATTTTATGATCTGATGTTGTCAATCTTCATCTATTCTTGACTGATGGGCTACGGTTCTGAGGATCCGGCCGTTATATAGCTTGCTCCAGCCAAAAAACTCTTGAGCTAAGAGTCTGCCCACAATTCTCCTCTCTGTACATCACCTCAGATCTCGTTTGTCGCTCTTATAAAAAGATGCATCAACCAACACTCTCTCACAGCTATTTTTCAATATTTCTCTAACCTCCTGTCTTAGTTTAAACTGTCATAATATCTCTTAATTTTTATCTACCCACTTTATTGTGCTAGTGTGTTATTCCCTATTAACCTTGTACCTGTTGGTATTTCTTGTCTACCATCTTTCCTACCATCGTTGGTGGGATTTTTCCCTCTCCTTTCTGTCGTGAGTGTGTGCTCTATCTTTTGACTGAGTTTCTGCCTCCTTTTGTCTACTATGGCAGAAAAGTCAAAGTCGACCACTGGTTTTAAGTAGTGTCAAGAGTGAGGCAGGAAAATGCCAAACTCTGATGGACATGACAAATGCGTGTATTGTTTGGGTGCTCCTCATTTAGACTTAGAGTGCTCTATCTGCCAGGGCTTCATTTCTGAAGAAACTTATACTTAAAGGGCTTCTTAAAGCCCCCTTTGAAGAAGCTTTGTCCATGGATGGCCAGTCTCCAAATGCCTCTGGTTCAAAATCTAGTCGTTTGGTGTCATCTCTATTGGCACTGACATCTACAAAACGCAAGTACCCATCTGTTGGTTCCTCCTCAGAACCAAAATCTAAGGTTCTGAAACTCATGGAATGGATTGAGTCCTCAGCACCAACCACTACTTCAGTGCCATTCACACCAGCCACAGCACCGACACCAGTAACAACTCCGGCATCGGCACCAGCATCTTTAGTTTCCACATCAGTGCTGTCATCTGCTGCTCTGTGGCTTCTACCTCCTGCTTTAGTGCCAAATACTGAAAATTTCTATACACCCAGGATGAGATATTCCATATCTATCGACCCCTTTCTGGGTCATCTCCCTAGCCCTTTTGTAGAGAGGCCAGAATCTTCCTCAGGTTTGTCCATTCACTCCACCAGGAGTCTTTCTGAAGTTGACATAGTGAGGTTGGTGGATCAGCTACTGACAGCTAGGGGTCTTCTTCCATCATTTCAGCCCCCTCTCCCTACTGGAACAGGGGAGTTTTCCCCCAGCACTCTGACATATATTCCTCCTCTGACCTCCTTGGAGGCTTTAGAGCTGTCAACTCCAAACACACAGATTCCAATGGCCCCAGCACGAACAACATCCTAGTCTTCGGTTCCGGGCACGACTCTGAATCCTTTGGTACCTTCAGAAGTGACAGGTCTCTGGGATTGGGCCTCCACCATCAGTTCCGGAGGGTTTGAGTCGACTCCTGTATTTTATTCGCAGTCATCTTTACCACTTTGAGCTATGGCGGTTGGGGGGTCTTTCCTTGACTCTGCCTTGGAGGTGGTTCTCTCGGGGTGGGTTGTGACACTGGCTCCAAGTTTGTCTATCAGTTCTGGGCTCCCATCCCTCCTCAGGGAGGCCTGCCTTTTAGACTAAAGAGAGGGCTTCTTTGGCCACCACTAGTACCCAGGTGGCTTCTGTGCTACCGGAGTCTCACCCCTTGACGCCTGCTTAACTGGAGCTTCCGCCAACCTCCATACCTGGACAGGGAACTCTTCTGAGTCCTCTTCAGATATTCCCGCTGAAGAGCCCCCTCCGACGACACCATGTAAGAGAAAACACCTGGACTCCCCTGAAATGTCTGTCATTGAGGATACAGATTTCGATGAGTGGAAGGGTTCCCCCCTGTCACCCCTGGAAGATGTCTCCTTTGAAGACATTCTAGAGATCTTCAAACAGAGGGGTAACTGGAAGTCCAAAGACCCTTCCTCTGAAGATTCTGTGTACTTGCAAGCCTTTGGAGTTTGCCCATCTACTTCCTAGGGGACTCCTCCCAATAACAATCTCATTAAATTGATCGCTCAGTGGGCTTGGAATTCCCCTGACTCGATATAATTGATTCCCCAGAGACCAGATAAAATGCTCTCCTCTCTTGTTGACCATCTGTACTGGGCAAAAGGATTACTAGTAGATGCCATGGTGGTGGCTGCTGCCACTAAAAAGGAACTAGCTGAGGAAAGATCCACTGTTCATCCCCTAATCGGGAGTCAAGGGCAATAGACAGATTTGGAAAGTGGGTTTATACATCATTGACCTTTACCATTAGGTCCTTGGACTTCATGGCACATTTCATTAGGCTCCAGAGGGATCTGGTCAAGGAGCTATCAGATACCTAACAGGAGCTGTAGCTGAGGGGGTCCAGGAAAAATGTCCTCCCAGTTAGCTATCCTGGAGTCTATCTCTAATTCATCCATGAGGCTCATTGCTTATGCAGCCACAAGGGCGACCAGGTCAGCCGGTTCAGGTGTTCCAGTTCAGTGACATGCTTGGATGTGCCTGTGTGAGTTTGCAGAGGCAGTCAAGTCTTCCTTCATCAATGCTCCTTTTGATGGATCCTCTTTGTTCAGCCCCAAAGTTTAAGAAGCTCTATCCAGGTGTGAGAAAGATGGAAAGACCCTGTCTGCAGTGGGCATATGTTTTTCTGCTCTCCAACAAGCCTATTCCAGGAATCAGAGGAGTGGGAAGATGTGGATGTTCTTCGTGTTTCACTGTTACCCTGATACCCACTACTACAGATTCGCAGGCTTCTACTGAGACCCATTCAGAGTCCGGTATGCTGGAAGATGCTTCTTCGACTATGGTACTTGCAGATGTCTCCTGCCTGGATGGGTCCGAAGCCGCTGTGCAGGCACCGGCTTCTGAGGGTGTATTCAGGCCTACAGACTTTCATATTAAACCGATGGCATTTCCAACTAGAAGTATCGAATTCCTCAGTCCTTTTGACAGATCCTCTTTGTTCAGCCCCAAAGTTTAAGAAGCTCTATCCAGGTGTGAGAAAGATGGAAAGACCCTGTCTGCAGTGGGCATATGTTTTTCTGCTCTCCAACAAGCCTATTCCAGGAATCAGAGGAGTGGGAAGATGTGGATGTTCTTCGTGTTTCACTGTTGCTGTCATCACATTTTGGTTATCTGCCTGCAGGTAGCCCTCAGCCGGCCTGAATACCAGAGTCTTCGGATTTCTGCATCGGATGCTGTTGCTTCTTCCATGACATCAGGTCGTCAGGGGTATAAAACATGCAGCTGATGTCATTACATCAGTCTTTCTTGCTGTGCATTGCCCGAAGCAGAAGCAGTTCACAAGTGCCGGTCGGCCAACTCCTGAAATTTTCATTTTCGAGTTTCAGACCCGAAGTCTTCAAAAAGAAAGATAAGTACCCCGTTGGGGATCCTTTTTTCTTGCTCTAACCGATGTCAGAAAAAAATAGCAATTGTCTTGCCTGTGGAAAGCAAATACCTCATAGAGATTTTCATTCTTACTGCGTCACCTGTTTAGGCCCAGACCATGACGTCCCTCACTGTCGTTTTTTTGCCTTGTTCAATGCCCAAACTATTAGTCGTCGGACTATTTTTGTAGCTAAATACTTTTGTTTTCGATCTCCGTACTCTGAAATGGCTTAGTTAAGCCATCCGACTACCGGTCTTCAGAAAAAACATAAGAATAAAGACAGAGACAGACCGCATAGGTCCAAAACTGCTGACGATGCTTCCGTTAAGCTAGTCACCAGTCCGCTGGTACTCAGTGAGGCGTTTTCGCAGCCCCTGATACCCGCTACTACAGATTCGCAGGCTTCTACTGAGACCCATTCAGAGTCCGGTATGCTGCAAGATGCTTCTTCGACTATGGAACCTGCAGATGTCTCCTGCCTGGATGGGTCCGAAGCCGCTGTGCAGGCACCGGCTTCTGAGGGTGTATTCAGGCCTACTGACTTTCATATTAAACCGATGGCATTTCCAACTAGAAGTATCGAATTCCTCAGGCCTAAAACTCGCACTACACCTTGAAAACAGGCAACCAAATCACTGACTCAGGTCTATATGCCTCAAAAACAAATACTTAGAATGGCTGAAGACCTTATTACCTTAATTAGGGGGAAGCCAGCCTTCCCCCTCTAAGAGACCTAGAACCGATTTTCTTTCTGATTCTTCTGATCAGGAATCTGATATCTCTGCTCCTTCTGATTACCAGGATTTGCCCTTATCTACTTCTGAGGATTCTGATGCAGAGGATTCCATTCCCTGTGCTTCTCCTCCAGAAGATTTTTCTTTTGGTGAAACCTTGCATACCCTTAGGGAGCATTTCCGCTGGGAAAACCAGGACTATTCTGAGTCCAAAAAGAGACTTAGGGAATTCTTACTCCTGCCTCAACACAGGCCTCTAGCTATCCCTCCTGTTCTGGCTATTGTAGATGATGTTTTCTTAGAATCTAACCTTACCCCAGACACTTTACCTCCAGCTCCCAGAAAACTTGACAGGTCCTACAGAGTACCTGACTCTCACAAGTTCCTCTTCAAGATTCCTACTGCGGATCCAGAAATCATTTCCCAAGGACCGAAAGGCATTAAGGCTACTGCTGCCAAAAATCCTACCCCTTCTAATAAAGATTCTAGAGCCGTAGACAGATGGGGTAAGAATGTATACACTTATGCTACTTTGGCCATTAGGGCTTTAAATTGCCAGTTTCATATGTTAAAGTATCAGCAACATGTTATGGGACTAATTAAACAGAAAATGATGTTGATTCCTGACTGTGATGAACACAAAGACTTGCAAGATTTAATGCATTCTGCAGAACAAGTTGGTAAACATACTTTGCAATATGGTTTTGATGCTTTAGTTTGATGCTTTAGAAGCATCTTGCAGGGCTGCTGTCACTGGGTCTGTCCTTAGAAGGCATGGTTGGCTTAAGGAACAAAACTTGCCAGATCATGTTAAAGCTAAATTACTGGATGCACCCTTAAACCAAGACCGTCTTTTTGGCAACAAATCAGAGGAAGTCCTCAAAAGGATGGAGGAAAAAGCTAAATCTATGCAAACTGTTAAAGGTTCTCTACAAGTACAGCCTCCCAGATTCAGTAGGCATTGGCCTTCAAAGAACTGGTCCTTTCCAGTCCCTATCAGGCCTTCTCAATCCAAACCCAGGAACAGCAGACCACCAAGACTTCAGTCTCAGGCTATGCACAGATCTAAGCAGTGGGGGGCTCCCACTTCCAAAACAGGGAGTGGTAACCATCCCCCTACGGAAAAATGGCACAATGACTTAACCTTAATCCTTCCAAGCCCTGCTCAACTACTTGCTCCCTTAGGAGAAAAGCTCGCCCTGCATGCAAAAAACTGTGATCTTATTACTCAGGACAAATGGGTTTTGAACATAGTTTCCCGATGATACAGATTCCACTTCCACACACTACCAACCCCAAATGGTTGGCTAGACCTCCCCCCAAATCAGTGTGTGGAGGCCCAACAGCAGGTTTATCAGGGTTATTCAACCTCTCCCAGCAGAACTAAGGGGACAAGGTTTTTATTCAAGACTTTTTCTGGTACCCAGAAAAGAAAACTCCTGGCATCCTATCCTGGACCCCTCTATTCTCAACATCTTTCTGGTGGTTCCAAAATTCAAAATGCTAACTCTTCAACAGCTTCTTCTTATGCTAGCCAAGAATGCCTGGCTGGCAACCCTAGACTTAAAGGAAGTTTACCTGCACATCCCAGTAAGAGAATCCTGCAGACAGTACCTATGTTTCAAGGCGGGCTGCATGCACTTTCAGTTCTCTGCACTTCCCTTTGGCTTATCTACTGCGCCCAGGGTGTTCACAAAGTGTCTACCTCCAGCCATTGCATTTTGCAGGCAGAGAAATATTCAAATTTACCCATACGTGTACGATTGTCTGATTCAGGCGGAAAGCCAGAACTTACTATTACAACACCTGGCATTTGTAAAGAAACTTCTAACCTCACTGGGGTACACCATCAATGAAAAGAAATCTCACCTAGTACCCTGCCAACAGATTGTATTCCTGGGAGCAAGCTTGAACACAACTTCCCAGATGGCATTCCTTACACTGGAGAAACAAGTTTATTTGACAACCTACTTAAAACTACTGGCCACAAAAACCCAGCTATCTGCAAGGAAAATACTGCAAGCTCTGGGGTTCATGGCCTCTTGCATTCTGCTAATTCCATATGCAAGACTGCATATGAGGAAACTCCAATGGTATCTAAAAGGTCTATGGTGTCAACATTCTCAGGACCTGGAAACAATGATTCCTATCATTCCTTGCCTAAGGACAGAGTTCCTTTGGTAGGCAGAGGCCTAGTACCATAACAAGGAACTCCCTTTCACTCTACCCCCTGATGCTCAAACCCTAACAACAGACGCATCAGACTATGCATGGGGGGGGGGGCTCACATGGCAGGGCAGTGCATTCAGGGCAAATGGAACCCGAGACAGATGCACCTGCATATCAATCAGAAAGAAATTCCAGCTGTACAGAATGCTCTGACAGCCTTCAAAGACCTTATTCTTCCAGAACAACTATTGGTAAAGACAGACAACACAGTTATGTGGTACATAAACAAGCAGTAGGGTTCCCACTCCTACTCTCTCTATAGACTAGCCATGGCACTGTGAAGCACAGCCTTGAGCTACCAAGTGCACCTACAAGCGCAATTCCTGCCAGGCAAACTAAATTCACTGGCAGACGACTTAAGCAGAAATCTCATGGACCCACCCGAATGGTAACTAGAACCTAAAATATTCAACCTCTTGAGGAACAAATAGGGGATCCCAGAGGTAGACCTGCTTCCCTCCCCCTCAGAACTACTAATTGAACAAATTCTGCACCAGAACTCCCTACAGTCAAGCTTGGAAAGTGGATGCCCTGTCATTTACCTGGGAAAGCTTCTCGGTTTATGCCTTTTCCCCTCTACGTCTCCTCTCGAAGGTTATACTAAAGATCAAACAGGGCAAGCCAAGGACAATACTAATTGCACCAGACTGGCCACGCCAGCACTGGTACCCCCTCTTGCGCAGTCTGACTGCTACAACCATGGCATCTGCCTCAGACCCCTTCCCTGTTGTCCCAGCAGGCGGGCCAGATTCTGCACCCTCAGCTTCAAACTCTGAATCTTGCAGCCTAGCTAATTCCATGAGCTCTCCTCTAGCATCCCTCAGTAAGCAGATGCGGGATGTCATTCTGGAGGCAAGGAGGCCTAGTATCAGAAAATCCTATGCTGAAAAGTGGAAAAGATACTGTTCTTGGAGCCAGGCTCAGGGGATGGGCACAACGGTGCCCAGCTTACCTCATATTCTAGAGTACTTAGCAGAAATGCTCCAGAAGGGCCTATCCTTCTTGTCAGTTAATATTCATGCCTCTGCCATTTCAGCACATTATAATACAGGCCCTCGTGGCAGTGGAATTCTTCATTATCGTCCATGTGGACAGGCTTTCCCTCAGGACTAATCCTTCCTTTATGCCTAAGGTGGTGTCTAGTGTGGCCCTAAACCAGTTGTTGCATTTAACATTTTACCTTAAATGAGGACAAGACAATTCTTCCTCTCTTTCAGTGGTATTTATTACACGTGTGGGAGCCTCATGAAAAGTACCAGGGAGACTCCCTGAACAAAGGAATGCATAAGCTTATATGCTGGTGATACTGCTGAGAGTACAAAAATATAAACTAGACCAATTAAATTAATACAAAAGACAATTAACCAATCAGTGGTTTACCCATAAGCTTAAAACAGTTCACATTACTACATCTCTAGGCAGAAAAGGAAAATCAGATGCACTTCCATATAAGGCACATTTCCTGCTTTCAAGCAGGCTCTTGGTTTTCAGTACTTTTCCACTATTCACAGTTTACTTAGAGTTCAGAGTACAAAGTCCATCTTAATGCATGCAGATTGTCACATACTCAATTTCCTTAAGCACATACCTTGGCCGTTCATATTCTACAATCCCCCATTTGATGCTGTGTAAGCATCACCATTTAGTCTGTCATACATTTGCCCTACCATGTGGCTGGTTCCTTCAACATTGTCACACATTTTTATTTCATCATCCATATTTATGACTGCAGGCATATAAAACTTTGGCACCTTTTTAGTAGTCTTAGAAGACATTAATTTCAAAATCAATGCTTTGATTAAAAACACAACAAGAAAAGCAATAAGAGCTAATACTACGATTAATAACATTAACTTCAATGGTCCACCTCCCCAACCTGAGAACAGGTTGGTTAACCATGCCCATGTTGAGTTATCGGCCTCCTTGGCCTTAGAGAGTTCGGAAACTCTCTGAATGAGTTCGAGATGACTTTCAGTTTCGTACTGATTGTCAGGAATAAACATATAACACTCCTCCTGGATTAAAGCGCAAGTTCCACCTTTCGCCGCTAGGGTGAAATTGAGAGCCATACAGTTGTGGAGGACTACAACTCTCATAGCAATCAGTTCATCAGTCACTAGTTCTAAGGCAGAAAATGTGGCATTGATTAATACTTCAAGCAATTTGGACAGTTTTCTCAGTTCCCAAATTGATTTTACTGCTCCATATGCTGGAATTATACCAGCCCACGATATGATGTCATCACCCAAGTCCATATGAGATCGTTCTTTGGTGCCAGCATGAGCTAAGTCATGATGATAAATCCATGAAGCATCAGTTTGGCCTATCGGATTGGCAGGCTTTTTAACCTCTCGAACATTCCGAATTTTCCCTTGAAGTAAAGCAGATGTATGTCAGATGGCTGGGACTAAATAACCTAAGAAACAGCTACCAGACCAGTTTCCTGGTAGCCATTTATAGGCTGTTTTACCACACACGAAGTAGCAATTTTCCACCTTAGTGGTGATATTACTATCTATATAACCTTGTTCAGAATGAAACACCTTCTTATCGATCAATCCCAGCTGTTGGTAGAGGATGGAATTATTTCTTACCTCTTCGTATGTTTTATGCACCAGTTTACAAAATGAATCGTAGGTTGTGTTACAGTAGGAGGAGTTATTATTACACCTGTAGGGAACTGTCACATTGCAAAAACTCCATCCTACCTTGACTTTACCAAATTTCCTAAAACACACAGTTCCATTTTGATGGTTAAACAGATGTAATGCTATCCTGTCTTTTGAAGTGACATTTGAAGTGTCATAGATCAGATTCGTCCAGATTTCATTAGCCCCTAAAGGGACTGTACTTAGCATCAATCCCCCATGAAGAGTAGGTAAAGCAGTACAGATCCAACAGTCAGAGACACTGAGGGATAATGCATAGACAAATTTAATAGCTTGGTAGGTGTTGAAAGGTGGATGTCAAATAGCTCGCTTGGTGTGATGCGTCGATGGAGCAGGAAATAAAAATGGCCACATTAAAAATAACAGTACAACAGGAATGATCACCAAAATGGCTATCCAATATTTTTGTGGAAATGGTTGTTGAGTCTGCGCAGTGTCAGGAGTTTGGAGTTTTCCAAAAGGGTAGATGTTAGGCATCGTCAGGTACTGGAACAGTTCTACTTCGAGTACGAGTAGCAATGGGAGGAGAATCTGGAGTTGAAAAAGGTAAAGGCTGTTGGTCTTCAGACGGCACAACTTTTTTTGGCGTGGGAAACGTGGATCCAGGTTGGAGATCCTTGCAGTCGAGCAGCAGATGACGTTGTCAAAAGAACCAGAAAGGGCCCCTTCCAGCACGGCTGGAGCGCTGTTTATCTAGAGAAGGACTTAACGTAAACCCAATTGCCTGGTTGTAGGGTGGATGACAGGAAAGGATCTGGAAGATGTTGAGCAGCTGCTACTTGGTGGTGAAACTGTAGGAAGGAAACAAGAGATTTGCAGTACAAGAGAATATCATTATCAAATGCATCATATTCAGAAAGGGGTGGTGGTGGTGTCATGGGCAGACGCAGAGGGCGACCCATGAGAATTTCATGTGGAGAAAGACCCTTAGTAGGATGCAGTTGTACTCACATAGAAAGTAAGGCTAGTGGTAAGGCCTGCACCCAAGTTGATCCTGTTTCTGAAGTGACTTTAGTAAATCTAGGATTCAAGGTCTGATTCATTCGTTCAATAATACCTGATGCCTATGGTCTATATGGGCAATGGAATTTCAAAGTAGTGCCTAGCATTGTACACAATGATTCAACTAACTTAGCAGTAAAATTTGTTCCACGGTCAGAGTATATCTGACAAGGAACATCAAAACGAGGTATCAATTCATAACACAATTTTTTTGCAACTGAAATAGCATCATTTTTAGCACATGGGTAGGCTTCTAACCACCCTTGAAAAATATCAACAACCGTCAAAACATATTTAAAATGAGTACAAGGTGGAAGTTCAATAAAGTCCTGCTGTAAGGCACAAAATAGTCCCATTGGTTTTGGTTGAGTGGGAGCCAGAGTGCCCTTTGAAATATTATGCTGTAAACAAATGGAGCACATGCTCAAAAAATGTTGCACAGAAGCAGAAAGTCCTGGGGCAAACCAATCCTTTTGTATTTGTTTGATTAATCTTGTACCCCTACATGAGTTGGCAAATGATACGCTTTTATAAGAAAATTTAACATAGATATAGGGCAAATTAATCTGCCATCAGGATGCTGCCAAATTGAATCAGAGCATTTGAAACAGCTTTGGGCCAGCCATGTTTTTCTTTCTGATTCCGATGCTTCACTTTGTAAAGTTTTTAAAACAGTAGTGTCAAAAGTAATTGTTTGTAAGATAGGCTGCAGAAATTGTCCCTGAACAGTATGTGAAAGAGCAGCCTGTTTGGCAGCCCAGTCAGCCAAATTATTTCACTTAGCTACTAGGGAGTCATTAGACTGGTGAGCTGCGCACTTGACAACAGCAACTTAAAAGGTAATACTAAATCCTGTAAGAGGTGATCAATATACAGGTAATTTTTAATTGGTGCCCCAGAGGTTGTCAACAACCCCCTTTCCTTCCACAAGGTACCAGAATCATGAACAACATCATGGGCATAACGTGAATCAGTATAACTAGTAACAGATCTGTCTTTGGCCATTTTACATGCATGCGAAAGTGCCACTAATTCCGCGGCTTGTGCAGAAGTGCCAGATGGTAATTGTCCAGTTTTTAAAATCTCAGATGGCGAGCCGACTGACCATGCAACCTGGAGTTCACCAAAACTATTTCGTAAACAGGACCCATCTACAAAAAGAACTAAATCAGGATTAAGCAAAGGAACATCTTGCAAATCTAACCTGGGAGAAAGAGCAGTGTTAACTGCAAGCACATAGTCATGTGGTTTGCCCTCGTCACTAGTTGGAATCAATGAAGCAGGGTTTAGTGGAGGGCAACGTGTAATTTGAACAGCGGGATTACTTAATAAACTTAACTCATATTTAGTGAGGCGAGCATTAGAAAGATACTGTGGTTTTGTTTTAAGAGTAATGCTTGCACCTCATGAGGTACTGCTAGTATAGTGTCATGTCCTAAAGTCAATAGTGCTGCCATATCGATCAAAACAGCAGCGGCTGCCACCGCTCATAAACAGGGTGGATAGCCAGAAGCAACAGGGTCTGAGTGCTGTAATATGCTATAGTTCGATAGCCCCCCGTGCGCGCTTGTGCTAGCAGGCCCAGGGCAGTTTTGTTTCTTTCACAACAGAAGAAACAAAGGGTTTAGAATAATCTGGGAGCCCCAGGGCAGGTGGGTTTATCAGTGCTGTTTTAATAGCCTGAAAAGCATTTTCATGTTCAAGGGACCAAAGCAGAGGGTCTGTGACCTCCTTTTTTAGAAGCTGTAACAGAGGGGCCGAAATTTCTGAAAAATTGGGCACCCACTGTGTGCAATAACCTGCTAGGCCGAGGAACCCCCTGAGTTGTCTCTGAGTTACAGGGCGGGGGGCAGTCTGAATGGAGGTAATTCTACTTGGAAGTGTTTGACGTAAACCCATAGAAATGATGTGTCCCAGGTATTGTACCTTTTCTTGACAGAACTGCAGTTTAGATTTATTTACCTTAAAACCTCATTCAGCTAAAAACTTTAAAACTAGAAGTGAATCCTCTATACAAGACTTAGTATCTTGTGAAGCTATAAGAATATCGTCTACATATTGGACCAATACTGAATGTGGTGGTAACTGTAAATCCTGCAGTTGTCTGTGCATCTCTCTAGAAAATAGGGCTGGAGAATCCTTGGGGTAGTCGGGTCCAAGTATACTGTTGGCCCTTATAAGTGAATGCAAACAAATACTGACTATCTGAATGTACTGGGATAGAGAAGAAAGCTGATGAGATATCTATAACCATAAAACAACATGCTGTAGGTGGGATACAGCTCAAAATCGTAGCTGGGTTTGGTACGATTGGAAAAACAGGCAAGACAGCTTTATTGACTTCCTGCAAGTCTTGCACAAATCTGTAAGCTTGTTTACCAGGTTCCGTTACTGGTAGAATTGGAGTATTACATGGACTTGTTGTAGGTACTATAATTCCTTGTTGTACCAAGGCAGTAATGACGGGGGCAATACCAGATGTAGCCTCTGCCGTCAAAGGGTACTGTGGTACCCAAGGTAACTTTGCTCTAGGTTTTAAGGTTATTTTTACAGGAGTGGCTGAAATTAGGAACCCAGCATCATTATCATGAGTGGTCCATAGATGAGAGGGTAATGAATTTAAATGCTTATTTTTATCGAGGTCAGACCACATACATATTGTTTGCAGAGTGACATTTTCATCTAAAGTAGCCAAAATACTATCTTGTTTATCTGAAGGTACTTGTAAATATACTCCTTCAGCTGTGCAGAAGATGGTTGCTCCCATCTTACAAAGCAAATCTCTCCCCAATAAATTTAAAGGTGCTGAGGGTCCTAGTAAAAATGCATGATTGTCTTGTAAAGATCCCAAAGTTACTGGGACTGGGGCGGTTTCAGAATATTCAATAGGAATACCAGAGACACCTACCCCTCTAGTTGTGTTATTGGCGAGGGGGACATTTATTGCTGCTTCTCCAGCTAACATAGATTTATTTGCTCTAGTGTCAATTAAAAATGGGTATGGTTTATTTTTGACAAGTAACATAACATGTGGTCCATCTTGATCCACAGGGATGAAAGGGCACAACTGCTGTTGTCTTTAATCAGGGAACCTTCATTGTGATGGCTGCCGATTGGATGGGGTCCAATTAGAATTCCACTGAAGTGATGTATCAGTGGGTGGGGCAGGTTGCTCAGCCAGATACGGACATTCATTTCTCCCATTGAAACACTCCGTCTAATTATTATAACTTTGGAGTGGGGCTGATTGAGTTTCCTGCCAGTTTTGTCTATTTTGATTTCCTGCCCCTTGGCGTCCACCTCTCTCTCTTCCCCGTCCTTGTCCTCCCCGTCCACACTGCCCGAAGGCAGTACACATCTGAATCTGCGCTTTAACCAATTTTTCCTGTAAGTCCTTTTTTTCTTGTGCTAAGTGGTCAGAGAGGTAGCGCACTTATGTGACTAATTCATGCAATCCAAGACTAGGCCAGTTTAAACATACTTCCTTTACCTTATCCCATACTTGTGGGCGTAACCCATCTACGAAGGCAGCCGACAATCCGGTCTGTGCCAGCCCTTCGGTGGGTTCTGGGTAACCAGAATAAGCCTCAAAGGCTTCAGTGAGATGATTTAAATACTTGTCCACAGGTTCATCTTCTTTTTGAAGAACTGACTTGATTTTGGACCAGTTGGGTGTGGGTGGGACTATTACCATAATAGCATCTACTATACGCTGTCTAACCGCTTCAAACCCATTATCTCCTTGTGCATCATGTTATAAAATCTGAGTAGGGGCATTAACATGGTCCCAAATCCGTTTCATCAGATCAGATGGTATGGTGTACTGAAGAACTGCCCTGACTTCTACTTTTGTAGGATTTTGTAAATAAATATGCCCTGCCAGCACACACTGGAACTTAGCTGGATTAGTACGGATAGGTGGTAGTGATTTGGTAATGGCTTGAAAATCAACCGCTGACCACGCCCTAGGTACTACAATGGTCGGTGGTTCCTGTGCACTTCTAGCATGGGCTGGGTTAGGTACTTCCCTCAAAGGTAACAATCTGTCGTCATCTGACGACTTCGATTCTGAATCTGGATTAAATTTATCTGGCCCAAAATATCCGTCCCCACTGTCAATTATAGGGGAACTGGCCAAAATGCCTTCGTCAGTGTAAATGTCGCTTCCCTTTCCCTTTATAATAGGGTTTAGCTTTAAAGTACATTACAGCTTTTGCATCTTCATGAGTCTTACTACGAGTTCTTTGTCCTTTTTTTTTATCGCTCGTTTCTGGATCAGATTCATTAGATTGACTGTCCGCAGCCTGTTCTCTGTCTCTAGTGGTGGAATCTTTAGTGGTGGAATCCGGCTGCTGTGCTTCGGCCCCTTGTTGAGCGAGGGGGGGCTGATACTGCGGGGATGCAACTGGAGGTGCAGTCGGTGGTGGGGGAAGCCATGCATTATCGTCTTCTGACGATTCAGTTATTTGCAATTTAGCTAATTCCTTTACAGGATAAAGCCCCTTAAAGAATGGGTCCTTCAAGCATCTACCATTTATCTAAATTACTAGCAGTGTGTTGTAATTCCCTCAATTGCTCTTTTCATTTTTGCTGATTATCTTTTAGGCTACTAATAACCAAATCCTTTTCTCTTTCTTTCGCCTCAGTCATCCAATCATTAAATGCTGCCCAGCACAACCCTGGTATTCTTCTTCCTTTTTTCCTTAACTTCCCTTGGAGATTAAGCTAAATATTTTTATTAAAACTACCATGTTCTAGAAAGGCGAGTTTACCATCACCCTCAGTGAGGGAGACCCACTGACTTATAAACATACAACTGTCCAGGGACACACAAAATACATATAACCAGCTGGTGTACCTCTTTCTGGCTCCTTTATAGTTCCCACACTCGCTCCCATTTTCACACAATAAGCTATACTGCATTTTACAGATTTAGCTGTGCCATTTTGTAAATGTCGTTTTCCCCACTCTTGTATCTCCTTTCACTCTTATGTCACCAGTTTTTTGTTTTAACCCACTCTTATACTGCACAATCAATAGCAGAAAAGAAATGCTTGCCACTTACCTCAAAACAACTGAATGAGAGGAATTATTACATTTCTATAAAGTTATCAATACCAAATTTTAAAGCAGGCAAGTACAGAAAATGAAAGGATCACTGTCAGAACATAAAATTCTGTCATGGGCCCTTACACTAGCAGTATTTCTTTAAATCCCCAACTGCCACAGCTGTTGTCAATTCAGATCCGAGTCACAGCACCAATTGTTGCATTTAGCATTTTATCTTAAATGAAGACAAGACAATTCTTCCTCTCTTTCAGTGGTATTTATTACACACATGTGGGAGCATCATGGAAAGTACCAGGGAGACTCCCCAAAGGAATGCATAAGCTTATATGCTGGTGATACTGCTGACAGTACAAAATATAAACTAGACCAATTAAATTAATACAAAAGACAATTAACCAATCAGTGTTTTACCCATAGGCTTAAAACAGTTCACATTGTTACATCTCTAGGCAGAAAAGGAAAATTGGATGCACTTCCATATAAGGCGCATTTCCTGCTTTCAAGCAGGCTCTTGGTTTTCAGTACTTTTCCACTATTCACAGTTTACTCAGTGTTCACAATACAAAGTCCATCTTAATGCATGCAGATTGTCACATACTCAATTTCCTTAAGCACATACTTTGGCTGTTCATATGCTACACAGTCCATTCATTTGCCTACTTTTTTCCCTAATCCACTAAACAAAGGGGAACGGATACTGCACTCTCTGGATGTTCACATACAACTTAGATTCTATTTGGACAGGACTAAGCCTCTCAGGAAATCTGACCAGCTGCTAGTTTTCTTTGCTGCAGGGGCATAGGGGAAGGTCATTTCAAAGCAAACCATTTCCAAATGGATAGCCTATTGTATTAATTTCTGTTACAAGCACCATGGAAAACCTACTCCACAGGGGGTAAGATCACATTCCACCAGGGCTGCATCTACCTCTATGGCATTTCTCAGAGGAGTCCCTACCAGGGACATCCTGGAAGCTGCTACCTAGAGCTCTGTACATACCTTCACCAAGCATTACCGCCTGTTTATCTTTTCTAAATCCAGAGCTGGATTTGCCTCAGCAGTCTTGCAGGGCCTAATAGCTGGCCCTAATGCTCTTTAACTACCTCCTCCCTTCCTTAGCTTTGGGAATCAACCCAAATGTGATGACTGCAATAGTGATGCATGAAGAACATAGTACAGTTGTGTACACTTACCATAAATGTAGATGTTCGACTGTATTCACTGTTGCAGTCCTGGTTACCCTCCCTCCAGCCCCCTAACTTCTCTTGGCTCTACCTTTCCTTCTTGTTTGGTATATATATATTTTTTCATGTTTATTTGCTTTTTGATGGGGGTGTACCATACCATATAATTGCTTCCTATTGTGGGGGCACCTGACATCTGGGGCAAGAAAAACTGATGTAATGGCGTCAGCTGCATGTTTTATACCCCTGATGACCTGATGTCATGGAAGAAGTGACAGCATTTGATGCAGAAATCCGAAGACTTTGGTATTCAGGCCGGCTGAGGGCTACCTGCAGGCAGATAACCCAAATGTGATGACTGCAACAGTGAATATACTCTAACATCTACATTTATGGTAAGTCTACACAACTGTACTTTGAAGGAGTCCCTTTCCAGGACACACATGGTACAGACTCCCCTCAGGGCAGAGGAGGGAGCTCTAATAGAAGACACCATCCTAGAGGCAGGGGTGGCCTGCAGAACCAGGGGGGGGGGGTGTCCTTTTCTGTCCAACCCTATCAGTGCGCCTGAAAGGAGGCCCAATTGCTTACCTCTGGAGGCAGTCGAGGGAAGATTTTCTTTGCACCCAACAGCCTGGTGACAAGTAATCACAGATGCCTGGGTGCTGAGAATTATTTCCAGAAGATACCTTATCCTTTTCACTGTTTATCCAAGAACTTGAACAAGACTCCCCCATGCTCCACCCAATTAGAAGGACCAAGTAGCCTTAGAAATACAAAAGCTGCTAGAAAAAAGAGTCATCCAAGAAGTCCCACCAGACCAGATAGGATCCGGATTTTACTCAAGGTTCTTTTTAGTGCTAAAAAAGACAGAGGACTGGAGACCAATTTTGGATCTCAGCATTCTAAACAAATTTGTTCAAAAGTCCAAATTCTGGATAGTCACGGTTCAGTCAGTACTTCCCTTTCTTGAGGAAAATGATTGAATATGCTCAATAGACCTTCAAGATGCATATTCCCCCATAAAAATGGACAAATGCTCAAGAAGGTTTCTCTGCTTTTAGCTAGGAGCCAGTCACTATCAATTCCAGGTGCTGCCCTTTGGCTCACAATAGTCGCCAGGGTGTTTACCAAATGTATGGCAGCAGTAACAGCTCACTTGAGTGTTTCCATATCTAGCTGACTGGCTCATCACCACCTCTACCAGACATCTACTGCTACAGACAACAGAATTCACCCTATAATTGTTACTGCATCTAGGCATCACGGTCAATCATACAAAGTCTCAGCTGACTCTGACTCAGATGTGGAATTCATCAGAGCTCATCTGAACACCCTGTCATGCGTAGCCTCCCTCCCCTTCACAGATTGCAGTTCATTCTCTTCTATGCACAAAGTACCAGCCTTACTGGTGCTTCAAGTATTGGGTCCATGGCAGCGGCTATCACACTGGTCCCACTAGTGAGATTTCACATGAGATTCCTGCAACAGCTTCTTGAAAATCAGTGGTCTGTTCTACCCATCCAGTGCACCACCCCATCTTTATCACCAGTCGCTGAAAAAGGACCTGTCATGGTGGATGGAATCTGAGCAAATTCTTTTGGGCCACCCCTTTGTCCCTCCTCAACCCAAAGCCATAGTGACCACAGATGCCTCCTAGATGGGGTGAAGGGCATTACCTGGGAAAGGCAGTCTATGGCACTTGGTCCCTGATAGAGGCCAATGCACATATCAACGTCCTGGAGTTGAGGGCGGTGCTACTAGCATTGCAAGCATTTCAGAATGCCCTTCCTCAAGGAACAATTGCAGTTCAGTCAGACCACATGTCCATAGTCTGGTACATCAACAAGCAAGGGGGAACCAAATCCTATAGAGAAGCCTGCCAAATATGGCAGGGGCCATTGCCTTTCTTATCGCAATGCACATCCCGGGGAGTTCAAATGTGATAGTGGACAAACTAAAAAGTTTAAACTGGGGACAAGTCAACCTCAGTAATCCCAATGTTACTTGCAGTGAAACCACTTAAAATACTACCACTGTACTTTCTGCTACCCTTTCTGCGTATCCCATATCTTCTTACTGCCCACGAATATAATACATACCCAGGTTTCCAATAACCAAAAGGCCAAACCTCCACTTTTATAGCTCCAAACAAGCTTAAACACTTAATACATCCCCTCCTATCTAACTCCTTACTTACTAGGTATCAGCATCCCATTAGAACAAGATATGCCAACCCTAAAACCAAGAGATACCAAAGTCTATTAATTAAAATCTGGAAGCTCACAATCAGATTCCAATGCAGCTTGACAATGGATGGAGATATCCACCCAAATCCTGGCCCATCCTCATCCACTGACTCTAGGTCCTTTACTAACTGTCTCGCTACTACACAAATCTTAGACAAACCCCCAAACTCACTCTTGATCAGTCACCTAAATATCAGAAGTGTAAACAGTAAGATTAAACCATCTACATGCCCTCTTAGATCCTCTTTCCCCAGACATACTATGTCTTACTGAAACCTGGATAAAACCTTCTACTTCAGATAAAGAAGTTATACCACCAGGCTATAACATCCTAAGGCTTGATCGAACCAATAGAAAGGGAGGTGGGGTAGCTGTTCTGTACAGATCCATGCTTGAAGTGTCCAGTAATGCCCTGCAAACATTCCTGTTCTTCAATGCTGAAATTCTTATCACTAAGCTCCACATTAATAAGAACAAATGTATAAATCTCTTCTGTGTGTATATTCCCCCAGGCAATAACATAAATACCCTTGAAGATATCCTACATTGGTTATACAGCAACTACCCCCAAGAAACCATTGTACTTGGGGACTTCAACATAGACTGGAGCATGTGTTCCACAGAACCCTCCACTCACCACATAAACCTTTATGGATTTTTACAGGTCATAGCCTCCCCCACTAGGATCAGTAAACCCAACAATAAAGCAAGTAGTCTGGATTGGATTCTTGTTAACACCCATCCCCTCAAATACAAGAGTGGGACCCTGCCAAAGTGATCACCTCCTCACCTATTTAATCAGGCAAAAAGCTGATATCCACAACCAGTCCATTTTTAAAACAATAAGGAACAATAAGAATTTCAACTGCACAAATTTCCAAAATGAACTCAAATCTTGCAATTGGTCAGTTCTGAAACAATTACCACTTGAAAAATCAGTAAATTACTTTAATACCACATTCCTATCCATCCTTGACACCCATGAACCAAAACAAAAGTTGCTCCTTGGCTCTCAAAAGAAACCAGATATAAAATGCTACTTTAGAAATAGGGCTTGGGCCACTTTGAGGACCACAAAAAACCCCATAGATCAACTTAGATATAGACAGCTAAGAAATGAAACAAAAAAATCCACCACATTAGACAAGAAAAGCTGTTACTGCCATCTACAAGAAATACACCAAAGCAAGCTACAAACATTTTGGATAAACAAACTCCTTAGTCCAGGACAGTCCTTCACTCCATTCCCCTTGGATTCTAACCAACCCCCTCCCCCCCCCCCAGCAGAAATTGCCAATACCTTTAACAGCTTCTTTACAACAATCATCCAGAACCTAGCTAACAAATTATCCCCTGGATGCCCAAATTCTCTGGCCACTACACCCTGCTCCCAACTCTCATTTAACTTCAAGCCAGTTTGCACATCTTTGGTCTGAAAATTACTTAAAAAACTAAAGCCTGCCACCCTGTTGGCTGATCTACTCCCTGCAGAATATCTACAAAAAGCTGCAGATGCCATAGCATACCCCATTACTATCCTGATCAATAGAGCTATAACTGAAGCATCCATTCCCTCCGTCTGGAAGATGTCCCATGTCATCCCACTCCATAAAGGGGGCAGCTCTACTGAACTTTCAAACTATAGACCCATAGCTATCCTGTCACCCTTGGCTAAAATTATGGAAAAATGCATCCATAATCAACTCCTGAACTGTCTTATCCATAATAATCTTCTAGCCAACACCCAACATGGCTGTGGACCATTCCATAGTACAAACTCAGCCCTCCTCTCCTTCTCTAACATCATTAACCAACACCAAAACAATAATAAACTTTCCTCTGCTATCTTTCTTGATCTGTCAAAAGCATTTTGATATTGTAAACCAGCAAATACTCATAAACACTTTGAAATCCATCTCCCTAGAGGACCAGGCTATCCAATGCTTTCAATCATATCTCAGTAGTAGACAACAGGCTGTCCTATGGCAGAGCACACTGTTCACCCTTTTACCCATCACCCTCGGAGTACCCCAAGGCTCCATGCTAGGTCCACTATTATTTTTCCATTTTCATCAGTGATTTGTATAAGGTCATCCCAAATGCAACATACATTCAGTATGCAGATGACTCCACTTTAGTATGCTCCGACACTTCGCCTACAGAGTTGCAGATTCTATCCCAGACTACTTTTAACACAGTTAAAAAATTGTCTCCTTAACTGTCATCTCATGCTAAATCTTAATAAAACCAAACTGCTGCTTTTCTCCCCCACTCACAGGTCTGCCCCAATAACCTTTACATTAATATCCAACAACGGCACCATTATTTCCCCAGATTCCTCAACCAAACTGTTAGGAGTTACAATAGATAACCTTAAGTTTGATCTGCATATCAATAAAACTATTATAATAGTTAATAAAAAACTTGGCTCACTATATAGGATCAAGCCCTTCCTAACTCCATTAGCTAGAACTGTAATTTCCCATACACATCTACTTCCCACCCTCCTCTATGCTTCCCCTCTATTTACAAACCTCAGCAAAAGTGACCTTAATAAACTTTCTAGCAGCTACAGTCACATTGCCAGATTTGCTCCCGATGCAGCCTACAGAACTTATCACTGTCATAACCTAAATCTAATAGGATGGCTTGAACTGCCTAACCTACTTCAGGTTAACCAGCTAATAGTTGCACACAAGATCATGTACCAACCAGATAATACACCCATACTTAAAAACCTCCATCATCCCGTACAGTAAACTTAGCGCATTTCGTTCATCTGAAAGACTACTAGTTCAAACTCTCAAATCCAACAACACAACCGGTAAATCTCTGTTTGCTAACTCTGTTGGCAAAACTTGGAATTCTCTTCCTGCTAATCTTACATCTGAACTGCCTTTACCTCAATTCAAGAAAAGTCTGATTCAGTACTTTAAAAAACGATGGCTATGTCCTTGTCCTAATCCAGACTAACTCTAACCATCACTCGTGTGCACATGAAGGACTTCTGCCTATGCTTTACTGTTTCTTAACTTATAAATCCTATGATCTCCTTGGATCTACTACCAGGTTAGCCTACTAGGCATTCAATACTCTATCATTCTTAAAAACACTGTCTAGAATTTTCCATCTGAGTAAAAATGTAATAATTTGTTTGTATATATTGTTGTGTTTGTTTACATCTGTGTAAAAATCATTTTATTTGTGTTTTATTTTGTGTTTTAAACTGTAAAAATGTAACAGTTTGTTGAATGTCTTTTTGGAGCTTTTCTCCCCAGGCCTCCGCTGAAAATGGGCATGTATCCAGTCGAACTAGCCCAGTAAACAAATGTAAAATAAATACCTTTTTGCGTCACCCCGAGACAACAAGTGCAGAAGCTATTTTGCCCTAATCCCCTCTCAGGGGGAGTCTCCGAGAGATGCTCTTCTCCTCGATTGCCCCCCTGGGTCTCCTCTATACCTTTCCTCCTTTCCCTCTGATCCCTCTCTTTCTCAGGAAAGCAGCCAGATTGAGAAGTAAAGTAGTCCTCATTGTACCCTACTGGGCTCGACAAATTTGGTTTCCTTTCCAGTGGCCTCATCTAGTTCACGGTCCATGGATTCTGGACCCACTACCAGACCTTCTCAGACCTTCTGTCTCATCCTCAAGGGACTGGTGCATCACAGTCTTCAAAGTCTCATGCTAACTGCTTGGTTCCTCCAGTTCCGTTAGTTGCCAGTCATGACATACCATCACCAGTACAAAAAATGTTGTCGGCAGCATATAAACCATCCACCAGTAATCTGTACATTAGTAAGTGGAAGAGATTCTCAATTTGGGCTTGTGATAATGACCTTGACCCTTTTTCAGTTCCTGTGGAAAAAGTTTTAGAATTTCTGGCCATCCATTTTGCTAGAGAAGCTTCTGCTTCTACTGTTAAGGTCATTCTAGCTATTTTCACAATGGCTTTGGTGACCTACTCATAATTTCACATAGACTATGTAAGGTCTTCCCCAAGGGAACAGTTTGATTAACGCCTCCATTTAAAGACCCTCTACCCCCATGGGACCTGACTGTTGTTTTACAATTACTGGCACTTACCCTCTTTGAACCAGCAGCTACTTGTGACTTAAAGTTCCTTTCTTGGAAAACACTTCTGCTTATAGCTATAACCTCTGCAAGACAAGTTTCTGAATTGCATACTTTATGTTCAAAACCCCGTTACTTAATTTTCCATAAGAATAGAATTACACTCAGAACCAATCCATCCTTTCTTCCGAAGGTAGTCTCAGAGTCCAGCATTAATCAAGCATAGACTTACCTGTCTTTTTTCCCAGTTTTTCCAACAAAGGTGAATATTGCCTATACTTGTTAGATGCTCATAGACAATTACATTTCTACCTTAGCAGAACTAAAGAATTCAGGAAGTCCGAACAATTGTTTGTTTCCTTTTCTAGCACAACCATAGGAAAATCTGTCTCTAAGGTTACCTTGTCAAAATCGTTAAGAGATTGCATTACTTTCATTTATAATAGAAAGAATCTAAAGTTACCTGTGCCAGTGAAGGCACATTCCACCAGATCTATGGCTACTTCAGCTGTTTTCCATTCCAAGGCTTGCATGAGTAAAATATGCGCAGCAGCAAACGTGGGCTACTCCACATACCTTTATTACTCATTACAAATTGGATTTGGTCTCGAGGGGAAGAGCCCCCTTTAGTTCTATGGTTCTCAGGAATATCCTTCCATAGGGCCACCCACGATCTAAAGTAGCTGGGGACTCTGTCCCATCAGTCAACAATAGATAAATATTGACAACATCAGATAAAGAAGTTATGTCTTACCATAACGTTCCATGTGTGTTGTCGATCTTCATCTATTCTTGGCGTCCCACCCTGCTTCCCCCTCCTGTGGATTCCTGGAGGAGTGAACATTTGTCCTGGGTTTTTTGTTACGACTCACCTTGGACAGGACTTCTTCATTTGGTTTAGTTTCCGTCTATTTTTCTAAAAGTCTGCAAAATCGATCTGAGGTGATGTAGAGAGGGGCATTGTGGGTAGACCCTTAGCTCAAATGTTTTTTGGCTGACGAGAGCTATATAACAGCCAGATCAGTTCCGAGGATCGGAACTATAACCTATCGGTCAAGAATAGATGAAGATTGACAACAGAGATGGAACGTTATGGTAAGACATAACTTTTTTTCCCTTCTGTGATCATTTTAGGTGTAGATGTTTTTATTTTTGCATTATGCAGAATTTCAAAATGCTTGCATTGAGTGGTTGAGCTCCAATACAGTTGTATATTAATAATTTAATGTTTACTCATGTATCTATATATATATATATATATATATATATATATATATATATATATATATATATACATACATACACATAGACACACACACACACACACACACAAAGAGAATGAGAGAGAAAGAGAAAGGCATATTATTTGAAGACTAAACTGTCATCTAATTCTTAGTCATTAAATTTCCCAAGATTGTGGAACAAACGTGACATTTGTGATATTGTTTTAGCATATTTTATTGCTCAGTGTTTTGATGCATACTGTTTTCCTGTTATTTATCTGTGCAGGTATTTTACTTATGAGATTCTTCCAAAGTAGTAGTATTGTATTGAAGGCATTTATCATTAGAGGCAAACTTCTGAAAATATGTTTGTTTCTTTTTATAGATTGACCAACTTCTGGTTCACCAACAAATTGAACTCCTTGAAAGTATGTGAGATTTTATATACTTTATGACCCAGTGAAGGAGACAAGTTAACATTAACATTTAACACTTCTGTTAACAAAAACAGTAACACTTGCACGTTTGTCTTATTCCACAAACTCTTGTTTATAGGTGAAAACTTGTCTTTCGCATGACTTGTTTTTATGTTTCTTTTGTTTATTTTAGTAAGCAACACAGACTTGATCTGATGTTTTCTTATTTGTCACCATGAAGATAAAACATTTTGTTTCATGGTGACTGCAAATTGGTTAAATCTGAAAGATATTTCATTTATTTAAAATTTTATTTTGTCACTTAAGTGCATATTATTACTTTGCAGGTTGAAGAAAATTGTATTAAACATTGTACACCAAGGAACATTCAGAAGATTGTTTTCCTATCCCATAACCTCAGTTATTCTTCTGTTCTTGGTATTGCAACTTCTTGCTACCTTTAGTCTTTGGGCTGGATTCATGAATGCCTACAGTAAGAGTACATCATTCTGAGTGAATAGACAACACAAGCATAACTCCCACCTTCTTCTTCCTAATTTTAGATCTTCATGTCATTTTCATTCATTACTCAACAAATGGGTTCAGATCCGAACCTCAGATCTGACTAAGCCTTTTTTTACAGCTTGTGGAACACTGAAAGCTCTCATGCTCCTCTCCTACCCATAATGAATTAGTCTCCTACCAAACCTCAATCTAGTTTGCCTCCTTCTGTACAAACATGGTCACAGTTAGCTCTCAAGCTTTGTGGTGTTTGTAGGTAGAAGAGCAGATTTAAAATATTTTTCTTTTATTTTCTTTCTGTAATGGCCCTCTCTAACCCTTCATACACTCTTTAGAGTAACTTTATTAGCATTGTTGGTATTTTTGTGCTTTCTTTCCCCTCAAACCTTAGCAGTAGTCTCCATTACCATCATTGGCAACTTTTCCTTTTTCACCTTAATAGTTTCTTTATTTAAAAAAAAAAAGGCAAGAAACTTTTTTCCCCTTTCTCTTGTAGTGTAGCCTTTGGATACAAATGACTGAAAAAACAACAGGTTTTAAAAAATGCAAGGCCTGTGGCCACAAGGTTCCTTATGCACATGACTCATCCAGCTTCCCTATTATATTGACGAAAGTTTAGCTTGTCGAAATGCAAAACATCGACAGCTAAACACCGAAATGGCAAAACCGCAAACAGCCCCCTAAGTGAATTTTTTCCCAGGGAAAACAATTGCGTGGCCGATGGACACCACAAAAACCTTTAAACCCTGATTAATTGGGGGGCTTTGCCCCCCCACACCCCCCATGTGGGGGTCTGTGCCCCTCCCCCCAACTAAATATACTAACTTCGAGATCACTCTACATCGGGGAAAAGGGCAAATTGTCAGTAACGGCCAAGTGAATTTTTCCTTGAGAAAAAATTGGCTTAGGTCGTTGTTTGCGGTTTTGCCGTTTTTGGAGTTTAGCTGTCAATGTTTAGCATTTCAACAAGCTAAACTTTCGTCGATTTAATAGGAAATCACTCATGCATCTACTGTCTAGGCCCGGATCATTTAAATGTGTCCTGTAATATTTGTAAAGCTTTTAATCCATGGGCCTTGGTGGATAGAAAAAAATAAGCTTATTTTAAAAGATTTGCTCCCTTCGTCTTCTTCTCAGACAGTACCTGGAGTTCAAACCCCCAAGAAGACAGACAAAAAAAGAGTCAAAGAAGTGTCCTTTGGACCCTTCAACATCTTCTGCTCTGATCTCACCTACTGGTGTAGAACCTCCTCAAAAGCTACCTAAACCATCAGATCCAAATTTGTTGGATCTGAAGGCAAAACACTCAGAATCTGCACCTTTGAAAGCCAAATCGGCATCATCAGATCTGACCCATTTAGATACAAAGTATCTTCCTCTGACCCAATATGAGTCATCTCTGGATCCTGTCCCCTCCTGTCTCCCATCCCCATTCCTGGAGAAACGCCACCACTCCAGGACCTCATCTATTGCATCATCTTCTTAAACCTCCAGAAGTTTGACCAAAGCAGATGTGGATAGGATCATGAGGGCATTTCTGCCAACGCAAATGCAAATGGGGATTCTCTCAGCTCTTACCCCATCAGTCCAGAGAACTTCATACGTACTACTCCACCACTGGTGTCTCCTCAAATCTGATCTTTGGTTTTGGAGCATTTAGAACCAAGAATCCCAGATCTGTCATTATCAGATCCAAAGTTCATCATGTCTCTTCTCTGGTGCCATCTCTGAGTACACCAACTCTGTGAGCATCAGAGCTGAATGATTCTTGGAGCCATAGTGTCATCACCAGATCCGAGGTGTTAGAGTCAACTCGAGATTGTTGGAGCCATCTCTGCCCATTGGAGCCTCAGCCTTTGACAGCTCGGCTCTGACCCTTGGTTCGAGTGGTTTACCTTCGGGTCGGAGGGAGTCGATGGTTCGGAAGCATGTCTTCTCAAGCCGTTAGCTTTCTCCTCCCTGGGGCATTCTGCCTTCGAGGTGGTGGATAGGGTTTTCTGTGCTGCTAGTGAAAGGGCCGTAATATCCTACTCCACAAGGACAGCCAGCTCAAAGTCTCCGACATACCTCTCAAGGTATTTTGTTTTCTTCAGATACATTTCTGCAACAACCCTGACAAAGAAGTCCCTAGGAAGAGAAAGTGTAAAAGGAGGCACTTAGACTCCCCTCAGGTGTCTGCACAGATACTGATTTCGATGAGGGGGAAGGGTCCCCAAGATCACCACCTGATGAAGTCTCCTTTGGAGACGTCCTAGAGATCCTAAAACAAAGAGGTAGTAGGTCTACCGACAACCCTTCCCAAGAGGAATCAATATTCCTAGAAGCCTTTGGGTTTGGACCATTTACCCCCTTGGTGACTCTGCCCACTGACGAGCTCATTGATTTGATCTTTTGGCGAGAGTGGAAGGAACCTGACTCCTTTTGAGTCGATCCACAAAAGACCAGACAGGATTTTGGCACCTCCCAAGGATATGGAGTTTTGGAGTAAGGTAGTACCTGTGGATGCTATGGCCATGGAGGTGGCCAAAAAGTAGGAACTTGTGGAACAAAGTTTCTCTGTTAGCCCTCCTAACAGGGAGTCTAGGATGATGGACAGATTTGGGAGGTGTGTATATGCTTAAGTGACCTGTGAACGTCGATCACTGAACTGTTTGACACACTTTATTAGACTTCAGAGGAATTTGAGTAAAGAACTTACCAAGTCCCTCTCAGGAGCCATTCCTTCTGAAGCAGAAAGTTCTATTGCCTTGCAGTTGGCTACCCCACAGTCCATTTCAAATTTGTCCATTAGGCTGATTTCACATGCAGTTGATGGTGCCTCAAGGGTGGCAGGTTCAGGGATTTCCATTAGAAAGTATGCCTGGTTGTGCCTGTGTGAGGTCGCAGAGCCCTTCATGTCTTTCTTCATCAATGCTTCTTTTGACAGAAATTGAGTTGTGAAGTTGTTCTATCTCTCCGTTCATTTTTACAGATGGGTTCAGAGCCGATCCTCGACTCTGAGTCAGCCTTCTACAAAGCTTGAGGTCTTCAGGCAGCTCGAGGCCAAGACCCTATCCCATGATGCACCTTGAGCTACCCAATATCTAGTTTGCCGCTGCAATAGATCAGAGGTTCCTCGCATAGCTCGGGCCAGTACAGTTTTCTTTTCTAAAATTATCTAGCTAATATTGTTATTTCTATACTTTTAGAGTTAGCCTTATAATTCGTTTAGCTTTTGTAGCTTAATAGTAATATTCCCTTTCCCTTTGCTGTGCCTTTTCATTGTTATATATAGCTCTCTTTTGCCCTTTGTTTTTTTATTAGGCCTGTTATATTTAGAGTAGTTTAACTTAGTACTTTAGTGTATGTTTGTGTGCTTTTGAACAGTGACAGTTTAGTCACAGTATATTGTATTATTATGTAGCTTATTTAGAGTAGTTTGATTAAGTAGTTAGTGTGTGTGTGTGTGTGTGTGTGTGTGTGTGTGTGTGTGTGTGTGTGTGTGTGTGTGTGTGTGTGTGTGTTTTCAATAGTGACAGTTTAGTCACACTAGATTTAGCCCATAGTTGTTTAGGGCTTATTTAACTAGTTTTGGGTGTGTTTAGATAGTAGAGTAGATTTTTTTCTAGATACTGTATTTTTTGATTATGGCTGACCAGGCTAGAGATAAGCAACCCAAGCCAGACTTAGTGTCCAAAATATGGACAGAAGATGTCTGTGACAGATAGTCATGTCAGTTGCGTATATTGCCTTGGAGCCTTGCACCTACAGGAAAGATGCTTCATTTGCCATTCTTTTTCTTCCAGAGTTCTTCAGGAGAGCAAAAGAAAGCTTATAGATAGAGGACTGCTGAAACCATCTTTTCAGGAAGCTTTGAGTGACCAGGATATGTCGAGTAAGTCTTCAAAGTCTTCTAAGGCTTCTACTTCTTCAGAAGTAAAAAAAATCCAAGAAACCATCGACATCAGCTCCACAGCCCTTGGAGCCAAACGTCTTGTCTTTTTGGAGCCAAAATCTCCAGTTCCTGAATCTGTGCCCCCCCCCCATCCATCCATTCATCTCAGTCCTCGATCAGCCTATCCGATTTGCATGTGGATCGTATGGTGCAGAAGTTGCTACAGGCACCAGGGTTGACGAAATTTTTATTGGCTTCGACCCAAGCAGTTTCGTAACAAAAGACTGTATTGCCATCAACTTCATTTCCTCCTCCAAGCCATACCGGTCCTTCGGAGTCGGACCTGATGATTGTTGAGCCTTCGGAACAGACGCCTGTTCCAGTGCCATCGGTTCCATTTACTCGGACTTCCTCGGTGCTTATCGAGGAGTTTAGGAGCCGACACTCTCCAGTCGGGTCCGGGGAGGATAATCAAACTGACTTGTTGGTTCCAACTTTGCCTCTCTGGGCTTCGGCTTGGATGAGCGCGGCTCCTAACTCTGGTTCAGAGCCCACTGTCCCGGTGCCGAGGTGATCAATGATTTCCTCGGATCCAGCAGTCCCTTCTAATTGGAGCTGAGGTGCCTTTGAAGCTATGAGGAAAGTGATGTCTCCCAAAACATCTACAACTTCAGGTCCAACTGACTCCTGCCCAAAAGTGCCTGTGTCCACTTCTGCCTCACAGATCCTGTTGAAGCGTAGAGACCCCGAGCCTCAGGAAGCCCCACTGGGTGGCCCCTGCTTTTCCGAGACTTCACAAGAAGTTCCCATTGATGAGGTTCCCAGGAAGAGAATTTGTAAGGGGAAGCATGTAGAATCTCCACAGGAGTCTCTCACATCAGATAACGACTTAGATGAATCAGAAGGGTCCCCATGGTCCCCCTCTGAAGATTAGGCAGAGGGGTGGCTGGAAGTCCATCAGCCCTACTGAAGATGAGTCAGTTCTCCTGAAGGCTTTCGGGATTCAACCCTCCACCTCTTGGGTGTCTCCGCCCTTCGATGAGCTCATGGAGCTGGTCTCACGAAGGGCGGGGGAGTTTCCGGACACCATGGAGACTGTCCCTAGCAGTCACAATAAATTTATTTCTGCCCCCCAGGAAAAATCTTTCCTCACCAAGGGAGTGCCAGTTGATGCCATGGTGGTGGCGGCAGCCACCAAAAAGGAGATGTCAGAAACTTCTTCATCTATCCATCCTGCTAACAGAGACTCTAGGATCATGGATAGATACGGGAAGCACACATACAGTTCAGAGACTTCTGCCGTGCGTTCACTGAACTATCTCACTCATTTTACGAGATTTCAAAGAGACCTCCTTAAAGAGCTTGGAGATATTCTTCAGGGTATTGTATCTGTAGGAGCTTCAGATAACGTCACCTCCCAGCTTGCTACCCTCAGTTCCATAGTGAACTCGTCCATGTGTCTCATTTCATATGCAGCTGATGGAGCGAGTAGGGCAGCAGTACAGGATTGGATGTGCTTGTGTTCCTTCATACAGCCCTTTAAGTCATCCTTTGTCAACACCCCTTTTGATGGCTCATCTCTTTTCGGGCCCAAAATTAAGGAAACTTTGACCAGGTGTGAGCAGGAAGGAAAGACTCTGTCTGCCATCGGAGTCCATTTTTCCACCCCTACAAGACCCTACCCCAAGGGTCAAAAGGGAGGGAAAATGTTCCAAAAAGCCCAAGGAGCCATTCTGGACACACATGGCTAACCCCCCTCCAGGGGCAGAGGAGGGGGGCAATAATGGAAGATGCCACCCTCGCGGCAGAGGGGGTCTGCAAAATCAGGGCGACAGAGACCAGTTTTTGGGAAGCCCTACCAGCGCTCCTGAAAGGAGGCCCGACTGTCCTACTCTGGAGGCTGTTGGGGGTCGCTTATCTTTGTATCCAGATGCCTGGCTCAAAATAACAAACGACAACTGGGTACAAAGTATAGTTCCCAGAGGATACTTCATTCCTTTCACCACTCCCCCTCCATTGACAACAAAAATCCCAGACGTTCCACCCAGCTACAGGGAACAAGCAACAGTAGAGTTCCAAACGTTGCTAAGAAAAGGAGTCATCCAACCAGTCCCAGCAGACCAGACAGGATCCGGAACTTACTCAAGATTCTTTTTAGTTCCAAAAAAGACAGGGGACTGGAGACCTATTTTGGACCTCAGCAGACTAAACAGATCTGTCAAGAAAGAGAAGTTCCGGATGGTCACTCTTCAGTCGCTACTTCCTTTCTTAGGGAAAGACAATTGGATGTGCTTGATAGATCTACAGGATGCGTACTACCATATAAAAATGGCCAGACCATCCAGGGATCATCTGGGTTTCCATCTGGGAGCCAATCATTACCAGTTTCAAGCCCTGACCTTTGGTCTACCTACAACCCCCCAGAGTGTTCACCAAGTCACAGCTCACCTGAGGCGTTTAGGATTCCAGGTGTTTCCATACCTAGATGATTGGCTCCTCACCGCCACCACCAGGCATCAGCTAGTACAAGCCAGGGACACCACCCTTTCTCTCTGCAATCATCTGGGCATCACAATAAATTCAGAAAAATCTGCCTTGTCGCCATCGCAACATATAATTTTTATCGGAGCAGAACTGGGCATCACCACCACCACCACTTTGAGACTTTCAGCAGAAAGAATTTTACTACTTTGTCAGCAGGTCCACAATATCATATCGAAGGACAAGGCTCCAGCATCAGAAGTGCTAATATTGTTAAGCATGATGGCAGTTGCAGTACTAGCAATACCATTGGGTTGCATGCACATGCGAATTCTACAATGGCTGTTATTCACTCAATGGTCTTACCAAGAGCTTCCAATGTCTCATCTCATAATGATCACAAACTCATGCAAAAAGGATCTTCAGTGGTGTTTGACCTCTCTTCATGTAACAGTAGGTCATCCTTTTATCCTACTCTCACCAGCAGCCACAGTGACCAAAAACGCTTCCCTGATAGGGTGGGGGGGCATTTTCAGGGAAGAACAGCCCAAGGCACATGGACCGAACAGGAGACACATCTGCATATCAGTGTCCTGGATATGAGAGCAGTATGTCTGGCATTGCAGTACTTCCAGGCTCTCTTCCTCTAGGAACAATTGCGATTCAGACAGACAACATGTCGGTGGTCTGGTACTTGATCAAACAAGGAGGAACCAGGTCCTATCCCCTTTGTCGCGAGACCCTAAGAGTATGGCAGTGAGCTACATCCACCCAGTGCTTTCTATTAGCAACGCACATCCCGGGGAAATCCAAGGTGATAGCAGACAAACTGAGCAGGACAATTTTGTTGCCTCACGAGTGGTCCCTCAAGAAAGAGATAGTGTAGAGAATTTTCCACAGGTGGGGCCAGGGCCAGCCTTGCTGTGACCTTTTTTCCAACCACATCAACACAAAATGCAGAAACTACTTTGCCCTAATTCCCCCTGCGGGAGAAGCCCCAAGAGACACACTCGTACACGACTGGCCTCCGGATCTCCTCTATGCATTCCCACCAATTCCCTTGATACCCAAAGTATTGCAGAAAGCAAAAGCCCTGGGAAGGACCATCATTCTAATAGCCCCTCATTGGCCTCGTCAGATTTGGTTCCCCTTCCTTCGACTTCATCTGTTGGAAGAGGCTTGGATTCTGGACCCAGTTCCAGATCTTCTCATGCATTCATTGGGAGTTCTTCATCCCTCTCTTCAGTCCATGAAATTGACAGCTTGGCTGCTCCAATTCCCAACATAGCCAGGTTCCATAACTTCTCAAATGAAATGCAGCATATATTGATATCTTCTCATAAGGCCTCTACTAGGAAGCTATACCGTAGTAAATGGAGAAGAGTTTCTATATAGGCTTCTCAAAATAACATAGATCCCTACCAAGCCCTTATTTCCTCCATATTAGAGTTTTTGACTATGCTTTTCAATAAAGGAGCAGCAGCAGCAACAGTTCGGGTACAACTTGTTGCTATCTCTGATTTCACCTTGGCTCTGGAGGATTAAACATAATGTCACACAAGCTATCCAAAGACTTTCTCAAAGGGACCTTTCATCTCAGACCACCTGTGAAATCCTCTTATACTCCATGGAATCTAATTTTTTGCTTTCACGCATTATTCTTCCACCTTTTGAACCAGCTTCCTCGTGTGATTTGAAATATTTGTCGTGGAAGACTATCTTCTTAGTGGCCATCACTTCTGCCCGTAGAGTGTCAGAGCTTCAGGCCTTGTCCATAAAGCCTCCTTATTTGATTTTCCATGCTGACAGAGTGTCCCTGCGAACAAATCCATCATTTTTACCCAAAGTTTGTACTGGAACTAACCTTAACCAGATTATAAATTTACCAGTGTTCTTTCCCAAACACACTAACAACTTAGAGTACATGCTACACAAGCTTGATGTTCATAGACAGCTCAGATTTTACCTGGACAGAACAAATGAGTTCAGAAAGTCAGAACAACTTTTCGTTTCCTTTTCAGATTCCAGAAAAGGTATGCCAGTGGCAAAACAACACTGTCTAGATGGTTATCTGATTGTATCACATTTACTTATTCAACTGCTAATCTACCTTTACAACACAAAATTAAGGCTCATTTTACCAGAGCAGTGTCCACATCTTCTGCCTTTTCTGCTAGGCTTCCTATAGACATTTGTGCAGCAGCCACTTGGTGAAGACCTCACATCTTTATCACTCATTACAAAGTTGACAAGGCCTCCAGGGATAGGGCCTCCTTTGGTTCTACTGTCCTGAAAAACAAACTCCTGTGAGTCACCCGAGAAAGATGGTGCTTGGGACGCTACCCATCTGTAAGAATGAACGGCGAGTTAGAACAACTTCACATAAAGAAGTTATGTACTCACCATAACATTCCATATGAGTTGTTCATCTCGCCTTCATTCTTACTTCCCACCCTCCTACCCCCTCCAAGGTTTTTTTGAGGACCGAGATGCTAGTTTTATCCTGGTTGCTCAGTCTTTCTATGAGTTTTCTCCTAAAGAGTGATAGACTGGCACATGGTATTATTAGACGCAGCAAACAAGATCTGAGGTAACTCAAGGTGCATCATGAGATAGGGACTTGGCTTCGAGCTGTCTGAAGACCTCGAGCTTTGTAGAAGGCCGACTCGGAGCCGAGGATCGGCTTTGAACCCATTTGTAAGAATGAAGGCGAGATGAACAACTCACATGGAACGTTATGGTGAGCACATAACTTATTTTTTTTTGGCCCCAAGGTTAAAGACACACTATCTTGGTGTGATCAGGAAGGTAAAACCCTGTTCTGCTGTCTGGTATAGTTTTTGACCCCTCAGAGAACCTTTTCCAGGAATCAGTGGAGTGGTCAGTCAAAAATGTGGTTCAAAATGTCCCAGGCTCCCTTCCAAGAGCCACATGGAGAGAGTTCCCCCAGAGGCAGAGGGGAGAACTCTAATGGAAGATGCCATCCACGTGGCAGAGGCAGCCAGCAGAACTAAGGATTTAGAGATAGTTTCTCTGAGAGATCCTAGCAGCATTCCTGAAAGGATGCCTAATTGTCCACCTATGGATGCAGTTAGGGTCATTTATCCCTGCACAAGAGATCCTGGCTTCAGATTACAAAAGATTCGTGGGTGCTGATAATTATTTCCAGAGGTTATATAATTCCCTTTTTCCTTCCTCCCTGTACAGTAAACAAAATTCCAGATGTTCCACGCAGTCAGAGGAAAGCAGCTGCACTAGAAATAAAAAAGCTGCCAGAAAAACAAGTTATCCAAGAGGTTCCCCCCAGACCAGAAAGTTCAGAACTTACTCAAGATTCTTTTTAGTGCCAAAGAAAACATGGGACTGGAGACTTATTTTGGATCTCAGCAATCTGAACAAGCCATTTCAGCACATAAAGTTCTGAATGGTCATGATTTAGTCAGGTCTGCCATTTTTTTTACACACGGATGACTGGATGTGCTCAGTAGATCTTCAGGATGTATACTATCATATCAAAATGAACAGGCAATCCAGAAGATACTTAAGCTTCCGGCTGTGAGCCAGTCATTACCAGTCCAGAGCTCTGACCTTTGGTCTCACTGTAGCCCGCAGGGTGTTCATCAATTGCACGGCAGTGGTAGCAGCTCACTTGAGACTACAAGGATTCTGGGTGTTTCCTTATTTGGACTACTGACTCATAGCAGCTCTGACCAGGCATCAGTTGCTCACAGCATGAGATCATGTACTCCAGTTATGCTCTCAGGTAGGCATTATTCTCATTCATAACAAATCTCAACTAACACCATCTCACTTATTTCAGTTCATAGGTGCTTTGCTCAACATGTCTTCCTTGATAGCCTCTCTTCCTCTTCCAAGGGTTCAAACAATATGATTCCAGGTCAAAAAGATTATTCAAAATTCTTCTCTCTCTGTTTGAATGATCCTTCAAGTGTTGGGGTCAGTGTCTGCTGCAGTAATTCTGGTTCCATTGGCAAGATATCACATGAGAATCCTTCAGTGGACACTAGGAACTAAGTGGTCTATTCTCCACCAGTCTTTATCCACCCAGATCAAGATAACTCAGGCATGCAAAAATTACCTCCTTTGGTAGATTTACTCCGATCAAGTTTTTCAAGGTCTCCCCTTCACACTCCTCAACCCAAGGCCATAGTGACCACGGACACTTCCCACATGGGGGGGGGGGGCAGGCACTTCTTGGGAAGACAGTCTAAGGTACATGGTCTCCCAAAGAGGTAAATACACATATCAGTGTCCTAAAAATGAGAGCTGTTCTCCTATTGTTGTAGGTCTTCCAAGACACTCTCTCCTTGGGACTGTTGTGATTCAGCAGGACAGTACATCAATGGTCTGGTACATCAACAAACATGGAGGAACCAAATTGTACTCTTTGTCAAGAAGCATTAAGTGTGCGGCAGTGGTTGATCTCATTCAATTGATTTTTGATAGTAACACACATCCTGGGGAAATCCAAAGTGATAGCAGACAAGCTGAACAAGTCCATTCTAGTGCCTCATGATTGGTCTTTTTGCATCTCCCCTCAATTACAGATGCAGCATGTTCTTTGCCCTGATCCCCCAACAGGTGGAGTCACCAAAGAGACACTCTTCTTCACAATTGCCCCCCCCCCCCCGGTCTCATCCCTTGTCCCCAGTACCTCTAATCTCCAAATTTCTTCAGAAAGCATCACCATTGAAGAGCACAGCCATCCTCATTGCCCCTTGTTGGCCTCATCAGATTTGGTTCCCCTTCCTTTGGCCTCATCTCATTTGCCAACTTTGGACTTTGGATCCCACTCCAGACCTCTTATCTCAACCAACAGACTGTACACCTGGATAGTCTAGGCCTAAAAGTGACTGCATGGTTTTTCCAATTCTGCTGATAACTAGCTGCCCAGGCTCTCCACTCCTGTCCATCACATTCTCTTCTCATTCCATAAAGCTTCCACTAGAAAACTTTACAAAACCAAATGGAAAAGGTTTGTTTTTTAGGCACAGCAAAGAGATATTGACCCCTTTTCAGCTTCAGTTTCTAATGTTTTGGAATTCTTATAATTCTTAGCTACAATTTTTTAAAGAGGGAGCTAGTTCCTCAGCTGTTAAAGAACAGCTTGCTGCTATTTCTAATTTTCACATAGGAATCAATAATTCATCTTTAGCCTTTTCCTAACTTTGTAAGGCACTCGTTAGGGGTATCTTTCTTCTCAGACCTCCCTTTAAAAATCCCACTGCCCCGTGGCATTTGAGTTTTAGTGTTACAGTCCTTGAACCAATCCCCCCTTGAACCATTGGCCAAAGTGTGAACTAAACATTTTAACTTGGAATAATGCCTTTTTAGTGGCCATTGCTCGGCTAGAAGAGTCTCAGAGCTCTAAGCCGTATCCTGTAAGCCTCATTATCTGATTTTTCATAGGGAGAGAGTATCATTAAGAATCAGTCCATCCTTACCTCCTAAGAAAGTGTCAGAATCCAGCATCAATCAAACTGTTGACCTTCCAGTCTTCTTTCCAGACTTCTCAAATAAAGGAGAGTACATGTTGCATCTGTTAGATGTCCACAGACAGCTCTATTTTTTATATTTATAGGAGAAAAGCTTTCAGGAAATGAGGTCAATTATTTATCTCATTTTCGGAATCAAAATTGGGCAAACCAGTTACTAAAGTGACCTTAGTCAAATGGTTAATGGACTGTATTTCCTTTGTTTACAACAAATTAGGTTTGCCTTTACCAAACCTTCTGAAAGCTCATTCTACAAGGTCTGTGGTAACTTCTTTAGTATTTCTGTCCAAATTGTCCATGGATGATATTTGTGCAACTGCATCTTGGGCAAATCCTCATACTTATATTGCTCATTACAAATTAGATCTAGTATCTAAGAGAAGAGCAGCCTTCTGCTCAGTGGTGCTCAGGAATATCCTTCCTTATAGAGTTCTCCCAGGATAAAGGTAGCTGAGAACTCTGTCCCAGTCATTGAGGAATGAATGAAAATGACAACATCTGATAAAGAAGTTAATTCTTTCTCATCTCTCCTCCATCCAACCCCTTACCAATTTATCTTTTGGAGGGATCAGAAGATGCTAAAGGAACCAATGTTCCTTTGTTTAAGCCTCTGGGTACTGATATAGATAACTTTCTTTTATTCACTAAAGTCAGCAAACAAGAACTGAGGCTTTGTAGGGAACTAATGCATTATAGGTAGGAAAAGAGCTCAAGAAGCTTTCAGCATTCCATGAGCTGTAAAAAGCGTCGGATCCGAGGGTCAGATCCAAACCCAGTTGTTGAGGAAGAATGAAAATGGGCAACCCAGATTGAACGTTATGGTAAGTAAATAACATATTTTTTTTTCTTACTGATTTTCTTGGAACCTTAAATATCAAGGGGGATTCATGAAGCTTGCTACAATGTGTAGACTATGACTGCTATTAATCAAACAGAGAACTCATTGTTAGTACTCCATTTGAAGACATTCACTCAAACATTTCTGTAAGGAGCTTCATCCTCTGCTTCCAGTATGGGGAGCTTTGCTCTAACATTTAGGCAAGAGGCAGGTTGATTTGTCCTGATGAATGAGTTGGCTGTAGATGAGTTAGCCTGCTCCTAACTATGCATTGCTTTGTTGACTGGAAATTGTTATTATGCCAGATTTTGAGGTTAGGATTTATTTCTTATGCCTCCAAGACTCTTCAGTTATGCCCGACTTGTTCCTTCATTTCTAACAATTGTATAGTTTATCAATAAAACATTTTTTACAGATGTGTGCAAAGCAACCAAAATTAGACATATTTTATAGTGCAAAAAGAATTTGTCAAAACTGTCACATTTCCTAATTGCCACTCTGGCCAGGTACTAAAGACTTTTAATATAATAGTTTACTGGAGATGTTATCACACTTCATATGCTCCTATTGAGCTTACCTATCATGCTGTGTTCAGCAAGGGTCCAAATTCAGAAAAGTTGCTATATTCAGTGACGGTTACCACACTGGGCTGTCTCCATGACCATGCTAGATGCTAATAAGGCATTGCAGGGGAGAAGCGTATACTAATTAACCATGTACTCTTCCCTGGAACTGCCCTCATTGAGGCACTTATGAAGACAAGCAACTCAGGGAGTTACTTGACTGTGTAAATTAACTTGGCCTCTCCCGGATGCTTTAATGAATTCGGCTAAAAGCTCACATTCACCCATCACAGTAGCTGTAAGTACTGGGGAGTTTGTTAGTCAAATGATGTTAGAAGGTTTATTTATTTTATTTATTTATTTATTTTTATAAATAAATAAAATAAATAGTCAAATGATGTTAGAAGGTTTATGTGCATGTATATAACAGGGGTTGCATTTGTGAGCAGAAGTGTTACTGGTTCATACAGTGCCCTGGGCCAGTACTATGAACCAGTGTCCCACTCCCTCAGATTTTCATGTGAAGAGCAAAAATAAAAGAAGCCAGTTGGCTTATTATATTTAGATCTATGCTCACCCCCACAAGCTGTTTCATTCCAAAAAAAAATGGATGCCCCTTCTACTGTCACACCAACCAGGTAGCCAGATGCATGACACACCCCTCTCCCTCAACCCCAGACATTCAGGTCCTGTTTTTGTGCCCTGCCCCCAAACCCCCTTCAGCATATTGTATTTTAAAAAAATACTTTCTTCTTCATTTAAACTGTAGCAAACAGTTGCTACATGTTATACCCTGCCTGCTGTTTCAGTTTTAAAAAAACAAAAACAATTGCTTCTTTTTAAACTGTAGCAAACTGCTGGTTACAAATGTAGGAAACAATTAATGTTAAGTTGTCAATCTCACCTTCATTCTTGCTGGATGGGTTCAGAACCGATCCTCGGCTCTGACTCGGCACTTGCTAAGCTCGAGAGTCACTTTTACCAGCTCGAGGCAGCCCCATACCCCATGATGCAAGGCGGTAATTTCCCAGATCTCGTTTGCCGCTTCGCTAATGAGGTCAGCTTTTTTACCAGCTCCTGGTAAGTGATTTAAATTACTCTCTTTAAGAAATTTTAGATATCCCAGTACCCTAAAATTTTATTCTTTATAACCTTGTAGTTTACTGTTCACTTATCTCCATTCCCGTTACCTTACGTTCCCTTCTTTTATATCTTTCTGTGTTTTAGGTCTTAGGCCTTACCCTCCCTCACAGTTCCTGTCAGGATTTCTTAGGTGTGTGGGTGTTGTTGTGTCACTGTTATTAGTTTTATTAATTCTGTCAATTTTTTGGTGTGATTGTGTGTGTGTGTGCATTAGGACTCGGACATGTCCAAAGACACCAGGGTCTCAGGTTTCAAGAAGTGTGACTCGTGCTGTCAGAAGATGTCTCTGACAGACAGTCACACTTCTTGTACTTATTGCCTGGGACCCCTACACCTGCAGGACTCCTGTGCTATTTGTCATTCTTTCAGCCAGAGAGTCCTGCAGGAACGTAGGAATAAGTTGATCCTCAGGGGTCTTCTTAAGCCTGAGAACTCCCCGGCTAAGGTCGGCTCCGGGAAGCCCTCTAAGCCACCCAAGACCCAGAGTTCGGTGTCCAAGTCTGTGGTCTTGGTTCCGACTCCGCCAGAGTCGACATCGGCTCCGTCTGGAGCCGATCCTTCCTTCTTGGAAGTTTCAGTAATGGCGCCGATCGGCACCGATACCCTGGCTTCGGCACCCGTGTCGGCTCCAGCCGGAGCCGACACCCTAGCTTCGAAGCATGTTTCGGCTCCGGCCGGAGCCGAAACGTCTCTGTCTCCGCTCGGAGCCGACAAGCTGTCGGCTCCAGCTGGAGCCGAAGGTTCGTCGGTTCTGATGGCTCCGTCAAAAAAGAGGTCTAGATTTCCTTCATTGGAGCCTATTCACTCGGCTCCAGCCTCCCCCTTGCTTTCGGAGCGGAGCCATCGGAGCCGATCATCAAGGTCTTCCAGGCTCTCAGACCATGACTTAGAGAGAGTGGTGAGTAGACTATTAAAATCACAGGCACTGGCCCAGATGCTCCATAGCCCGTCTCAACAGACGGTTGCTATTCCACACCCTCCTGAGATTCCTCCTTCGACTCTCTTTCAGAGTTCGGAGCCGGAGATTATTGGTACCGTGACTGTTGGTGCTTCGAAGCCGATACCACACCTTTCGGCTCCGTCGTCCTCGACTCCTATCTCCTCCTTGAGACCCTCCTTGGAGGGATCCGGTCGTCGAGCTTCCCTGGTCGGTTCCGAGGGGGCGAGTGGCATCGGACCCTTGTCTGACCCCGTTCTCCCTCTCGGGGCTTCGGCCTTGGTGAGCTCGGCTCCGACATCTGCTTCAGAGCTTTCCCTTTCAGTGGGGCCGGGAGTCCCTGTTTCTTCGGAGCGGGGTCTCTCTGCCCTCCCTGGGAGGGGAGCCTTCGAGGTGATGAGGAGTGTGCTAGCCCCTGAGCTTAGTCAGCAGTTGGTTCCTTTAGCGCCTCCCTCTATGGTGCCTGTAGATGTCTCTTCCCACTCTCTTGCTCCCGGACCCAGAGATCCATCGCCCCAGGTTTCCCCATTGGGAAGAACTTCCTCTTCTGAGGTTTCTCCTGATCCTTCAGGAGAACCCCCACGTAAGAGGACCTGCAAGAGGAAGCACTTAGACTCCCCTGTGTCTACAACATCAGATACCGATTTGGATGAGTCGGAGGGGTCCCCAAGATCCCCCTCTGAGGATGTCTCCTTTTCAGACATCCTGGAACTCCTGAAACAGAGGGGGAACTGGCCCTCCATTAATCCCTCCGAGGATGAATCGGTATACCTGGAGGCTTTTGGATCTCGACCCTCCATCTCCTGGGTGTCTCCGCCTTTCGACCCCCTCATGGAAGTCATTGCTCGAAAGGCATGGGCATCTCCTGATTCGGTGGAACCAGTCCCCAGGAGGCCTTCAAAGTTTATCACGGCCACCACTGAAAAACAGTTTCTTACTAAAGGTGTCCCGGTTGATGCCATGGTGGTGGCGGCCGCCACCAAAAAGGAACTTGCAGATCCTTCCGTGCCAGTCCATCCTCCTAACAAGGAGTCTAGGACCATGGACAGGTATGGCAAGCGGATGTTTTCCTCAGCAACCTTTGCTATGCGTTCGCTGAATTATTTATGTCACTTCACCCATCTTCAAAGAGACATCCTCAAAGAATTGGGTGAAGTAGTACAGGATCCGTCAGCGGCAGGGGCTCAAGAAAAGATTGCCTCTCAGCTGGGAATCCTAAATTCCATAACCAACTCCTCCATGCGGCTCATTTCTTATGCAGCCGATGGGGCGAGTAGAGCTGCAGGCACAGGAGTGGCTCTCCGATGTCAGTCCTGGATGCGGCTCTGTAATTTTGCAGACCCTTTTAAGGCGTCCTTCACGAACTCTCCCTTTGATGGGACAACATTGTTTGGCCTTCAGGTAAAGGACACTTTGACCAGGTGCGAGCAAGACGGCAAGACTCTTTCTGCCGTAGGGGTCAGTTTCTCCACCCCTTCTAGACCTTACCCTAAAGGTCAGAAGGGAGGGAAAATGTGGTTCCGAAAATCTCAAGTTGTCACGCCTGACGCACGTGGTCAGTTTACCCCCAGAGGCAGAGGGGGTAATAACAACAGACGCCGCCCTAGGGGCAGAGGGGGTCCGCAGAACCAAGGCAGCAGAGAGCCTCTCTCTGACAAGCCTTTCCAACATCCCTGAGGTGTTGCCCGACTGCCCACCCTTGGAGGCAGTCTGGGGGAGATTATCACTGTACCCAGAAGCCTGGCTTTCCCTCTCTCAAGACAAATGGGTACAGTCGATCATATCCGAGGGTTACAAAATACCTTTCGAGAAAAGCCCCTTCCCTCAAAAAGGTTCCCTTCCAGACGTCCCAAATTGCAAATCTAGAAGTTTCAAAGCTTCTAGAGAAAAGAGCCATCCAGCCTGTTCCAGCAGATCATTTAGAATCCGGAATCTACTCAAGGTTCTTTTTAGTCCCCAAAAAGACGGGAGATTGGAGACCAATATTAGACCTCAGCAGACTAAACAAGTCTGTCAAAAAGACAAGATTTCGGATGGTCACACTTCAATCGATTTTGCCCTTTCTGGGCAAAAACAACTGGATGTGCTCCATAGACCTTCAGGATGCGTACTATCATATAAAAATCCACAGATGCTTCAGAAGGTTTCTCCGCTTTCGGCTGGGGACCAGTCATTTTCAATTCAGAGCCCTGCCCTTTGGTCTCACTACAGCCCCCAGAGTGTTCACCAAATGCATGGCAGTGGTCACGGCTCACCTGAGACGTCAAGGATTCCAGGTGTTTCCGTATCTCGACGACTGGCTCCTCTCAGCCACCACCAGGCATCAACTTCTCCAAGTCAGAGATTACACTCTACGTCTCTTAGGAAGTCAGTTAGGAATTTCGGTCAACTTCGAAAAGTCTTCCTTATCGCCCTGCCAATCTATTACCTTTATAGGCGCAGATCTAGACACTACTCGGATGTCAGCAAACCTAACAAGTCAAAGAATCCTAGATATCCAAAACCATGTTCGGATCATCCTATCCAGCAAGAAGGTACAAGCCAGGTTGGTCCTGAAAGTGTTGGGCCTCATGGCAGCTTTTATCACACTTCTTCCTCTGGCCTGTTTTTACATGTGTCTCCTGCAATGGATGTTGTTTACCCAGTGGTCCTTCCAACAGCTTCCCATGCGTCACAACATTCTGGTGACACAGACCTGCAAGAACCATCTATCCTGGTGGACTTCTTCTCCCTTAGTCCATTAGGGCAGACCATTTGTCCCCCCGGCCCCGGTAGCCACGGTCACTTCGGAAGCCTCCCTGATTGGGTGGGGGGGCATTATCAGGGGAGGATGGTTCATGGCACGTGGCAACCGTTTGAATACCACCTGCACATAAATGTCCTAGAGATGAGAGCAGTGTTTTTAACGTTGCAAGTCCTCAACGACTTTCTTCCCTTAGGAACAATTGCAGTTCACACAGACAACATGTCCGTGGTGTGGTACATCAACAAGCAGGGTGGGACCAAGTCCTATCCCTTGTGTCGAGAAGCTCTCAGACTTTGGCAATGGGCGATCTCCTCTCATCGGTTTCTGATAGCAACGCATATCCCCGGGAAAACCAACATAATAGCGGACAGATTGAGCAGAGCTATACTCATGCCTCATGAGTGGTCTCTCAAACAGTCTATTGTGGAAGAGATTTTTCAGAAGTGGGGCCGCCCATGCTGTGACCTTTTTGCTACACCCCAAAACAGCAAATGCCCAGACTTCTTCTCTCTCTTTCCACTTCCGGGCCATCCCCCCAGAGACGCTCTTACCCAGGATTGGCCCCGGGGACTTCTTTATGCTTTTCCCCCTTTTCCGTTAATACCTCAAGTACTCCAGAAAGCTACCGTCTTGAGAGCCAAAATGATTCTCATTGCCCCTTACTGGCCTCGACAAATTTGGTTCCCATTCCTTCATCGCCATCTCTTGGTGCAGCCTTGGCATCTGGACCCAGTTCCAGATCTTCTGACCCACCATTCGGGTCAACGGCACTGGTCCATTCGTTCTCTCAACCTCACAGCTTAGTTGCTCCACTTCCTTCCTTAGCCAGGCTTCCTATGATCTCTAACCCCATTAGAGATATCATAGTAGCTTCTCTTAAGTCCTCTACCAGGAGGATTTACTCTAGCAAATGGAAACGTTTTTCCTTTTGGGCAAAGTCTAAGAACATAGACCCCTTTACTACCCCTATTCAATCAGTCTTGGACTTTCCAGCTGAAATTTTTCACTCAGGTTCTTCTTTTTCCACAGTTAAAGTCCAGTTGGCAGCAATCTCGAATTTCCACGTCGGATTTGCAGACCAAAACATTATGTCCCACAAACTTTGTAAAGCCTTTCTCAAAGGGGTGTTCCTTCTTAAACCCCCTGTTAGGGATCCTCCACCACAGTGGGACCTAAATTTAGTACTGGCATCCTTGATACTTCCCCCTTTCGAACCGGCTGCTTCATGCCCATTAAAGTTTCTTTCTTGGAAGACACTTTTTCTAGTCGCTATTACCTCGGCTAGAAGAGTGTCTGAACTTCATGCCCTCTGTGTACGTCCTCCTTACTTAGTCTTCCACAAGGACAGAGTATCCTTAAGAACCAATCCATCCTTTTTGCCCAAGGTTGCTTCTAAGACAAATTTAAACCAATCCATTGATCTTCCTGTATTTTTTCCCAATTATTCTAACAGGGCGGAACAAAAATTGCATTACCTAGATGTTCATCGCCAACTCAGATATTACTTGGACAGAACGAAGCAATTCAGGAAGTCTGATCAGCTCTTCCTTTCCTATGCTGAAAATAAAAAAGGTCTCCCTGTTTCTAAAGTAACCTTATCCAGATGGCTGTCTTCCACCATTTCTGACATTTATCAGCTTAGGGGCAAACAACTCATTTCAAAACCTAAAGCACATTCTACAAGAGGTCTAGCCACATCTACAGCCTTTCAAGCTAGGCTACCCTTAGACTCTATTTGTGCAGCAGCCACTTGGGCCACTCCTCATATCTTCGTTTCCCATTACAAATTGGATTTGGCCTCCAGGGACAGGGCAAGTTTTGGTTCCACAGTTCTCAAGAGTCTGTTCCATTGAGCCACCCAGGATAGAGGTGCTAGGGACGCGGTCCCATCCAGCAAGAATGAAGGCGAGATTGACAACTTAACATTTAGAAGTTATGTACCTACCATAACGTTCCATGTTAGTTGTCTTCTCTCGCCTTTTCTTGCGTCCCTCCCTCCTGTCCCCCTAGCCTGGACAGACCTTGAACTTCCTATTTCTCTGGAAGATTGTTCTTCCTTGGACACCAGTTACTTCTGGACCTTGATTATCTGGTTTCCCCTTACAGCCTTTTTAGGTTAGTTGTTCTTCTTTCCTTGGTGGAAAGTTTATAGGCAGTTTTTCCTCTAGATACCAAACGAGATCTGGGTAATTACCGCCTTGCATCATGGGATATGGGGCTGCCTCGAGCTGGTAAAAGTGACTCTCGAGCTTAGCAAGTGCCGAGTCAGCAAGAAAGAAGGCGAGAGAAGACAACTAACATGGAACGTTATGGTAGGTACATAACTTCTAATTGCAGTTCATGTACTACCTGCATGGAGTGCTACAGCACTTGGGTTTTAGTTGACATTTTTTTCACATGTTTAAACTGTAGCAAACTGCATACTAGAATGTTGCAAGTAGTTACTACAGTTTAGACCACACACAGAGTGCAACAGCTTTCAGGTTTGACTACAAATACAATATTAGATCTTAAAAAGCCTGTATTGCATTAAAGAGAGATCTGGATTGGCTGATCACATCCCCAGCATTTTGCACCTGTGGCAGTTGCCCCTTTTGCCCCACCCTGTCTGTGTTACTGTATGTGAGTATATGTTTGTGTGTCTGGCCACCAGGGATAACTATTTAAAGTTATTTTCTTAATAACACTTGGTCAGAGGGAACACTAACCACCAGGGATAACTCTGCTGCATTAATGGCACTTAGGGTAGGTAGGGTGCAGAACAATAGCCACTAGGGATATCTCTTCATAATGTGTCTTAACGGCACTTAAACAAGACATGGGGTGGACACTAGTCACTAAAGATAACTCTGCTACATTAGAGATACATAAGGTTGAGGGGAACACTAGCCGCCAGAGATACTATACATAACATTCCATAAAGGCAATTGTTATGAAAAAAAAATTGATGTTTGTTAGGGGACCACTAGACACCAGGGATACTATGAATAACATGCTGTAAAGGCAAATGAGTGTTCCCCAAAGATCCATCCTTGGACCACTACTTTTCAATATCTTCACCAACTCACTCTACTCCTCTTGTCCACAATCCTCATTAGTCCATTTTGCAGATGACTCCACAGTTATCACCATTGCTAACTCACCCTCTGAACTTTTAACAGCTACCCAGTCTTCTTTCAACTCTGTTGAATCCTGGCTCACCAATAATCAGCTCATCCTTAATTCCAAAAAAAGCAAACTCTTACCCTTTCTCCCCAAAAATGTTACTCATATCAAATCTACTTTTCAAATAAAGTCACTAAATCACACTCTCATAGTTGCTGACTCCAGTACTAAACTCCTTGGTGTAACCATTGATGATCAGCTAAAATTTGACCTCCAACTGTATCAGGAAAACCCATCAAAAACTAGGACTTCTCTACAGAAATAAAAAATTCCTAACCCCTGAATCTAGAACCACAATCACACATGCTTATCTTTTGCCACGCATACCATACTGCTCCCAGACACTCAGAAATCTTAACTCCACCTTACTTAGCAAACTCGAATCAACCTATCACAAAATAGCCAGATTTGCTGCACAACAAACCTACAAATCTCACCACTGTATCTCTCTCAGACATCTAAACTGGCTTGAACTGCCACACCTCCTACTCCTCTTTCAGCTCCAAATTATACACTCCATTATTTATTCACCATCCTACTGTCTAGCACTAGGCACCATAATTTCCCACGATGTCCCATCCAGAGTACTCAGGAGCTCCACCCAAGACCTTTTACAAATTTACAAGCCCAAGCCCAAAATAGGAGCCATTACATACAGCTACCATCCCTCTATTGCTTAGAACAAACTCCCACAAGAAGTTAGATCACTTTCGCATCCTAAAGTATTCAAACTAGCCACTAAAGAGTGCTTACAAAGTCACTGGATTTGTACCTGTTCTCAGCCTCCATAAATATACCTTCACTAAATAACAAACCTAACTTCCTCTGTCGTACCGTCATTTCTTCTCCTCTATACCAAAACATTTACAACTTAAACTAGTCTACTTCATCATTTTTTTTACCTAACACTATCTCCTTTCCTTCTGCTGCAGTATTCTTCATAACATTTTTATAAATAATTGTAACTGCATATATATGATAACTGTTCTACAAGTTTATTATGAATGATTATAATGTTAACTGTGTTTGTAACAGTTATATTTTTGTAACTATGTTTTGGAGCTTTTCTCCCTGGGCCTCTGCTGAAAAAGGGCTTTTGCTCAGTCAGGCAATCCTGGTTAACAAATGTAAAATAAAATAAATAATAAAATGTGATTTTAAAAAGAAACACATGAATGGGATATCAGAGATATTCTGACAACTCAAGGATAGGCACTGGGTATGTGGAGTGTGTATGCATATGTGCACACATGCATGCAGACAAGTGTGTGTGTGTGTGTGTGTGTGTGTGTGTGTGTGTGTGTGTGTGTGTGTGTGTGTGTGTGTACTTATGTGTGGGGGAGAGTAAATGGTGGGGGTAACCTGTGCCAATGTGATGCATGGGTTACCAGTGTTAACTATCACAGGAAAGTGCTGATCTGTACTTGTGGTATTTAACCCTGATTCAGAGACATGCAAATTGGCCAGTAATGAGGTCTTTCCTCACTAAGGCTAATGTGCCCCTGAATCCCAAAACTCAGCATTGAGGAAACAGGGCTTTTTTATCGTAGCCCGTTAAGTGTGCACTGCAGTTCTTTCTAAATCCTAGGAACATTAATATGGAAAGGTTTATTTTATTATAGTTTTTAATTATGACTTTGGCAGTCATGTAAAGGGAATGAATGTTAGATAATGACTTATGAGTAACATGACCTAATGGATAAACTTTTTTTTTTTGTCTAACAGAAAACATTTTGCATAATTCATTTTAGGGGTCAAGGGAGGTCTTATACTAGACATTTTTTTGTGGCATTAAGTACTCTTCCTAGGGCTTATGTAAACAGTAGAAGAATGTGCATTTCTTTCTTTCTTTTTTACTCTAAGTAGAGACTTATTTTCAAAATATATTTAGGAGTATTCTGGGGGTATTCAGATTGCTTTGAGGATGTTCGGAACTGAGTGAACTCCGAATGGTATGCTTCTCTATTATAGTGAATCTACAGGTCAAGTAATTTTCTCAGTTTATTGGGCTTGTGGCATTCAGGATGACTTTGTTTTACAGTTTATCTATGGATATATATATTAACATTTAGGAGCTGATTTTACATGAAAATATTTGACAAGTTGTTTAAAATTAGAAAGCAATAGACCATGAAGTCAAGAAAATGGGGCATTAATATTATGTTTACAAACATGTTAGGTTATAGTGTAACTATTTACAATGATTGTTCTAAAACTGAACTAGCAATCTGGACTATAATATACAATTCATTGCTTTATTACAAGAATGTTAATTTGCTCATCATAATTTTCCTCATTAATTACCTGCTGGCCCAATTTTGAATTCTGTCATTAATAACAGTCTGTAATATGTATTATAAATTGATGGAGTTATTTTTCCCATTTCTTCTGTTGTGACATTTTTTTCACTAAATCTTTAAATTCAACTCTGTGTCTTTCGGCTTTTCCCGGTTAGGAGTCGCCACAGCGGAACTCCGGTCCGCTAATGATTGGCAGTAGAGTTTTACGTGCTGGCCTAATGCACAACCTTCAACGAAGGAACGCCCATTCACGAATGTCACCACACAGAAGACGCTCTAACTGAGAATCGAACGGGCAACGTCTAACTGTGAGGTGACAACGCTGCCGCAGCACCACCACCGCAGTACTAAATCTTTAAATTCAACAAAATCTATAAATATTTTATCCTCCAGCAACATGCAAAATCCTTATATATATATATATATATATATATATATATATATATATATATATATAATGTGTGTGTGTGTGTGTATGTGTGTACATATATACATGGGTATGCCAGTAATAAACAAAACCACCCATTGTTGACTAGCATAATATAGATGTCAAAATGTCGAGTATACCAAAGGCAGCACAGCATGTGCTGAAAACCTGACTTGACACAAAATCTTTAATGTTTAAAAAATTGCGGTAAAACTTGTTTTTTTCTTCTTCTTCTTTTTTTAGGTGGGGGGACAAACCCCACTCCAACCCCCTCCTAATTACATACAGTAACTCCAACACAGGGCAAGGAAAATTTTAGAACATCCGGTTTACTGAACAGACAATTGTTGGATTTTTGTTTTGTCATAACAGATAAGTGGAATGTATAATATGTGTGTGTGTGTGTGTGTGTGTGTGTGTGTGTGTGTGTGTGTGTGTGTGTGTGTGTGTGTGTATGTGTGTATATTTATGCAAATATATGTGGTTTAGGGTTAAAGAAATGGTTAGATATGGGGATAGTTTAAGTGTGTGTGTGTGTGTGTGTGTGTGTGTGTGTGTGTGTGTGTGTGTGTGTGTGTGTGTGTGTGTGTGTGTGTGAATGTACATGGTGAGTGCCCAAGCTGTCTTGTGTAGTGATAGTGTTATGGGAAAGGTTTTTTTATGTTAAGATGCATGTTAGGGTTAGGGGTAGAGCTAGAGTTAGCATGTATTACTGAGGTGGATTGGGGGGGGATTCTATATTTCTCTTACCACATGATTTTGTGTTGTTTTAATTACAGGTAAACTGTGTTTAAATCAGTTGTATGGTTCTTTTCCATTAATAGACTTGCCTGTCTGAAGTGTTTGCTGTACTTCTGAAAAATATAGACAGAAGTACATCCTGAAGATAGCTTATAATTAACAATTATCCTGTCAGTTAAGCTAGTAACCCTGACATGATTCAAGTAGTCATCAAACCTGTTCTGTACTTTTCAAGATGTGCTTTCAGTGATTTCTTAACTCTTCTTGATTGCTGCTAGTCTATACACTCAACATTTCAGTCTAAGACACAGTGTGGCTTTCTGGAGAAAAAGTAGAATATTTGAAGTGGAGTGCGATCATAATTGTAGGACTTTTACTTAGTAAGCCAAGAGTTACTATACTACAGTCACTACCATAGAGAGTATCTGGAACACAGTAAAAGATATGTGCATTTTATATATCATGTTTATTTCTCCAGCAGAAAGAAAGCATCCATTCAAGAGTTGGGAATATATACTTACCCTGTCTCAGGTCTTTGTCTTGAGATCCATTACAAGGGATAAGGTCTATGCTGTTGCAGCACAAGCAGCAAGAGTTGAGGAAAATTAATTTTCCAGCTGGTGTCTTAGCAAAAAAAAAAAAATAAATAAATGACTAATTGTTCCTCATTCAGTGCCATTTCTTCAACATGTGGCAGAATCAAAAACTGGCATTCCTGAGAGACATTTTGGAGTTAAACAGCAGCCTAAGTATGAGGCAAAAGAATATATGAAACCAAAGACAGGCATGGTGTTTTTTCATAGTTTTATTCATTAATGCCAGACTCATGGAGTTAGATGACTTACATACTACTTACCATGTATCTCTTCATGTTTAAAGTTTAGGTCACTGTTGTAGTAGCCTTGGCTGTTTGGGTTATATCCTGCCAAGGATAGGATAACCAGCCAGCCATCAAAGCTTCAGAGCACCCTCCATGTGCCTTAACAACTGTGGGTCTCAAGAAGAGACACATAAAAGCAGTAGTTAGGGTGCCAAAAGATTCAAAGCTCTCTTACTGTTGAAGAACATAATCCATAGGCTTTGTGGAACTCACAGTTAGCTAGCAATCCTTCAAGACTAGGCAGATAGTCCTGTTTTGCAGAAAACCTTCCACTGCATTATTTATTTTCCCAAGGAAAAGTTGCACTTAAGTTCATAGGTTCATAGATAAGTACCAGGATAGCTGTCCTTGTGGGCCATTTTAAGCCTAACCAATTTCCCCATTTGTGCTTGAAATAATCTCTCTGATTTGGCTATAGATTGGCCTTACCTATCCCATGGTTGATAATTATATATTACCCTAATGAGAATAACTGAGATCACACCACAGATAATTTCAGTGGATAAAGCATTTAGAAGTTGCCTCTGTCCATTAGTAGTAGGGTAAATTTTTTGTTTTCCATCCATAGATCTATGTTGCATTTGAAAATGGACAAGTATGAACTTTGTTTTATGATGATGAGGAGTCTGTTCCACAGCAGTGGTATCCTCTGTAAGATATACCTGTCCCTCCAAACCATTCTGTTGATGTTGAAGAAGAGATTTAGATCCATAGACCAAGTATTTCTGATGCCATTTGACTTGCTGATGCATAGTATTTCCATGAGGAATGGGTTGGAAGATGCCTTGTATGCCAGACACAGCTCACCTTTTAGCAGTCTGTAGGATACTGAGTATACTTTTCCTGTTAATGTACATATTTTATGATAAGAAATGTTTTTGTTATGAACTGTCACATCTGGTAAAGAGATTTTTACTTTGAGAATGCACGTGTGAAAAAAAAAAACAATGTCTAAAAATCTGATGTGATGTTGCCCTATCTCGCCTTCATTTTTTACTGGTTGGGTTCGAAACCAACCCTCAGTTCCAACTCGGCCTTATATAAAAAGCTCGAGGTCTTCTACTAGCTCATGGCTGAAAACCCTATCCCATCATGCCCTAGGAAAGTTCCCCAAATCTCGTTTGCCTGAAACAAGATTTAGTGTTTCGTAATGGCTCTGGCTAAGTGAAATCATTTCTCTTTTCTTCTTCTTCTTCTTCTTTTGGCTTTTCCCGGTTAGGGGTCATCACAGCGGATCACCTGTCCGCTCATGATTGGCAGTGGAGTTTTACGGTGTCGAGTTGCCAGCCTGGCGCCCAACCTTCCACAGAAGGCACACACACACTCGCGCACTCACACCTAGGGCCAATTTAGAGTATCCAATCCACCTACAGCATGTCTTTGGGATGTGGGAGGAAACCGGAGCGCCTGGAGGAAACCCACACGACCACAGGGAGGACATGCAGACTCTGCACAGAAGGCACCCCAGCCGAGGATCGAACCGGAGGACCTCTTGCTGTGAGGTGGCAATGCCAACTGCTGCACCACTGTGTCCACCCAAATTATTTCTCTTTTCTGATAGTGTTATATTATCTTGTTTTAGGATAGTTTGTAGTTTATATTGTTAGTTAACTCTTTAAGCAGTTTTGGTGTGTTTGCTGCTCTTGTTTTTTGCTGTTGGCTGTCGTTCCTTTTTTCCATACCCTATCCCAGCTTAAGCCCATTTTTAATTAGAGGGCTTTTATTTTCTTATTCAAGCTCATTTAAATTAGAGAGCTGTTAATCTGAGTTATTTATCTCTAGTTATCCTGCCTTTTAGATTAGGCTCGCTCGTTTAAGTTAGAGGGCTGCTTGGCCTGTTTAAATTAGAGGGCTTTTTTCCTTTACAGTGTGTGTTAAAAAATATATATGTGTATATATATATATATATATATGTATGTGTGTGTTTGTGTGTGTGTGTGTATAGTTGTAGTGTCTCATATTTGCTGTGCCTTCTTTCTGCTAGTCATTGTTATTGTAGACTGTAGTCATGTCCAAACAACCTAAGGATACTAAACCCATGGGTTTTAAAAAATGCATAAAGTGCAGCCAAAAATGTCCCTTACAGATGGGCATACTGTATGCATCTACTGCCTCGGAGCAGTACACCTTCAAGAATCGTGTGCTGTATGCCACTATTTCAGCCATAGAGCATTACTGGAAAGGAAGAACAAATTAATCCTTAGGGGATTACTAAAGACCCCCTTTTCAGAAGCCATTGGAGAAGGTCAGGATCCTTCTAAATATAGCCATTCCCCTTCATCGAAATCTGATAAATTGGGGAAAAGATCTTTTTCATTGGAGGCTCAGTTGGAGCCGAAAAAAAAAAATTGTCAAAAATTTCATCTTCGGACCCGAAGACTGTCAGGTCTGAGAAGCCTTCCACCCTGGTTCCTTCAGTTGTAGAGCCGTTGGTGTTTCAGGTATGGAGCCGGTCCCCAGAACTGGAACCAGTTTCTCCTACTTTGACATCCCCTTTACTTCAAGCATCTAAATCCTCTGCTTCCTCCACTTGATCCTCCAGGAGCCTCTCTGATGATGATGTGGATCGCGTGGTTGGAGGCTATTGAAGACACCAGCACTTGACAAACTTTTTTCGGATCCAACCCAGAGGGTTTCAGAACCGACCAAGCCTACCCTGTCACCATCGATTCCTCCTTCGATCCTGCTCGGGACTTCAGAGCTGGAATGTCTCGAACTGGTCGTAGTGGAACCATCGGAACTGAGACCTATTCCAGGAGCTTCGGGCCCAACTACTGCTTTGAACTCAAGAAGCCTAGGAGCCAATGCTCTCCGGTCTGGGGAGGATAGTCGGATCGGACAGTTGTCAGATCCGAACTTGCCTCTCAGAGCCAACCACCTTGGTTCCAGGGGTGCCTTCTGGTTCTTCAGAGCCGGGAGCTTCCTTGGATCAAGGGCGAGGGGCCTTCGAGGTGATGAGAAGAGTACTGTCTCCACAGGCAGCTCCACTCTCAGGTCCAATCATTCTTCCCCCAAAGGTACCAATGTCTGTCTTGGCGCCACTGCAGCCACAGAGACGTAGAGACCCTAGGCCTCAGGATGCCCCATTGGGTGAACCGCTCTCTTCCAAATCCTCTCCATAATACCCTTCTAAAGAGGTCCCTTGTAAGAGATTAAGCGTTTAGACTCCCCAGAAGAGTCCATCACATCTGATACAGACCTTGATGAGTCAGAAGGTCCTCACGGTTGCCCACTGAGGATGTCTCCTTCGCAGACATCCTGGAAATACTTAAGCAGAGAGGCAGCTGGAAGCCCATCACCCCTTCTGAGGAGGAGTCTGTATACCTGAAGGCTTTTGGGTCTCGCCCTTCCACCACATGGGTGTCTCTGCCTTTCGATGAACTGATAGACCTAGTTTGTCAAAAGGAGTGGGAGCCTCCAGACTCAGTGGACCCTGTTCCCCAGAGGCCATATAAGTTCATAACATCCTCTACTGATAAAAACTTACTTACAAAGGGTGTCCCAGTAGATGCTATGGTGGTGGCAGTGGCCACCAAAAAGGAACTGTCAGAGATGTCTTTTTCTGTCCATCCGCTGAACAAAGAGTCTCATACGATGGACAGATATGGAACGCGCACCTTTTCATCAGTGACTTTTATGCTCAGATCACTGAGTTATCTCACCCACTTTACCAGACTTCAGTAGCTGAAGGGGTAGCAGAAAATGTTTCCTCATAGCTCTCCATCCTGAATTCAGTGGTAAACTGCTCCATGAGACTCATTTCTTATGCAGCCGATGGAGCGAGTAGGGCAGCGGGTTCAGGAATTTCCCTAAGGAGACATTCCTGGATGCACCTGTGTGATTTTGCAGAGCCCTTTAAATTTTAAACGAACCAAAAAGCAAACTATGAAAATTAATAGCACAGAGAGAGCTGGACAAATGGACCACAACTCCAACTGGGATGAAAAGTTTATTGAGCGCTTTCATCCTGGTAACAAGACTTCATCAGAATAATCACAAACATAAAAGACATCCATTTAAATACATCCTGCCCTCATTTAATTGGTCAACCAATTACGTTATTAAATTAATTTTTTAAAAATTTAAGCTATATATCCTATTAAAAGATTGTATAAAACATGCACAATAGAATAGACTTTTGAAAGCATCCCATTCACAAAAAAATATGCAGCTTTAAGTTTCAGTAATGCACTTAATGATATCTGATCATTATGGCCAGGTAGTTCCATTCCATTTGCCCTAATTTGCCATGTACTTTCCTTGTGCTCCAAAAAATCATCCATGCGACCCCCTCAATAACCAAAGTCAACGTGGTGAAAGACAAAAAATTTAAAATAATGTGTAAAATTAGAATTTACATGTTTAAATAGGGTGTTGTTATCAGCCTTGTTCTTAATGTCATAAAAGTGATGATATATTCTTTGTTTCAAAGCCTTCTTGGTTTTTCCTATATCATATCCATTACATAATTGACACACTGCCGTGTAGACCACCCCTTTTGAATAACAATAGTATTTTTTTCTTAGGTCAATGAACACATATTCCTGTTCTAAAATATGTTTACACTGTGTACACCATCCACATTTGTAGGTACCCCAGTTTTCAACTTTTTGCAAAATGTCTTTCCAATATGTTTTCACACTACCATCTTTTTTATACACTACCTCTAGTTTGTCACCCAATACCAATTCTCTATCCGGGATCTAAGTAAAATATGTTCCAGTGTTTCATAATGATATTTTTGATGTCAAAAAATTGGAAAGTTAAAAGGCAAAATCAGTGACCTATGAAATTTAGCTTGACCAATGGGGATATTAGTCTGGCTGACCTCGACTTTAGTACCTAGAAGAACTTTAAATGTACCTGATTGAAACATTAATTTTATGGTGCTAAACCAGGGTGCTGTTACTCTGATGCTTACTTTGATGGCTCCGAAGTCTTCTTAAGGCACTCAGTCTTGCTGGCTGAGTTTTGCTGAAATCAAAGTGTGGTTATAGTTGCATTCACAGTCTGTTGCATACAGAAACTTACAGAATATACACTAATGAGAGAATATACTTTGCAGCATCAAACTCAGAGCAGTAACAAATAACTTTTTATAACAAACCACATGAATTAATGTTGCATCTTCAGGTACTGTTCTACTTTACTTCTTGAACAACATGGATGATGTGAGAGATATAACATTTACCTTGGAACAAGTGTGTGTTCCTACACAGATATCGCTAACATAACTGAATTAATACATATCTTATATACAGTTCTAGTCATGCACACACATATAGATTTCCTCTTGGTATTCTATTTTGGAGAATTGCTCATCCTGTAGAAACAATGCTGATTGTTGTAGATGGTGACTTGATGATATTATTTTTAAGCTTCCTTGCTTAACAATGTCAATTTTTTCTTTGGTATTCTACTTTGATATTTGTATGAGAACATCTGTTCTTGTGCAATGCTGACTTCAAACTTTCTTACTTAACAATGTCATATGATGCAGATTGTTTTCCTGTTGTCCAGCCTTTAAGAAACCAAATTAGCTTTTTTCTGGCAATGTGAAAACATACATCCTGTTTTTACATTTTTGCTCTTACTGACAATGTAATGCATACACAAGAGGTCAGTGTCAAAGGAAAAAACTTCAAAGACCAATACACGTAAGGTTCAGTTAAGGCACTTTTAATTGACTTGCCGCAAGGAGACAAAAACATGCAAATACAAGAATCTGTCTAACTACTAACAGGAAGTATGTTCATTCTTATACAGTTTTACAAGACATGGCCTTCTATGGCTGACATAATCAAACACAACTTTCAGTATTGTTCTACAACAGATGTTACTCAGATTTTCTGCTGACATGACTAGATTTGTGAGAAACTTTTGAGAAAAACAACCTGGCTTTGGTGACCATGAATCCGTTTACAAGCATCTATTGTACAGTGTTACATTTCAAGGTACTTTTCTAACTCAGATACAAGCAAATGCTGATTGCAGTTCATATTTTCAAGCAGGCTTTGTTCTAATTATCTGTAACTTCTACAGCTGTGTATTTTCTCATAGCACAGCGGAACTTCTTGTCTAAGTTTCATACAAGTAGTATTGTTCTATTCATTATTTTCCTAATGCAAGCAGAAATCACCTGCTTCTCAGTAAATTTCCAAGGCATAAGCAAGATTTTAGCTAACAATACAAAGTCAGAAAGCAACTGCAGTTTGTACAGATTTATGCAGTATGAAATAGAATAAATATGTTAACCCTTTTCAAGCTCTAAATGCACTAAGCATATTGCTAATACACACTTTAATACATATTTTTCTAACATTTCCCCCCATTAATACTTTTATTCTACTATCAAAATAAGCATAAACAGTTTGTTTTCTTCTCCTAACCTCTTCCACTCAGGATTTGCAGTTAAGACAGTCATTCAGTTTAAACTTATGAAAGCATTTTTAGTCTTTTAACAGTTCTTCAAACTCAGTACTTTGATATAAGGTTTCAGAAACTGAAATGTCTATAAGGTCTTTAATCAGTCTTTTCATGCAGGGGATACCACAACAAACACATACTCCCAGTAGGAGCATACCTACACAACCCACCCCCAAACCATTTCTGGAAAAAGTCCGTCAGTGGGTTTGGGCCTGGTTTGGTCATGGCCGACACTTGCTGAATTACCTCAAGATGATTGTCTATCTTGTGTTTATGGTCAGAAATATACGAACAGCATTCTTCTTGGATTAAAGTGCACGTACCACCTCTCACCGCTAGGGTGAAGTCGAGAGCCATGCGGTTTTGGAGCACTACAGTTTTCATAGCATTCAGTTCATCAGTCACCAATTTGAGAGCAGAAAAAGTTGCGTTGCTCATTACTTTGAGAAGTTTTGACAGTTTTCTCAGCTCCCAGATCGATTTCACTGCTCCATATGCTGGTAATATGCCTGTCCACGATATAACGCTATCACTCAAGTCCATGTGTGTCAGTCCTTTGCCTAGAGAGTGATGGTCTTTCCAACGCGCATCGATTTGTCCCACTGGATTTACAGGTTTCTTGACATCCTCTCGGACATTTCGAATTTTTCCTCGAGGCAAAACTGCAGTGTGTAGTATGGCCAGAACCAGGTAACCCAAAAAACAACTGCCGGACCAATTCTCAGGTAACCATTTGTATGCCTTAATGCCACACACAAAATAACAGTCCTCTACTTTAGTAGTAACCTTTCTATGAATATACACTCGCCCTGCATGAAACATTTTTCTATCAATTGTAGACAGCTGTTTATAAAGAACAGAATAATGTTTTACTTCATCAAGTGTTTTGTGCATCAATCCAAGAAATGAATCATAGTTTGTATTACAATAAAGATCTACATTGTTACCTTTAGTGTAACATTTATAAGGAACAGTCACATTGCAATTGCTCCAACCCACCTGAACAGTATCATTTTTATAAAAACACACAGTTCCCTTTTGTGGAATAGACAAGTGCAATGCTATTTTATCTTGAGCTGTAATGGTTGAGGTATCATAAACCAAATTCTCCCAGGTCTCATTGACCCCTAGGGGGACCATAGTCATTAATAACCCCCCCCCCCCGTATGCTATCGGCAAAGCTGTGCAAATCCAGCAATTCGAAACATTGAAAGTCTCAGCATACACATATTTAATTGCCTGATAAGTGTTAAAGTTTGGATGCCAGTTTATGAGTAACGCTTCACGTTTATTCAGTTCAGTCTGTGTGGCTGGGAAAAGAAAAGGCCACAACAAAAAGATTATTGTCACTAATGCAGTTAACAGGATGATTATGCAATACTTTTGAGGAAAGGGTTGTTCTGCATTCCTGTTTCTTCTGGACTCTATCATTTTTTGCTCTTGGCATGTAACAAGATTTTTGTCCAGTTTAAAGTTTTTAACTAATTTACAGTGCATTAGGTGGATCCAGGAGGCACGCTCCGCGATTTTGACTGCAGTGGGTGTTGACAAAAGCACTTGATATGGACCATCCCACTTCAGAGACGCCCAATTCTTCTTAACTATCTTCAGCCAGATCCACGCTCCAGGGGGCACTGCCACTTCTGATGGTCTGGTTTGTTCTTTATCTGAAACAGAATTTAACTGCAGCAAATGTTTAGAATTTAAGAGGTTTTGCATATACTCAGCTAATATACTGTTAGCTTCCTGGTCTGCGGGCATGAGAGATTTCCACTGAGGTATATAGTAAGCCCTTCCAAAGAGTTTTTCAAAAGGAGTCAATCCTTTTGCATTCAGAACAGTTCTCATGCTCAACAGTGCCAGGGGCAGACAGTACATCCAATTTCTCTGCGTTTCTGTTATTAATTTTCTTAGCTTACTCTTTAAAATCCCATTATGCCTCTCTACTAGCCCTGCTGATTGTGGGTGATACGCACAATGATTTTTTAGAGAAATGCCAAAATGTCTACTTAACTGCTGTATGGTCTGATTTACGAAGTGTGTGCCGTTGTCACTGTAGATCCTTTCCGGAATGCCGAATTTAGGGATGATTTTTTTAACAAGGACTTTGGCCATGGTTGCTGCATCTGGATTTTTAGTCGGAAAGGCTTCCACCCATCTGGAAAACATATCTACAATGACAAGGCAATACTTCTTATTTTCACATTTATTCAACTCTATGAAATCCATACAGATAGTATGAAACGGATACGGTGGTGTAGGGAAACTCCCTTGCTTGGGCTTTAACGCCCCTTGTGCATGATGTTTATTACAGATGTGGCATAACGAACACAATTTTTTAGAGTAGTTTGTAAATCCATACGTCGTGAACACTTGGTTCACCAGCTGTACCATCCCCCCTGTTGAGACATGGCACTGCCCATGGCTCAACAAAGCTGCATATCTAAACAAAATAGATGGCAATATCGGTTTTCTTTCTTTAGAGATGTACAGCCCCTTTTCGAGAATTGCTCCTCGTTTTACCCAGCTTTGTTTTTCAGTTTGCATAGTAAGTGTCTGCATTGTCTTTAACATTTCTAAGTCTAAAATCTCAGAGGGTTGTAGTTCCTCATTCAAAAGAAATACTTCTGAAGCTGTCTGCTTTGCAGCTGTATCAGCTCTCGCATTACCTTTTGAAATCCTGTCCTGTTGCTTGGTATGAGCTGTGCATTTACAAATAGCTACTTTCTGAGGTAACTGAATAGATTCTAAAAGATCTAAAATAAACTGTGCATGACTGATTGGTTTGCCAGTAGATGTTATCATTCCTCGGTTTTTCCACTGTTGCGCAAAAACATGTACAGTAGAAAAAGCGTACTGGCTGTCAGTAAAAATGTTCACACGTTTACCCTTTGCTAAGGTACATGCCCGTGTCAAGGCAATCTATTCTGCTGCCTGTGCAGATAAATTATGTGGTAAAGATTTCACTTCTATAATGTCTATGTCAGAAACTACTGCATATCCTACTAGGTTCTGTCGTGCAGGACCCCTTTTGCATGAGCCGTCCACGTAGTATGTTACCTCGGCATCATCCAAGGGAACATCCGTAAGATCTTTTCTAGGCAGTGTCTTTTGCTCAATCACCTGCAGGCAGCTGTGTGGTGTGCCATCTGCAGGGGTTGGGAGCAAGGTAGAAGGGTTCAAAGTCGTACATTGTTCAATTGTCATATGAGGTTGGCTCAAGAATATAGTCGTACAGAAAAGATGCCTAGCAGGGGAACGATATGCTACCTTCTCTTGTAGTAAAATAATTGCGACTGCATGAGGCACTCTCAATGTGAGAGGGTGGAACAACACTACTGAGGCCAAAGTCTGTACTGCCATTGCAGCTGCAACTACTGCTTGTACACAGTGGGGTGAAGACCGAGCCACTGGGTCCAGTTGTGATGAATAATAAGCAATAGGGCGTTGCTTGTCCCCATGCTGCTGTGTTAACACTGATGTCATATAACCTTGCTTACAATCTACAGTTTGGAAAAAACGTTTATGATAGTTTGGTAATCCCAAAACTAATGAGGACGCTATTAACTATTTCAATTTGCAGAAAGCAGATTCTGCTTCTGGTGTCCATTGTAACAAATCCTGTGCTGCCATAGGTTTTTTATAAATCAGGTTAGTCAACGGTGCAGATTCCAAAGCATAGTTTGGAATCCAACTCCGACAAAAATTAGTCGTACCCAGGAAAGACATAATTTCCTTCTTGGTAGTGGGTTTTGGTGCTTGCAAAATCGCTATTTTTCTGTCCTCATCTAATGTCCTACCTTCCTTGGATATTACATATCCTAGGTATTTAACTTGTTTTTTCCAAAGCTGCAGTTTATTTTTGTTTACTTTATGTCCTTCAGTGGCTAAAAATTGTAATAGCGCTATGGTATCTTCTTTACAATCTTGCTGGGTGGGGGACACCAGCAGGATATCGTCAACGTAAAGCAAAATCTGGCTACCTCTTGGTGGGGTAAATCCCGCCAAGCTGCTTGGCATTTCTTGTGAGAATATTGTTGGACTTTCACAATACCCCTGTGGTAGTCGCGTATATGTATACCTTTTCCCCTGAAATGTGAATGCAAACTAATGCTGGCTGTCAGGGTGTATCGGTATCGAAAAGAATGCATTGCTGATATCTACCACAGAAAAATATTTTTGTTGAGGTTTTAAGTTATTCAACAGGGTGTGTGGGTCTGGCACCGTAGGTGCCCTTGGTAATACTGCGTCATTTACAGCTTGTAAATCTTGGACCATACGCCACTCTCCATTCGCTTTCTTAACAGGAAATAAGGGTGTGTTACATGGTGAATCAGGAGATTCCACCAGCACCCCTTCCTTAAGTAAAGCTTCTATAATAGGTTTTATTCCTACCTCTGCATCTTTTCTTAAGGGATACTGTCTTTTTTGTGGTCTAAATGCTGACTATGGCATAATAGTAACTGGTCCCGCTGTATGAATAAGTCCTACGTCTGATTTTCCTGTTGACCAGAGCTTTTCTGGTATATTCTGTAAGGCATTCTCTTCCTCCTTCAATAGGAGTGCTAATCAGCTGTCCTTGCTAGACTGCAAGTGTACAGCTGGGTGGGTCTGAGTTATCCAATTCAGCTTCTGCATTTGTATTCCCTGTTGTGACAGTTCAAACAATGTTTTTCCCATCTCGTGACTTTTTCTCCTAAGTCTACCCATTTCACATTTTTGTCCTTAGTTAAGCTAACATGTGGTAACCAATTAGATTTGTAAAGTGCAAAGAACTCCTAGGGCAATGAACAGCTGGCTACACTGTTCCCTTTTGTCTCCCAGTACAGATTACGTAATATCAATCTGTTTGCACGATTTCTAAACAATTCTTGCTCATATTCCTTATCAGGTCCTGTTGTGTTACAATAGTACAGAGTACAGTGCAACAAATGCTGTTTATCAATGTCAAGGAAGGGGAACTTGCTGATGGCTACATTCATCAACTCTTCGGTCACCGCCCCTGGACCAGTCGTAACCAAGTCCTGGCTGTACCAATAAAACATTTCACCCTCTGATTGCACTGCAAAGGTATCAATTTGTCGCTGTGCTTCCATACCCTGCATAGTCGGAACTACTGCTATACCAAATAGTTGCATAAGGTCTATGCCCAAGAGGTTTACTGGGCATTTTGCAGAAACAACAATTTTACTTTAAAGACAACCAAACACAGCTTCAGGGATAAAGCCAATAGATATCCAAGGATCAAATGATGGAATACGCTAGGATGTAGAACCTTCTTTATTAACGCATATATTTCCAACAAATAAAACACGTTTTCGTTGCCAAATGCAACTTCTTCAGACAATCAAAGCACCTGAATGTTTAGTTTAAATACACAAATAGTTGATCACATGTTGTTCCAATTAACGAGTTAAAGGAATATACATTAAAAGTACTGTGTACTTGAACAATAAAACATTTTGATCTGGTTGAATAAAAACATATATATCCACAAAAATAAAACCATGTATTTTTAAAAACATTGGATGTGTCACAAAACCAAATATGTTCATAATAATCTAAAAACAATTAGAAAGTCCTCTAAATGTTAGAATTTATATGTCTATGCTATACTAGCCTTGAGTTTAAGTATAGGCTTGATGGAAATATAGTCATTTAAGCCTGGTTTCTTGTTGGAATCCAGGGAGATCTGCCAATGGGTCTCCCTTTGTTCCAACCTGGCCTGCCATGGTCCCCCCCTAGGATCCTTGTCTATACTTTCCAGGACAAAAAATCTATATCTGGCTGTGGGACATGTCAATGTATGTTTGTACAAAGCATTGTTGATGTTAGTTTTTTGCACATCATACATATGTTCATATATCCTGCGCTTGAGAGTGCGCTCTGTTTTGCCCACATAGTATGCTGGACATTGTGTGCAAATAGCCAGATATACCACCCTTTGACTGTTACAGTTGTAGTATTCTCTTGCTTTGATGACTCTATTCAAAGCTATAATAGTAACTTGTTCGTCCTGTATGATATAAGAGCATTGTGAGCAAGTACCACATTTATACGTACCCTTGCGTGTACGTGCTGTTTTATTCTGGATGGGGGCGTGTTCCAACAAACTTTTGATGTTTTTACCTCTACTGAAAACAGTCCTCATTTCTTTGCCTTGCAAGTTAGGCAGATCAGTGAATGCCATAAATGCTTCCCACTCCTGTAAAATGATATCCCTAATGTCACTTGAGTTGGTACTATATTGTGTGATAAAGGCATGATGAAAATCTATATTGTTTTCATGCATATCCTGTCTCAGTGGGGTGGTTCCTGTCCCTAACACTGGGGTATATTTATCCTTTCTACCAATAATAACTTGTTCTTGAATTTGGTTGATAAACCATACAGGATATCCCCTGTCCTGGAACATGGACCTCAATTTGTGGCATTCCATGAGGAAGTCTTCATCCTCTGACGTCATGCGTGAAATTCTGACATACTGTCCCTTGACAATGCTTCTTTTCTGGTATAACGGGTGTAAACTTTTAAAGTGAATATAGCTATTAGAATAGGTGGGTTTTCTATATACATTAGATTTAAAACCCCCTTGTAATTTCATACTGAGCAGGACATATACAAATACTCAACCCTCTCTTCATGTATTTGGTGCGTGAAAGTGAGAAAATCTGTTGTGGAAGCTAAATAATCCATAAATTCCTGAATGTCGCTATAAGACCCTGTCCAAAAAATACAGATATCGTCCAGAAACCTATAGTAAGCTACCCAATGTTGTTTAAAAATACTGTTAAATACAAATTTACTTTCCCAAATGGAGAGAATAATATCTGCGTATGTCGGGGCACAATTTGCCCCCATAGCCACGCCTGAAATTTGCTTATAATATTCTCCCCCAAAATGGATAAAGTTGTGATGTAATACAAGTTTCATTAAATTCATAATCAAAAAATTGTCCCGAAGTTCTGCTGTCGGACAAGATGTAATAGCCTCATCCAACCATTGTAGACCTGTTTCATGTGGAATCACAGAGAACAGGTCCACAACATCAATGGTTAGAAATTTGAGATTAGGTACCATAAGGTCTGGAGTTATCCGCTTTAAAAATTCCCAAGAATCTTTAAGAAGATGGGAAGACCTGGGCCATAGTTTTTTAAATTTATAGTCCAGGAATTTTGAGATAGTAGAAATCTTGGAACCCTTAGCCGCTACTATGGGTCGCAGGGGGGGGTCTAGTAAATTTTTATGGACCTTAGGAACCCCAAACATGGAAGGTATTTTAGGTTCTGTGTTGTGTAAAAAAGTATAGATACCCTGGTCAATCACTCCTGTGTCTAACAACTGTTTAATAGCTAGGTCTATTTTTTTATAAGCTATATTGATCTCGTTTAAGGATACCGTGGTGTATCTACAAGTGTTGTTAAGTATATTAAACATTTTACCTTCATATAGGACCTGGTCCATAACTACCATCCCCCCTCCCTTATCTGGTTCCATGATTCTAATGGTAGAATCCTGTCTCAAGGATTCCAAAAGCTGTCTCTCAGGGGATGTTAAATTGGTCAAATATTTTTTCTGTGTGCCCTGATTCCTAATCCTTTGTTCAATTCTCATTTCCAAATTCTTGAGTTGCGGGTGAAGTGGTGGATTGAAAGTACTGGTTCTATGCGGGATGTCATCCCTAGTATAGTCTGTATGACCCAAAAGGTTCTCTAAGTTGAGCTTCCTAATAAAGAGCTTTAAATCTATTATCACTTGAGTAGTATCACTATACCTACTAGGGACATATTTCAGTCCTTTAGTGAATAGTTGAAAAAAAGTTTCTGTGATCTCCAAGTGACTGTAGTTGTAAATAGAAAAGCCCCCTGATTTACATATGATGGAAGAAGGTTCGAACTCGTAAGTTACACCACCTTCCAACTCATTAGAACTTGCAGTAGCCTGTATTGTATCCCTTAATGTCTGTTCATGTAACTCCTCGTGTTCTCCCTGTGAGGGGGACTTGGAGGCAAAAAAGACTGAGATGTACTCCTTTGGTTGCGGATCCTTTCAGACCTCCTAGGTAATGGGTCAGCTGCCCATTCATCAAGCCTATCCAAGCCCTGTTCTTGCTCATCTGGTAACTGCCCAGAAAAGGAAACTGTTCTTTGATGTTTAAAATAATTGGAATGGGAAGAGGGTGGCATAGGGTATTGGTGACCTTCACTATATTCCCTTATATCTCTCTGTAACTTTCTACATTTTCTTTTAGCAATAACTTCACATTTACTGTCTATATCCTGCCTTATTTTGTAATACTTGTTTTTACTTTCCTGTACTTGAAACAAAAGATCAGATGTAACTGCTTCGTTATATTTTAAAATGTCTTTGTCAAGCATAAGTAATCTCTTTTTCATTGTTTCTTATAATAGCTTGTACTATAGCCAGCCCACAATTGTCAAAGGCTGTAACTAGTTCTTTATAAAATTCGCTATCTTTAACAACATTATTAGGATACTTGTGTATCCTGAGCCCCTTAGGTACCAAACGTTTGCTAAGACACTCTTTTAAATATTTATTATCTAAATTAAGTTTACGGTACCTATATAGGCAAGATTCGAGTGCCGTCATAGAGTCCTGAAAAGTTATAGTCCTTTGGTTCGCGTGTATCGGGCTCTGTGATGTAGTAAAAGAAGGTATATCTTTATACCATTCTTGAAAAGAAGAAACCGGCATATGTAAAAATTCCACTTCTCTTGGAGCCCCCGAACCTGTATCGGTATTTAGTTGTAGTAGCCTTGGCGTTCTTTGAAAGTCCGTGATGTTAGAATTACTTCCGGAATCGGGAAGTATAGTTCCGCTACCTTGTCTTTGACCCATATGAACCGGTCCTTCTTGACCATCCGGTATAGCGAATGAAGTAGGTTTCGTTAGTACCTGCTGCAAACCCTTCCCTAAGGGTACAAGTATATCAATAAGTTCACTTAATTGGCCAGACAGCTTTCGTATTTCGCCCACCTCGGTGCGAAATGTAGAGACTTGGATATCGGCTGTAGATATCTCCCCTGATTCCTCCATTGATACGCCAAACAAACAAAATGAAGAGGGAAGCTGAAAATAACGAAAAAGACAACCAAACACAGCTTCAGGGATAAAGCCAATAGATATCCAAGGATCAAATGATGGAATACGCTAGGATGTAGAACCTTCTTTATTAACGCATATATTTCCAACAAATAAAACACGTTTTCGTTGCCAAATGCAACTTCTTCAGACAATCAAAGCACCTGAATGTTTAGTTTAAATACACAGATAGTTGATCACATGTTGTTCCAATTAACGAGTTAAAGGAATATACATTAAAAGTACTGTGTACTTGAACAATAAAACATTTTGATCTGGTTGAATAAAAACATATATATCCACAAAAATAAAACCATGTATTTTTAAAAACATTGGATGTGTCACAAAACCAAATATGTTCATAATAATCTAAAAACAATTAGAAAGTCCTCTAAATGTTAGAATTTATATGTCTATGCTATACTAGCCTTGAGTTTAAGTATAGGCTTGATGGAAATATAGTCATTTAAGCCTGGTTTCTGTTGGAATCCAGGGAGATCTGCCAATGGGTCTCCCTTTGTTCCAACCTGGCCTGCCATGGTCCCCCCCTAGGATCCTTGTCTATACTTTCCAGGACAAAAAATCTATATCTGGCTGTGGGACATGTCAATGTATGTTTGTACAAAGCATTGTTGATGTTAGTTTTTTGCACATCATACATATGTTCATATATCCTCGCTTGAGTGCGCTCTGTTTTGCCCACATAGTATGCTGGACATTGTGTGCAAATAGCCAGATATACCACCCTTTGACTGTTACAGTTGTAGTATTCTCTTGCTTTGATGACTCTATTCAAAGCTATAATAGTAACTTGTTCGTCCTGTATGACATAAGAGCATTGTGAGCAAGTACCACATTTATCGCATTGCGTTATGCGTGCTGTTTTATTCTGGATGGGGGCGTGTTCCAACAAACTTTTGATGTTTTTACCTCTACTGAAAACAGTCCTCATTTCTTTGCCTTGCAAGTTAGGCAGATCAGTGAATGCCATAAATGCTTCCCACTCCTGTAAAATGATATCCCTAATGTCACTTGAGTTGGTACTATATTGTGTGATAAAGGCATGATGAAAATCTATATTGTTTTCATGCATATCCTGTCTCAGTGGGGTGGTTCCTGTCCCTAACACTGGGGTGAAGGATGAAGGCTTCCTCATGGAATGCCACAAATTGAGGTCCATGTTCCAGGACAAGGGATATCCTGTATGGTTTATCAACCAAATTCAAGAACAAGTTATTATTGGTAGAAAGGATAAATATACCCCAGTGTTAGGGACAGGAACCACCCCACTGAGACAGGATATGCATGAAAACAATATAGATTTTCATCATGCCTTTATCACACAATATAGTACCAACTCAAGTGACATTAGGGATATCATTTTACAGGAGTGGGAAGCATTTATGGCATTCACTGATCTGCCTAACTTGCAAGGCAAAGAAATGAGGACTGTTTTCAGTAGAGGTAAAAACATCAAAAGTTTGTTGGAACACGCCCCCATCCAGAATAAAACAGCACGCATAACGCGTATAAATGTGGTACTTGCTCACAATGCTCTTATATCATACAGGATGAACAAGTTACTATTATAGCTTTGAATAGAGTCATCAAAGCAAGAGAATACTACAACTGTAACAGTCAAAGGGTGGTATATCTGGCTATTTGCACACAATGTCCAGCATACTATGTGGCAAAACAGAGCACTCTCAAGCGCAGGATATATGAACATATGTATGATGTGCAAAAAACTAACATCAACAATGCTTTGTACAAACATACATTGACATGTCCCACAGCCAGATATAGATTGTTTGTCCTGGAAAGTATAGACAAGGATCCTAGGGGGGACCATGGCAGGCCAGGTTGGAACAAAGGAGACCCATTGGCAGATCTCCTGGATTCCAACAAGAAACCAGACTTAAATGACTATATTTCCATCAAGCCTATACTTAAACTTAAGGCTAGTATAGCATAGACATATAAATTCTAACATTTAGAGGACTTTCTAATTGTTTTTAGATTATTATGAACATATTTGGTTTTGTGACACATCAAATGTTTTTAAAAATACATGGTTTTATTTTTGTGGATATATATGTTTTTATTCAACCAGATCAAAATGTTTTATTGTTCAAGTACACAGTACTTTTAATGTATATTCCTTTAACTCGTTAATTGGAACAACATGTGATCAACTATTTGTGTATTTAAACTAAACATTCAGGTGCTTTGATTGTCTGAAGAAGTTGCATTTGGCAATGAAAACGTGTTTTATTTGTTGGAAATATATGCGTTAATAAAGAAGGTTCTACATCCTAGCGTATTCCATCATTTGATCCTTGGATATCTATTGGCTTTATCCCTGAAGCTGTGTTTGGTTGTCTTTTTCGTTATTTTCAGCTTCCGTCTTCATTTTGTTTGTTTGGCGTAACAATTTTACTTTCCTGGGTCAGTCCGGAAACAGGATCAGTTATCACAATATTATGGGAGAGGGGCTCCCGATACAGCTGTCCATTAGCTGCTTTCACTAATATGTAATCAGGTGACTCTGAATTCTCTGGCAGTTTGGAGGGATGTACCAGGGTCCGTGATGCCCCTGAGTCACACAAAAATCTGACTTCCCTCCCTTCTACCAGGAGTGTAACTTCTGGTTTTGTGTCTGCTAAATAGAGCTCTAGGCTCAATAAAGCCAAATCTAATATTTCATTTTCTTCACTATCCGTGACTTCTTGCACTTCCTCTATTTCTTCTGTCACATTCTCTACTACCTCTATCACATACTCATTTTTTCCTTTCTCTGCTATCCCCTTCTAGTGATTCCTGACTATCATATAGTCAGTCCTCACCCTCCTTTTCCTTCGTGGTTGCCTTGTTGTTTTTCTTGCAATCCCTTGCCAAGTGTCCCTTCTTACCGCATTTAAAACATTCACCCCTTTCTTTCGCCCTTCAAAGTCCTCTGATCGTTGATCAGATTGTTTGTTTCCCTGGGCATTTCTCTTGCCTTTTTTCCTAGACTGTACTACATATACTTCTGCTTCATCTTCTACAGAAAATACTTGGGCTTTCTTTTTCTTTTTGCTATTAAAATGCCTTTCGGCATGCCTAGCATATTCAAGCAATGACTGTAACCTGCTTGTACGATGATCTACCATGTGTTTTGTAATAAAGCTGCTTATGGGTGCAATACTGCCTTTCAAAAATGCATTCTTTAACTGCTGCTCATATGGGGAATCATGTGTCTGATCTTCAGGAACCTGCATTCCACAATGGTTATTAAAACATTCTAATAGTCTGGCATAATATTGGTCAATAGCTTCACCTTCTTGTTGGATGCATTGATTAATGCAAGTCCAGTCTGCCCTAGGCTTCCATTTCTCAGAGATGCGGTCTGTAAGACCTTTCACTCTGTTGTCTAATTCTACGCTACTATGTGTGAGGGGCCTGAGCGCAACGTCACGGGAATTCCAGTCACCACTAATCATGTGCCAATCTGGTCCCACAATTTGTCTGACTACTTTTTCTACCTCTTCTCCGTTTAAATTATAACTTAGCCTCATTCCTTGCAAATCTTCTAAGAACTTTCTAAAATTAACTTTTGGATGGGGAATTCCCTCAGTGGCTTTCTGGATGTCTTCCGGAGTCCAGGGTCTATACACTAGAATAGTTGGGTCCTGACCTTCTTGCCTGCCTGAGGATTAGGCACTTGTATAAGTGGGCATATTTCTTCTTCACTCATAAATCGTGAATTTCTACCCATTTTATATAACTCATTGTCCCCTTTTGAGTTTCCTGCCCATGTTCGAGACCTGGTCTCGACGGGATCTCTAATAAACGGTTTCGCTTTTGTAGTGTCTCTACTTACAGTGACAGCAGGATATCGCAGGGGTGGACTAACTTGTTCACTTGCCTCATATTCTGGTAAGGGAGGCGGCAGGGCTGACGCTATTACTAAGATATTGTCCTCCTTATCTAAAAACATTGCTTTTGAATTATTACTCTTTTGTTCCCTTCGGTTTACTTCCTCAATCCACCTGTGTGCCTTAGGAATTCCTAATTGACGTTGCTTTTTTACTCGACCTCTAGAATCGGTTTTAAGCTGTTTGACAAGTGAGGATTTCTCTAGTTTACCATCAAATTCGTACTTATTAACCCATTTTGAGTAGTATATTAATATTATCAGCACGCTGTGACTGTATGTATTTCGCGTCTTTGGTTAACGGCAGATTTTGGAACCTTTTTGTACAATTATTACCCATTTTGTTCTACCCTTTTCATTATTACATAACTCCTTATTTTTAACGTGGTACCACGGAAGTTTTTATAGTCTCTTCAGAATGACTGCCTACCTGCTCTGTTTCCCTGATCTATGACAAGACAGTAATCTTTCTGTCCTTGACTTATAAATAAAGTCTTAACAGAACAAATACAAATCTAGTCCCTGATCTAAAACAGAAAAAGAAGGTAGATTCACCTTACCTGAACCTTTGTGATTGATCACCTGGTTCAAGTAAACCCATCCTTCATTCGCAGATCAGAAAGTGGCTGGCCTCTTTTGTGCAACAATTCAGTCAGAGGGCTTTTCAAATAAGAAGAACCGATGTGGTTTCTTCCCCGTACGGTTTCAAGCCACCTGGCCTGTCTGATCCGAGGCAAAGTGAGGGTTTCCGGTCCGAAGGACCAATCTGTCAAAGGAAAAAACTTCAAAGACCAATACACGTAAGGTTCAGTTAAGGCACTTTTAATTGACTTGCCGCAAGGAGACAAAAACATGCAAATACAAGAATTTGTCTAACTACTAACAGGAAGTATGTTCATTCTTATACTGTTTTACAAGACATGGCCTTCTATGGCTGACGTAATCAAACACAACTTTCAGTATTGTTCTACAGCAGATGTTACTCAGATTTTCTGCTGACATGACTAGATTTGTGAGAAACTTTTGAGAAAAACAACCTGGCCTTGGTGACCATTAATCCGTTTACAAGCGTCTATTGTACAGTGTTACATTTCAAGGTACTTTTCTAACTCAGATACAAGCAAATGCTGATTGCAGTTCATATTTTCAAGCAGGCTTTGTACTAATTATCTGTAACTTCTACAGCTGTGTATTTTCTCATAGCACAGCGGAACTTCTTGTCTAAGTTTCATACAAGTAGTATTATTCTATTCATTATTTTCCTAAAGCAAGCAGAAATCACCTGCTTCTCAGTAAATTTCCAAGGCATAAGCAAGATTTTAGCTAACAATACAAGGTCAGAAAGCAACTGCAGTTTGTACAGATTTATGCAGTATGAAATAGAATAAATGTGTTAACCCTTTTCAAGCTCTAAATGCACTAAGCATATTGCTAATACACACTTTAATACATATGTTTAAATAGGGTGTTGCTATCAGCCTTTTTCTTAATGTCATAAAAGTGATGATATATTCTTTGTTTCAAAGCCTTCTTGGTTTTTCCTATATCATATCCATTACATAACTGACACACTGCCGTGTAGACCACCACTTTTGAATAACAATAGTATTTTTTCTTAGGTCTGATGAGACCTAACCCCTTAATGAACACATATTCCTGTTCTAAAATATGTTTACAGTGTGTACACCATCCACATTTGTAGGTACCCCAATTTTTCAACTTTTTGCAAAAAGTCTTTCCAATATGTTTTCACACTAACATCTTTTTTATACACTACCTCTAGTTTGTCACCCAATACCATTCTCAATCCGGGATCTAAGTAAAATATGTTCCAGTGTTTCATAATGACATTTTTGATGTCAAAAAATTGGAAAGTTAAAAGGCAAAATCAGTGACCTATGAAATTTAGCTTGACCAACGGGGTTATTAGTCTGGTTGACCTTGACTTTAGTACCTAGAAGAACTTTAAATGTACCTGATTGAAAAATTAATTTTATGGTGCTAAACCAGGGTGCTGTTACTCTAATGCTTACTTTGATGGCTCTTAAGACACTCAGTCTTGCTGGCTGGGTTTTGCTGAAATCAAAGTGTAGTTATAGTTGCATTCACAGTCTGTTGCATACAGAAACTTGCAGAATATACACTAATGAGAGAATATACTTTGCAGCATCAAACTCAGAGCAGTAACAAATAACTTTTTATAACAAACCACACGGACTAATGTTACAGCTTCAGGTACTGTTCTACTTTACTTCTTGAACAACATGGATGATGTGAAAGATATAACATTTACCTCGGAACAAGTGTGTGTTCCTACACAGATATCTCTAACATAACTGAATTAATACAGATCTTATATACAGTTCTAGTCACGCACACACATATAGATTTCCTCTTGGTATTCTATTTTGGAGAATTGCTCATCCTGTAGAAACAATGCTGATTGTTGCAGATGGTGACTTGATGATATTATTTTTAAGCTTCCTTGCTTAACAATGTCACTTTTTTCTTTGGTATTCTACTTTGATATTTGTATGAGAACATCTGTTCTTGTGCAGTGCTGACTTCAAACTTTCTTACTTAACAATGTCATATGATGCAGATTGTTTTCCTGTTGTCCAGCCTTTAAGAAACCAAATTAGCTTTTTTCTGGCAATGTGAAAACATACATCCTGTTTTTACATTTTTGCTCTTACTGACAATGTAATGCATACACAAGAGGTCAGCTTTTACATTTTTGCTGATTCTGTAAGAAAACCTGTCCATTAAGCAAGTTCCTTATTTTTCAAGCCACAATCATTTAGTATGGGTGCTAATCACATATTACTAAACTCTATTTCTACATTTAAGCAAGTTTTATTTTATACCTTATTTATGTTGCATATTTGTAACAGAATTACTTTCAACCTTTATTCACTGTTAAATACACTCTAACAGCTCCCTCTTTTTATTTTTAATGCACTCAAACCACTTTATACTGATATGTATTTTTGATCACATCATATAGAAAACACATTAAGAAACAAAGCCTTCAGTATTCTTTTAATATGTCAAAATGCAATTTTACATAGTTAATACAATGATATCAAGTATTAGTACTAAAACTGAATATATTTAACAACTTTTTCTTTTGCAGACCATTCTATGAAAATATTTTATCAGTTATGAACTCTGTCTGCTTTAGTTTTATTTTTTAACTTCATTAATTTATTGTTTTGCAATCACATAATTTCATTTACGACTTAGAACTGTTCCATTAACTATTTGCAACTGTTGAATTAACTCTTTACTTTTATTAATCATTTTATATCAAAATATTAGAGATAGACTAATATCTATAAGAGACAAGAACTATCTGCTACTCCAAGCATTCATACACTGCTGAAAATATACAGTTTCAATGTCATTTTAACCATAACATTGTGGGCATGTCTCTGAATTGTCCATTAACACCTTGGTAAAGTACTGAACTGGGCTTAGATAATAAATACTTGAATGCAATTATTTCAGTATAGTTAATACTTGAGGATTTAAAAAAAAACATGATTTATACACTAAAGAATGCTATGTATATATTAGTCCATTAGCTGTATGAATACAATATTTTAATATAATTTTTCTCAAACTGGGGTAACCAATACTAGTACAGATAAAGTGATGGTCCAAAAACCAATAATAAGACTCCAACTTAAAACCAGTGATAATATTACAACTTGACAAATTACGTTTGAACTTATTACAATGTATCCTGTACAGACTGTTTGCTATTCATGCATTTCAATCTAGTAGCTATCCTGGACCCATTTTTTAAACATGTTTTTTCCACACATATTCATTGCTAGACATTAATTTAATTTGTACTGAATTATTTTGTATTTGTACATGCAAAGACTGTAAAGTATATTTAGTCTAATCTTACAAATTTAGTAACATTAACATCAAGCAAAATCTTGGAAAATTCTTATGTCTCTTTAGAAGTATCTAGTGGAATTGCCACCAGAGGCAACTACATCCCCAGCAATTAGAAACATTCATGCTTTTGCATACCAACATTGTCTTGCCAAAAACATATTAAAACATAGTGGCCATTCTTGCTCAATTTTTACATATCTTTACTCTTTCTCTTGTATAGCTTTAATAAAGCAATTTTAAGCCATCTGTTGTATAGATTTACAGTTTAACAGGCTGTAAGTACAATTTAATATTAAACAATACAATAATAACAAGCATGATAGCTATTAGCAACTTGTAAAATATCTTATCCTGTCAGGTTTAATCTGTTTACCAATATTTCTAATGCACTAATACCTGTTTTCCCCTCCCCCCTGAAAGAGTATTGTCAAGAAGGAATGAGATATTATTTTTTCTGTATCTTTATTTTAGACCCTTTGCAATACTGCTCACACAGTCAGTGTAAAACTGAGAAAGTACCCCTCCCCCTGTAATATTGCACTGTTCTTTATTTGATTTACGCTGTGAGAATAGAATGTATACCAGCCCAACACTTTGGTTAAACATTTGCATTATTATGTTACTAACAAACTATAGACCTTTGTCTGATTTGATCATTTTTTGGCTGTTTTCAATGACAAAATATATTTTTCTGTTGCCTTTGCTGTCTACTACTACTAGTAGTTATTTGTACTCTCCTGTATACTTTATTTGAACTGTATGTATACTATAACCCATCTGCTTCCTGTACTTTATGTAACTGAGGGTTTTTTCTTTTAACCTTTACCTGCAAACAGATTATCAGTGACATATATGCACAATTGTGACGTTTTATTACAATTACCAACTAGTGTTGCAAGTGAACATTTCGAAAAAACTCAAGCCACTAGTCTGGCAATCAGTCTTGTTTTTTATCTTATCTGCTCATTATTTCATGTAACTATTTATCCAGTCTAGGAAGGTCTGAGCTCACATTTTAGATTATGTAGACCATAATTAACTCTTTTAGCATTTTTTAAATCACTTGTTAATACACTTACAATTTGATATTAGTTGAAAAACACTTAGAATTATAATAAGTATTTGTGAGTTGAATAACTATGCATTTCTACTACATAACTAGATATTATTTTACAATTAGTTTACATATTTTTTAACATTGATTTCAGTATTTTTTTATTTATTTAACTGTCCCGCCATTCATTTTACAAAGACTGCTTGACTAATTTCATCTGTGATTTTATTTCTTTTTAAAATTCAGAACTTTAATTGTATGGTGTGGTGTTACTATACAGTTATAAAAAAATTGAAAAAAAAAACAAAATAGATATTAGCGTAACTAACACTTTATATTTACATCATTGTTATTTGTATGTTCAAGTGACAGGTGCGCTAGATTATTACTGTAACTGCACATAATTAGCGCTATGCACGAAGGGGCTTAATCAGATCCTTTCTGTTTTTGTATGTAGTTATATATACACTTTTACTTGCTGAATCTGACCCTTTTTAAAATGCTTACCTCCTGATTTACTCCATTTTTAGTTAACTTGCTCATTAACCGCCCATATTAACTACCGCTGAACATTTCTTAAGTTGCTCTGTTCACTTGAAGTGTTACTTTTAAATGTACTACTTGTGTAAAGGAATTGCTATAAGTGACTAGCTCTCGTGTTCCCTTTACTGTATGCTATTGTCACTATATTTAATAGCTCTGTTATGGTTTAGAGCTTGCACTAAGACCAGAATTGCTGTTATAAGGTTTAAGGTTTTAGCGGTTTGCTTACTAGCTTATCTGATCGTGTCCGGAGCGGGGTTTTACAGTACTTACACAGCCTGTAATCTATTTGCACTCAAAAGGCATACCTGTTTTACAGCCTTTAGAAAGCTGCTCTATTAAGGCCAGAGCACAGGGAAACGAACAGTCATTCCCTTGTTTCCACTAGCTATATCAGCAATATTGATAAGTATTCAATTTTATTATTTCCCAACACAGTTTTGTACATGCAATAACATAACACTATAGTTAGTCTTTTCTACCCAGAATATCTGTAGGTTGCTACTGTATGTATAGATGTTTTTCATACTGTAATCCCTATACTGTTAGCCTCACTACCTTTTTTCTGTGTTCTCCACATGTATCAGCTTTGTGTTCCTGCTGTTCCTACACTAACCTACCTGAAGTGCCCTGCTTGGATGCCAAAGACTTATACTCCTGAATTATCTGCTCTCTGAGACTCAATTTCCCTGAAAGGAAAACAGCGAAAGTATGTCCTGTAATTGTCATTTTCCTTACCACTGATATATATTAGACTTCCACTATCTGAATAAGCAACCTTCCCTTCCAGGTTAGCCAGCAGCCACTTCCCTCCCTTTCTAGCAGTAACTTAATCCTTCAGATCCCCTAGTTTCTACTTACCCCTAGCCCATTGTCTCCCCACCCTCATAACTCCTAATCAGGATTTCTCAGTCTATTTTCCTATAGCCTGATATCCCCCTTTGAGGATCATTTTTCTGTATCTCTACAGCTGCCATTAAGTGTCCGGCCACCAGGTGGTACTATTCTCTTAGCTTTCTGTCTTATTTATCCTTCTCCTCTCATACCTGCTTCTACCTATTGGTGTGCCCTGTCTTTTCCTGCTTACTAACCTCTCTCATTAATTAGTGTCCTCTCTAGATATTATTTCAATCTGTACTCCCTCTATTATCCCTTATCAGTCCATGGAATCCTTTATCCCACACCTCTACATAGCCTTCATACCTTATCGCACAACTCTACAAACCTATCTCCTAAATTCTCACTCTTACTGATTGTTTTTTTTTTTTCTTGGCATTTCTTTTGCTACCTGGCTCTACCCGCTCCATTCGCCCTGTGGGCTCACTCCGCTCCTCTACCCTACCCCAATTCCCACCCACCCCCAGTGGTCCTAGCCATATACTTCTGTAGCCACACCCCTCCCATTCTCATCATATCTCTTACCTCGACTACTTAACAGCCCTACCCCTAACCGCTACATTTCCTTAATTAAGCTAATTACCTTTCTTGGTCTACTCCATAACCTCTCCACACCACATCCTGTATTGCTTATATTTTACATCTGCTGCAACCACCTTTATTTTACTTAATTGTACACTTCTTCCCTCAACCTACTCAACCTCTTATAACACTCTCTCCTTCTCCTACCTTTAGTTTTATTTACTACACTCCTTCCCTCAATATACTCTAACTTCTTATCTACATATCCTAATGGCCCCAACACACAAGTCTGTATTCACAAACCTACTACTCTTAACTACAACTCTTGCTTCTCTTACAATACCATACACACTAACCTTCTTTGAACATTTTTTTCTTCCTGAACAACACTGCCCCTACCAGCAAACTCTACCAATTCCTCGCATAAACTTTTTCAACCACAGTAACATAACCTCCACCTCTATCTATATATTACCAAAATACCATAGAGCTACCCATGTTACTTACTTCCTTATCAAAAAAACCCAAACAATTACTACAAAATCCTTATGTTTGTACAGTATCCTCAATAACACCCTCTACTAGATGGTGATATTAATCCAAACTCTGGCCCCAATACTGATATTCCCAATAACCTACACAACCTAACATCTCCTGCTATCACTACCTTAAATAGACCATCTGACTCCCTCCTGATAGCTCACCTTAACATCCGTAGCATTAACAATAAAATTACCCACCTACATGCACTCTTAGATGTGCACTCATTCAATATTCTCTATATTACAGAGACATGGCTAAAGACCTCAATTCTGGACCAGGAGATTACCCCTCCTGGATATAATATCCTGAGATGTGACCGTAAAACCAAAAAGGGTGGAGGTGTAGCCATTTTGTATAAATCTGAACTCCAAATTTCACCCTTCAATGTGCTCCTACCCTCAGATAGCAATTCAGAAACCCTTACTGCCAAACTTCAAATCAACAACTCCAAATCTATCTCATTTGCACATATCTACCCCCTGGAAATAATATCAATACTCCTGAAAACGTACTTAGTGATCCACAATTACATCTTCCGCGTATTTTTCGAGATAATGTGGATGGCACTCAAAGGTCTCTTGATAATTTCCTCACCAACTCTACAGATCACCTGGAGCGGGGTTCTGTGCAGAGAAATGTGGTGGGGAATGTGCTTACAACTTGGGAGAAATGGGATGAAGATAGGAACAAACGCCATCCAAATCCTTTTAACAATGTAGGTCGGACATTACCTGTGTCTCTTAATCCTGAAAATAAGTCTGCTTTTGAAGAACTGGAAAAATGTATGTGGAAAGAAACTGCTACATTTTTTAATTTATCTGGTTTACAGAAATATGCTGATTTGGACATTACACCTCGTGGTTTGAGGGTGTATAAGGACCCATCTACTCCGTTTGATTTAAAAAAAGAAACTGATATTGCCTTTCACAAACGCTGGGTAGCAGCTGCACACACTTGTGCTTCTGAATGGGTCCAAATACTCATTGAACGGGACAGAGTGAAACAGAAGGAACTGGGTGCTGAAATTAAAACAAATGTGTGAAGATCTTTTGACATGCACTTCTACCCTTATAGTAGATGATTTCCTGTGTAAAATCAATATTAAATTGAAAGAATATGAAACTGTGTTGCTTGACAGATAAAAAGGGAAATTACTTAGAGATTTACGTGATTATGAAAACGGCAAGGCTTTTCTTTCAAGAGCCAATAGAAAGAAGCCACGTAATTGTGTACGTTTTCTAAATCAAGCTGGGGATGTGCGGAATCATAACTCGTCCTATTCAGCCTCAGAAGGCTTTAATACATCTTACGAAGAGGAAGGGGACTTGAATTCTGAATTCCTTGTATTGCCAGCTGCACAACATCCTCATCGATTCCAACAGACTTTTCATGGTGAAAACGCGAATTTTACAGAGGCCAACAGGGAAGAAAACATCAGAGAGAAGCACAGGCACCAGCACAGAAGGAACAGCACTTGCATGGGGGTTATAAGAGAGGTAAATGGTAGCTGCCTTTCTTTACCTTCTATGTTTAACTATGTCGTTAATCTTTCTGGTTACTCGTTTTCTGACCTTGAACTTGCAGTGCTTAATTGTGGACTTAAGTTTATTCCTACAGTCGCATCTCGACTGTATGACATTAAAAGTGATGTCTTCAGGTTTTGTAGGAAACTGCATTTGAAAAGTTTTTTTTGTAACTCAAATGTGGATATGAATGAAGTTTTATCTAGCGACAGCCTTGACTCATCTATGGACAGATGTTAAGTTGTCTATCTCGCCTTCATTCTTGCTGGATGGGTTCGGAGCCGACCTCGGCTCCGACTCGGCCACTCTAAAAGCTCGAGAGTTGGTTCCACCGGCTCGAGGCTCCCCTTATATCCCACAATGCTAGGCGAGAGTTACCTCAGATCTCGTTTGCCGCTACAGCTTCGAGGTTGGTTGCTTCTACCGGTTCCTGGTGAGTGTTAGCTTTTTCTTCAAAAAGTTACTCTTTTTTCCCCTTTTAACTTTAATTCTTCCTAAATTAGTGTAGAACATAGATCCTTATCCCCGACCCTAAATTTTCCCGTTTTTCTTACTAAAAGAACCGTTGGTTCTTCCCTTGGGCCTTTGGCCTTCCCTTCCCTAAGGAGTGTTTGTGTAGTTTACTTTAATTTTTGTACTTAATTATTAGTATTTTTACTAAAATTGTTATTGTTTTAGTATTACTAATTTTTACTGACAGGGTATAACTGTGTGTTTGGGTGTGTGTTAGTGTACACCTGTCAGTTAGGGAAATGTCAAAAGAAGCAAAGGTCTCTGGATTCAAGAAGTGTGATGCGTGCTGTCAGAAAATGTCTCTGACAGACGCTCACACTTCTTGTGTCTATTGTCTGGGGCCTTTGCACCTGCAGGACTCCTGTGCTGTGTGCCATGGCTTCAGCCCCAGGTTCCTGCAGGAGAGAAAAACAAGTTGATTCTGAGAGGCTTGTTGAAGCCAGAGGATTCCCTGTCAGTTTCAACAGGGAAGCCCTCTAAGGCATCGAGGTCTTCGGCTCCGGCTTCTGAGCCGAGACCTCAGGTTGTTCAACCTTTGCCTTTATCGGCTCCGGCTGGAGCCGATAAGACTCAGTCCACAGTTTCTGTGGCTTCTCGGCTCGGCGGAGCCGAGGTTATCGAGGTACCCGTGTCGGCTCCGACAAGATCTTCGGAGCCGACAACCAGAAAGAGGTCTAGGTCACCTTCTCTTGGCTCCGTTCATTCGGCTCCAGGATCTCCCCTGCTGTCTGAACGGAGCCAAAGGTCTCATTCCTCTAGGTCATCGAGGCTTTCCGATCATGACCTTCAGAGGGTGGTGAGTCGACTACTTAAGTCCGAGGCACTAGCCCAGATGCTTCAGAGCCCGACTCATCAGTCGGTGCCTGCCCCGGTCCATCAACTCTTTCCTCCTTCGACTCTCTTGAGTTCGGAGCCGGGTCGTGTCGGAACCGAGACTGTGGTCACCGGGCCGAGACAATTGTCTTCGGCTCCGTCGGCTCCGTTTTCTTCCTTGGAAGAATCTCGGCGCCGGACCTCCCTCGTCGGCTCCGAGGGGGTGGGTGGCATCGGACCCTTGTCCGACCCCCCTCTCCCTCTCGGTGCTTCGGCGCTGGTGAGTTCGGCTCCGACATCGACCTCGGAGCCATCACTGTCGGTGCCGAGGGGGTCCTTAGCTCCTCGGAGCGGGGACCTCTGGCTCTGCCTGACAGGGGTGCATTCGAGGTCATGCGGAGTGTGTTAGAGCCTGGCTCTACTCCACAGTCGGCTCCGTCAGCCCCTCCTTCTATGCTGCCTCAGGGTAAGTCGACTCACTCCCTCATCCCGGACCACAGAGAGCCAGCTCCTCAGGAGCCCCTTTGGGGATTTCATCCTCTTCCGAGGCCTCTCCTGATTTGGCAGAAGAGCCTCCTCGGAAGAGGAAGTGCAAGAGGAAGCACATTGACTCACCTGAGTCTATCACGTCGGACACAGATCTGGATGATTCTGAGGGTTCCCCGTTCCCCTTCTGAAGATGTCTCATTTGCAGACATTCTGGAGATCCTGAAACAGAGGGAAATTGGCCAGCCCTCAACCTTCGGAGGACGAATCTGTGTATCTTGAGGCGTTTGGCTCTCGTCCTTCCACCTCCTGGGTGTCCCCCGCCTTCGACCCCCTCATGCAGGTGGTTGCTAAGAAGGCATGGACGGCTCCTGATTCAGTGGACCCCACTCCCAGGAGACCCTCCAAATTCATCACAGCTCCATCAGACAAGCAATTTTTATCAAAAGGAGTTTCTGTGGATGCTATGGTGGTAGCTGCCGCCACAAAGAAGGAACTGGCTGATCCTTCAGTGCCTGTCCATCCACCTAACAAGGAATCTAGGTCCATGGATAGGTACGGGAAGCGGATGTTCTCCTCAGTGACATTTACCATGCGTTCGCTGAATTACCTGTGCCATTTCACTCGTCTTCAAAGGGACTTGATCAAGGAAGCGAGTGAAATGTTAAAGGACCCTACAGCTGCGGGTTTCCAAGAGAAAATGAACACGCAGCTGGCTACCCTTAATTCCATATCCAACTCCGCCATGCGCCTCCTCTCTTATGCGGCCGATGGAGCGAGCAGAGCCGTAGGGACAGGGTAGCCTTACGTAGGCACGCCTGGATGCGGCTATGCAACTTTGCGGAACCTTTCAAGGCGTCTTTCACGAACTCCCTTTTGATGGATCATCTCTCTTTGGTCCTCAAGTGAAAGAAACCCTGACTAGGTGCGAGACTGATGGCAAGACCCTTTCTGCCGCCGGAGTCCGTTTTCTACTCCTTCTAGGCCTTACCCCAAAGGCCAGAAGGGTGGGAAGATGTGGTTCCGTAAACAATCTCAAGGGACTTCGCCTGACGCACAGAGTCATTTTCCTACCAAAGGCAGAGGTGGGAATAACAATGGTAGACGTCGCCCTAGGGGCAGGGGGGGTCCGCAGAACCAGGGTAATCGGGAAGCTTTTCCTGACAAGCCCTTTCAGCATCCCTGAGGTGTTGCCCGACTGCCCATCTTCGGAGGCAGTGGGGGAAGATTGTCACTGTACCCAGAAGCCTGGCTAACCCTGACTCAAGACAAATGGGTACAGTCCATCATTTCCGAAGGCTATTCTATCCCCTTTCTTCGTTTTCCAAATCAGTCAAAAAAATCCCTTCCAGATGTTCCACCCGCTCAAAGGGATATAGCAGCTTTGGAAATTTCAAAACTGCTTACAAAAGAGCAATTCAGTTAGTGCCAGCAGACCAACAAGGATCCGGAATCTACTCAAGGTTCTTTTTAGTTCCAAAGAAAACAGGGGACTGGAGACCGATTTTGGATCTCAGTGTCTTGAACAAATCAGTCAAGAAAACAAGATTTCGGATGGTCACACTGCAATCCATTCTTCCCCTTTTGGGCAAAGGAAACTGGATGTGCTCTATAGACCTTCGGGATGCGTACTATCACAAAAATGAACAGACGCTCCAGAAGATTCCTCCGCTTCAGGCTGGGAACCAGTCATTTTCAGTTCAGGGCCCTGCCCTTTGGTCTCACCACTGCCCCGGTGTTTACCAAATGCATGGCAGTGGTAGCTTCTCACCTGAGACGACAAGGATTCCAGGTGTTTCCATATTTGGACGACTGGCTTCTCACAGCTCCCACCAAGCATCTCCTTTTGATGGCCAGAGATTATACTTTTCGCGTTTGTCAAAACTGGGTATTTCAATAAATTGCGAAAAGTCTGTTTTGTCGCCTTGTCGTACTATTACCTACATAGGCGCAAATTTAGATACTATAAACATGTCTGCAACGCTAACGAACCAAAGGATATCAGACATTCACAAATTGGTGTCACTTCTTCTCAACAACAACAGAGCCAAAGCCAGGTTAGTTCTAAAGGTGTTGGGAATCATGGCAGCGCCATACCTCTCCTCCCATTGGCCAGATACCACATGCGGATCCTTCAGTGGATGCTTTTTCTCAATGGTCATACCAGGAACTTCCAATGTCTCACACCATTATGATCACGCAAGCGTGCAAAAGCATCTCATGTGGTGGATGTCTTCCCCAGCTCCTGTCGGAAGACCATTTGTTCCACCTCCTCCGGTTGCTACTCTGACAACGGATGCCTCCCTGATCGGGTGGGGGCATTATCAGGGCAGGACAGTCCAGGGCACATGGCAACCAAGCGAATGCCACTTGCACATAAATGTTCTGGAGATGAGAGCAGTGCTTTTAGCGTTGCAAGCCCTTCAAGACTCTCTTCCCTTGGGAACGATTGCAATCCAGACAGACAATATGTCTGTAGTGTGGTACATCAGCAAACAAGGCGGAACCAGGTCATACCCCCTGTGTCGAGAAGCACTCAGACTGTGGCAATGGGCGATTTCTTCTCAGCGTTTTCTGATAGCAACGCACATCCCGGAAGTCCAATCACATTGCGGACAAGTTGAGCAGAGCTATACTCATGCCTCACGAGTGGTCTCTGAAAGACTCTGTAGTGAGAGAGATATTTCTCAAGTGGGGTCAGCCTTGCTGCGATCTTTTTGCTACTCCCCAAAACAGCAAGTGCAGAGAATACTTCACTCTATTCCCTTTACCAGGCCAACCCAGCAGGGACGCTCTAGTCCAAGTTTGGCCAGGGACTTCTGTATGCATTTCCTCCTTTCCCTCTGATCTCTCAAGTAATACAGAAAGCTATCGCTCAGAAGGCCTCATTGATCCTCATTGCTCCTTACTGGCCTCGACAAGTGTGGTTCCCCTTTCTACATCGTTTTCTCTTGGAGCGACCGTGGAGTCTGGACCTAGTTCCAGATCTTTTGATCCACCAATCGGGTCAGTTTCATCGCTCCCTCCCCTCTCTGAACCTCACTGCTTGGTTCCTCCAGTTCCAACCGTAGCCAGGCTTCCTCAATTATCTCACTCGGTTAGAGATATATTGATAGCTTCCCATAAATCTTCCACTCGAAGATTTATTTGAGTAAGTGGAAACGTTTCTCATACTGGGCACAAGGAAAGGACATAGATCCTTTCACCGCTTCCATCCAACTAGTCCTTGATTTTCTAGCTGAACTCTTCCATGCAGGTTCATCTCCATCTACTCTTAAGGTTCAATTGGCAGCTATTTCTAATTTTCATGTGGGCATTTCTGAATCTGCCCTAATGTCCCACAAACTTTGCAAAGCCTTTTTGAAAGGAGTTTTTCTTCTCAGACCTCCTATAAGAAATCCTCCTTCTCCTTGGGACCTAAATTTAGTTCTTGCTTCTTTGATTCTTTCCCCTTTTGAACCTGCAGCTTCATGTTCCTTGAAATTATTATCATGGAAAACTCTCTTTCTGGTGGCTATCACATCAGCTAGAAGAATTTCAGAACTTCAAGCACTCAGTTGTCGTTCTCCTTATCTCTTGTTCCATAAGGACAGAGTCTCCTTACGAACTAACCCGTCCTTTTTGCCTAAGGTGGTTTCAACATCAAATCTAAACCAATGCATTGACCTCCCTGTCTTTTTCCCAGAGTATTCAAATAGGTCTGAACAAAAATTACACTGCCTGGATGTTCATCGTCAATTAAGGTACTACTTGGACAGGACGAAACAATTCAGAAAATCTGATCAGCTGTTTGTCTCCTATGCGGAAAGCAGAAAGGGACTTCCAGTTTCAAAGGTATCATTATCCAGATGGCTAACATCTCTGATTACCCTTGTTTATGAGATTAGACACCAAAACTGCCTAATAAACCTAAAGCCCATTCCACCAGAGCTTTGGCTACTTCTCTAGCCTTCCAAGACAGACTGCCTATTGACACCATTTGTGCAGCGGCTACTTGGGCTACTCCTCACACTTTTATTTCCCATTATAAGTTGGATTTAGCTTCTAGGCATAGAGCTAATTTTGGTTCCACTGTTCTCAGGAGTCTGTTCCGTTAGGCCACCCGGGACAAGGTGCTAGGGACGCGGTCCCATCCAGCAAGAATGAAGGCGAGATAGACAACAACATATAGAAGTTATGTTCTTACCATAACGTTCCATGTTAGTTGTCTTCTTCTCCTTCTTCTTAGGTCCCACCCTCCTTCCCCTGGCCTGGACAGACCTAGAGGAGTTGTGATCGTGACCTCTCTTTCTACCACCTCTTTCTTAGTCATATGCTATTATGCATATTTCTTGTTTCAGGATGTAGGTCACCCCTTTTCTTCCTGCTGTTAGAGGTGGATTCTGTTTACAGTTATACTGTTATTGATATAAGCTGGGTTAGCTTACAAACGAGATCTGAGGTAACTCTCGCCTAGCATTGTGGGATATAAGGGGAGCCTCGAGCCGGTGGAACCAACTCTCGAGCTTTTAGAGTGGCGAGTCGGCAGGTCGGCTCCGAACCCATCCAGCAAGAAGAAGGCGAGAAGAAGACAACTAACATGGAACGTTATGGTAAGAACATAACTTCTATTTTTCATACCTGTGATTCTGACAATATTTGTAATGCTTATTATAAATTTGATACTGAATGTATTAAAACTAAAAGTAATTTTATGCCCTCAGTTTTGAATAATGATGTTATACATTTCACCAATTTACTGAATTTTTCTATTGAACGTGCACATAATGAGTTTCTGAGAAATAAATCTGATAATTTCTATAATTTAACCCAGAAGGAATGGAAAGCTTTACTTGTGTTAAGTAAAATGAAGGAAATTGTATTCAAACCTTCTGATAAGAGTAATAAATTGGTTGTGATGCACTTTTCACAATATCTTAAAATGTGTGAAGAACATTTAAGTGATGTTAGTGTTTATGAGAAGGTAGAATTCAGTATGTACAGTGACTCTGTTTCTGAATACATTGAATTAATGAAGAAAGGTGAAAGATTGGGTTATTTTTCAGAACGCAGATGTTAAAAAAAAAGTATAAATTAGAAGGTTGTAGAATAGCTTTGTTCTATTGTTTACCAAAAATACACAAAAGTTTAGTATCACCCCCTGAAAGACCTATTGATTTGGGATGTAATTATTTTTTGCACAATATAGGGCTTTTTCTACATAGCTTTCTGTTGCCTACAGTTAAAGCTTTACCTTCATATATTTGTGATATTTTTGACTTTATGAACAAAATCAAGGATGTTGAGTGGAATGGGAGTATGTACTGGTTAACCCTTGACGTTAAGAGCTTATATACAAACATAAGCCATGAATTTGGCATGGAGGCCTTTAGATTCTTTTTGGGTGATTATCCAGCCACAGAATATATAAGAGAACTTATTTATTTCTGTTTAACGCATCATTTTTTTGAGTTTAATAATAGTTTTTATAGACCAAAAAAAGGTACGGCCATGGGGGCAGCTTTTGCCCCCATGTATGCGAATCTGGCCATGGGCCTTTTTGAGTCTGAATATTTGTAAAGAAATTCTTTTTTTGTAAATATGTTGTTAGGTATTATAGGTTTATTGATGACCAAATTTTTCTTGTCCAAGATGGTAAGGTTTTTGTTGATAATTTTATTTCAGAATTACATAACAATAGATTTTTGTTAGAATTTGATGGTTTTAAAATGGGTGTGAATGTTTCTTTTTGGATGTTGTGTTAAACATTAAGGATGGTAATAGATTGGAAACATCTGTTAATAGAAAATTTGATGAAGGTACTCATTATGTGCATGGGATGAGTTGACATCCCCCTCATACATTAGAAGCTTTACCATATGGTGAAATGTTGCGGGTGTCTAGATTATGCAATGTTGAATCTATTCTTCATCGGGAACTAGATGCAACTATGGGAATGTTTAAATGCAGAGGATATAGTGATGAATTGGTTCAGAGAAGTTATTATAGACTGTTTAATATAGGTGTTAGGAGAATTAATAATTAAATACATAGAAAATATACCTTAACATCTAGTTTGGAAATTAATAAACAGCATGAGATTTTATATTTTGTGACTACATATAGTAATTTTAGTGCTGAATTGGTTAAGCTGGTTAAACTTTATTGGGAATATTTTGTTTCACTTAATAATGTAGCTTTATGGTTAGAAGGTAGATTGAGATTTTCTTACAAGAGAGGCAGAAATATCCAAAATTTATTGGTGAATAGTAAATTTTTTTTGCCCTCTGTTAGTCTTGCTGATAGTATTTCCCTTAGGGGTACTTTTAAGTGTGGCAAATGTAGAGCATGTAATTTTGTAGTTAATAGTTTTCCTTATATAAATAATGTGGGCTTTAATACATGTAATTATTTTACTTGTAATTCTGAAGGTGTGATTTATACACTTAGATGCCCATGTAATAAATGTTATATTGGGGAAACCAAAAGAACATTTAAGTTGAGATTAATGGAACATGCTATGGACATTGTTAATAAGAAAGAGGAAAGCTCTGTGGCTATGCATTTTAAAAAATTCCATGATAGTAAAAATGAGGGGCTACAAGGTACTGTTTTGGAAAAAATAAGTTTGTCCTGCTTTGATACTTGTAACATAAAGCATTACTTGCTTTCTAAGGAAGATATTTACATTTTAAAATTTGGTACTGTATACCCTCATGGGTTAAATGAAGAATTTAATTGGAGGGTGTTAACTTAATTGTTTTTATTGTTTAACTAATTTGTGACTGTTATATATGTACTGTGCATTTTGTAAGTTCTTTACTCCTTGAAGGCTTAGGCTGAGACGTCAGAGGAATAAAGTGTTTCTGCATTTTGTGGATTACTTTGTGGTTTTCTTTAATCCTTAAGATCCCCTAGTTTCTACTTACCCCTAGCCCATTGTCTCCCCACCCTCATAACTCCTAATCAGGATTTATCAGTCTATTTTCCTATAGCCTGATATCCCCCTTCAGGGATCATTTTCCTGTATCTCTACAGCTGCCATTAAGTGTCCGGCCACCAGGTGGCACTATTCTCTTAGCTTTCTGTCTTATTTATCCTTCTCCTCTCATACCTGCTTCTACCTATTGGTGTGCCCTGTCTTTTCCTGCTTACTAACCTCTCTCATTAATTAGTGTCCTCTCTAGATATTATTTCAATCTGTACTCCCTCTGTTATCCCTTATCAATCCATGGAATCCTTTATACTTTATCCCACACCTCTACATAGCCTTCATACCTTATCGCACAACTCTACAAACCTATCTCCTAAATTCTCACTCTTACTGATTTCTTTTTTCTTGGCATTTCTTTTACTACCTGGCTCTACCCGCTCCATTTGCCCTGCGGGCTCACTCCGCTACCCTACCCCAATTCCCACCCACCCCCCAGTGGTCCTAGCCATATACTTCTGTAGCCACACCCCTCCCACTCTCATCATATCTCTTACCTCGACTACTTAACAGCCCTACCCATAACCGCTACATTTCCTTAATTAAGCTAATTACCTTTCTTGGTCTACTCCATAACCTCTCCACACCACATCCTGTATTGCTTATATTTTACGTCTGCTGCAACCACCTTTATTTTACTTAATTGTACACTTCTTCCCTCAACCTACTCAACCTCTTATAGCACTCTCTCCTTTTCCCACCTTTAGTTGTATTTACTACACTCCTTCCCTCAATATACTCTAACTCCTTATCTACATATCCTAATGGCCCCAACACACAAGTCTGTATTCACAAACCTACTACTCTTAACTACAACTCTTGCTTCTCTTACAATACCATACACACTAACCTTCTTTGAACATTTTTTTCTTCCTGAACAACACTACCCCTACCAGCAAACTCTACCAATTTCTCGCATAAACTTTCTCAACCACAGTAACATAACCTCCACCTCTATCTATATATTACCAAAATACCATAGAGCTACCCATGTTACTTACTTCCTTATCAAAAAACCCAAACAATTACTACAAAATCCTTATGTTTGTACAATATCCTCAACAACACCCCCTACTAGATGGTGATATTAATCCAAACTCTGGCCCCAATACTGATATTCCCAATAACCTACACAACCTACCATCTCCTGCTATCACTACCTTAAATAGACCATCTGACTCCCTCCTGATAGCTCACCTTAACATCCATAGCATTAACAATAAAATTACCCACCTACATGCACTCTTAGATGTGCACTCATTCAATATTCTCTGTATTACAGAGACATGGCTAAAGCCCTCAATTCTGGACCAGGATATTACCCCTCCTGGATATAATATCCTGAGATGTGACCGTAAAACCAAAAAGGTGGAGGTGTAGCCATTTTGTATAAATCTGAACTCCAAATTTCACCCTTCAATGTGCTCCTACCCTCAGATATCAATTCAGAAACCCTTACTGCCAAACTTCAAATCAACAACTCCAAATCTATCTCATTTGCACATATCTACCCCCTGGAAATAATATCAATACTCCTGAAAACTTACTTAGTTACCTGTCTACCCACCTACCTTAGGAAACCATTGTATTAGGTGACTTTAATATAGACTGGGCTACCTGTAGTTCCCCTAATCCTACCAATCACCTACATCTTTATGGATTCTTACAAATTATAACCACTCCATCTAGAATCCATAAGCCAAGCAGTAAGGAAACCACCCTAGACTGGATCCTTATCAATAGCCATCTTGATACTTATAAACGAGGTACCCTTCCTGACGATATCAGTGACCACATGCTAACCTACATTATTAAACAAAGAATCCATAGCCCAGTTACTAATAATTTTAAAACCTCCCACTCCAAAAAAAATTTTTATTCTAGAGAGCTTCCTAAATGAACTGAAAGCATGTGACTGGTCACAAATGTTTCATCTTCAACTTGATGAAGCAGTGACCTACTTTAACACTAGATTCCTTCAAATCCTAGATTACATAGCCCCCTACTGCTCTTCCCGAATAAGGACCAAAATTGTCCCCTGGCTTACAAATCAAACTAGGCAAAAGATCTTCCTCAGAAATAAAATTTGGGCCAAATGGAGAGTCTCCAAATGTCCATCAGATCACCTTTACTTTAAACAGTTAAGAAATGTACCAAGAAAGATATTCTCAGAGACAAAAAAAGACTATTACTTTCACCTCCAACAAACCCATCAACAAAAACCACAAAAATTCTGGTCAGGCATAAACAAACTTCTTCAGCCAGGGCACTCTAAAACTCCTGTCCCTTCAGGATTTAACCATAATAACTCTAACCAGATTCCTGATGCCTTTAATAACTACTTTACTGAAGCCATTCAAACCCTAGCCAATACTTTACCACCTAATACCACTACCCCATTAAATACCACTAAGACTCCATCTCCAACCTTTCAAATACAACTTGTACCTACATCCCTCATTTGCAACCTCCTTCAAAAACTAAAACCGTGCACCCCTTCTGCTGACTGTCTTCCAGCTGAATGCCTGCAAATTGCAGCAAAAGCCATTGCCTATCCCATCTCCATCCTTATAAATAGAACAATTTTAGAAATCAAAATCCCTTCCATATGGAAAGTATCCCACATCATCTCTCTACATAAAGGTGAGTCATCTACTGAGCTCTCCAACTTTTGGTCTATCACCTTACTCTCTCCAATAGCTAAGATAATGGAAAATGCATACACAGACAACTACTTGACCACCTTCTCCAAAATAATCTACTTGCCAACTGCCAACATGGCTTTAGGCCATTCCATAGCACAACAATTGCCCTACTATCCTTTTCTGACTCCATAAACAAAAATCGTAGCAATAACACTTTTTCCTCTGCACTATTTATTGACCTTTCAAAAGCCTTTGATATGGTGAACCATAATATGCTTATAGACATACTAAAAGCCCAATCACTTGATCCGCAAGCATTACAATGGTTTAAATCCTATCTGGAAAACAGACAGCAAGCAGTACTTTGGGATAATAATCTTTTTACTTCCCTCCCTGTGAACATTGGAGTACCCCAAGGCTCTATGTTAGGACCTCTACTCTTTTCATTGTTTATTAACGATCTACAAAATTCCTCAAGCTACCTGCATACAATATGCAGATGACTCTACTTTAATTTGTTCAGCCAAGTCCATAACCTGTCTCCAATCCCTCACCCAAACAGTATTTAACAGTGTTGAAAATTGGTTCATGCAACAATGCCTCCTCCTGAACCCAAAAAAACAAAATTACTGCTCTTTGCTCCTACTCATAAGTCACCTCAACTGCACTTCACAATAACCTCTAACAATGTAACTAACATATCCCCAGACACTACAACCCGTCTACTGGGAGTAACACTTGATACCGACCTTAGCTATGATGTCCACATTAATTCTACAATAAAGTCTGTCAACAAAAAATAGGCACCCTTTACAGAATCAAACCCTTCCTTACCCCTTCAGCCAGAATGACTATTGCCCAGACCCACCTTATCTCTACCCTGTTCTGTGCTTCTGCAATATATACCAATCTATCTAAAAACAACCTCACCAAACTTTCCACCAGTTACAATAACAGCCAGATGTTATGTGATCCTATCTCGCCTACATTCTGTACTGATGGGCTGACTCGGCACGCTATGCTATAGAGAGAAGCCTCTTATTGGCTGAGCTATTCTCTATCCCAGGATGCACCACCACTACTTCCCCAGATCTCGTTTGCCGCTTACAAGCTAGGACGTGGTCTCGAACTTGGCTGAGCTAAGTGCTTTTTTTCTGAGAGTTTTTCTGTCAGGAAATTCTTTAATCTTTACCCAAAAGCTGTTTTAACAGCTATCGTTGTGTATAAGTGTGTTTTTGTAAAATTTTTGTGGTAATTTTGTGTGACTGAACAGGGAAAGGTTTCCATTTAAGTTAGAGGGGCCTTCCCCTAGTTCTTTAGTGAGTCTTCTTATATTTTGGAGGTCAAGTACCTGTTTGAGTTAAAGGGTTCTTGGCCCTCCTTTTTGGTGTTTTTGTAGTTGTAGTTGTTATTTGTTTATCTTTCTTGGGCTTCGCCTCTCATTTAAAAAAAAAAAAAAAAAAAAAACAATATATAAGAAAAGGTTTTTCTTTATTGTTGTAAAATCTGTTTCTGAGTGACATACTTGGTATTTTTCTCTGATATAGTGAGTAGTCTACAGGCATTATGTCTAAAGAGCATAGACCCTCAGGATTTAAAAAGTGCACGAGATGCAATTATAAAATGTCCATCACCGATGATCACTCCTTGTGCGTGTACTGTTTAGGCACCAAACACCTACAGGAGTCTTGCAGCGTGTGTCACGCTTTTTCCTCCAGGGTCCTCCAAGAGAGGAAGAATAAATTAATCTTAAAAGGGCTTATCAAACCCTCCTTCGAGGAGGCCTTATCGTCCTCTTCCTCTCCAGCTAAGAAAAAGAAATCGTCGGCTCCGACCAGTCCGTAGGAACCGACCAGTAAGAAATCTAGGCAGGCTTCTCCATCGGCTCCACGGACTTCGGAGCCAAGGGCGGAACGGTCTGCCTCGATGCCTCCAGTCTCGACTCCTCTGGTTTCGGAGCCGATGGCTGGGGCTTCGAGAGGCAGGTCACCTTCATCGGCTCCACTGATTTTGGAGCCGATGAGGGTTGCCGGCTCAGACTCTTCCCCTTCGGCGCCGATGCCCTCCTCGGCACCGAGGGGAAATTGTTTTGGAATCTCCCTCGGCACCGATACTGGTCGAATCTATTCGGAGCCGGTCCCCTAGTCCTTCGGAGCCGATGGAGAAGTCGGTTAGGGCCCGGTCGGTCTCCTCCCGATCTTCCAAGATGTCGGATTCGGACATCGACAGGGTGCTCCTAAGACTGTTTCAGTCTCCTGTATTCCAGAAATTAGTTTCGGCTCAAGCCCATTCGGCTTCGGAGCCGATGGCCCACCCTGTAGTTCTGGTTCCTCCTCCTACAGCCTCGGCACCATTGGAGCCAGTGCTGGTGGAGCCGATGGAGGTTTTTGGGTCGGCTCCGACCCTTACTCCAACCCCGGTTCTCGAGTCGGAGTTTGGTACACGGACCTCCTCGGTCGGCCCCGGGGGGGGACGCTTCGGGACCGATGTTTTCGGTTCCGAGCCTTCCTCTCGGTGCGTCGGCTGTGGGGGTACCATCTACGGTTGTGGCCACGGGGGTTGGACCTTCCCAGGACTCTGGCGGTCCGGCCTTCAGGGCCATGAGGAGTGCTTTGGCCAAATCTTCTTTGGCTACCTCCACGGTCTCACCGGCACCTTCCCTACACATGGAGACTGGACCTTTGGTAGTCCCCCTGTTGCTAGACAGCAGAGCCCCGGGGCCAGAGGTCACCCCCAGTGGGGTTTCCCCCCCTCTTGGAGGTCCCTCTGAAGCTTCTTCGGAGGAACCCCCAAGGAAAAGACTGTGCAAGAGGAAGCACGTCGACTCCCCCAATGAGTGTCTCACGTCAGACACCGATCTTGATGATGCGGAGGGGTCCCCTAAGTCGTCCTCAGATGATGTCTCCTTTGCAGACATCTTGGAAGCCCTCAAACAACAAGGCGGCTGGCATTCCAAACCCCCTTCCGCTGACGAGTCGGTGTTCCTCAAGGCCTTCAGGGCTCAGCCGTCCGCCTCCTGGGTGTCTCCGCCCTTCGACGAGCTCCTAGATTTGATCTGTCGAAGGGCGTGGGAGCATCCTGACTCTGTAGAACTGGTGCCTGCTCGCCCAAATAAATTCTTATCAGCACCCCCAGAGAAGGAGTTTCTGACCAAAGGTGTGGCTGTAGATGCCCTGGTGGTGGCATCTGCTACCCAACAAGATGTAGCAGAGGCTTCGACGTCCGTCCATCCTCCTAATAAGGAGTCTAGGAGCATGGATCGGTACGGGAAGCGCACCCTCAGTTCAGCGGCCTTTACCTTAAGGTCCCTGAACTATTTAACGCAGTTCACTAGATTTCAAAGGGATCTGATCAAGGAGCTTTCAGATACCCTCTTGGGTAACCTACCTGAGCAGCTGGCCCAAACGGTTGGCTCTCAGTTGGCTACGCTGTCATCGATATCAAACTCGTCCATGAGGCTCATTTCATATGCAGCCGAGGGGGCGAGTAGAGCGGCGGGTACAGGTGTTGCTCTACGGAGGCAAGCCTGGCTCTGCCTGTGTCATTTTGCGGAAGCCTTTAAGTCTTCCTTTGCCGACGCTCCCTTTGATGGGTCCTCTTTGTTTGGACCAAAGGTAAAGGACACATTGACCCGCTGCGAGCAAGAAGGTAAGACTTTGACTGCCGTAGGGGCACGATTTTCCACTCCCTTTCGGCCTTACCCCAAGGCTAAAAGAGGAGGGAAAATGTGGTTCCGTAAATCCCAGAAGTCTTATCCCTCGCAGCAGGACAATCCCCCTTCTAGAGGCAGAGGAGGGGGAAATTTTTCTGGAAGACGCCGTCCCAGTGGCGGCAGAGGCCCCCGCAACACTGGAGACCGCGAGTCCTTTCGTGGCTCTTCAGCCTTCCACAATCCCTGAAGGATTGCCCGACTGTGCAGCTCCGGAGCCAGTCGGGGGTCATTTTTCAAGGCACCTAAAAGCCTAGGAAGGTATCACTCAGGACCGATGGGTGCTTCGAATCATCACCGGAGGTTACAACATCCCCTTTTCACACCCTCCACCGCCGTCCAAGAAAATCCCGGACCCGCCACCCAGTCAACGGGAAATTGCAGCCTTAGAAATCTCAAAACTGCTTCAAAAAGGAGTCATCCAACCGGTCCCCGCAGACCAGATCGGATTAGGGACTTACTCAAGGTTCTTTTTGGTGCCAAAAAAGACCGGGGACTTGAGGCCCATTTTGGATCTCAGCATCCTAAATAGATCAGTCAAAAAGTCCAAGTTCCGAATGGTCACCTTACAATCCATTCTCCCACTGCTGGAGAAAGGTGTTTGGATGTGCTCCATAGATCTCAAGGACGACTATTATCACATCCTGATAGATCAGGCGTCCAGGAGACATTTGCGCTTCAGCCTGGGAGACAGTCATTTTCAGTTCTGCGCACTGCCCTTTGGTCTCACCACAGCCCCCAGGGTGTTCACCAAATGTTTGGCGGTCGTGACTGCTCACCTGAGGAGTCTAGGATTCCAGGTGTTTCCGTATCTGGACGACTAGCTCCTAACTGCCACCTCCAGGCATCTACTATTGCAGAACCTACAAGCCACCATATCACTAGGCACTTCCCTTGGAATTACCTTCAATTGGCCAAAGTCTGTGTTGCTGCCATCTCAGCGCTTAAGGTTCATTGGAGTAGAGATAGACTCAAACCAAATGTGGGTCTATCTTCCTACAGAAAGGATACAGACTAAACAGGCTCAAGTCCGAGCCTTGCTTCTCAGATCCAAAGCTCCAGCCAGGATGGTCCTGCAGCTATTAGGCTCTATGTCGGCCACTGTTCTCCTAGTCCCCTTAGCGAGATTGCATATGAGAATTCTCCAGTGGCTCCTATCGACACAGTGGTCCTTTCAGGATCTCCCTCTCAGTCACCTCATACGGATCACGGAAACCTGCAAACGGGACCTTCACTGGTGGCTGGTGCCCTCCAATCTGGATCAGGGACGACCCTTTGTTCCACCTCCTCCTATGGCCACATTAACGACGGACGCCTCCCAGATGGGGTGGGGGTGGCATTACCTGGGCAGGTCAGTCCAAGGCAAATGGCATTCAGAAGAGAGTCTCCTTCATATCAACATTTTAGAAATGAGGGCGGTGTTTCTGTCTCTACAAGCCCTCCACAATTACCTCCCTCAGAGCGTAATTGCCATTCACTCCGACAACATGTCAGTAGTCTGGTATCTGAACAAGCAGGGAGGGACCAGATCCTACCCCCTTTGCAGAGAGGCCATGAGAGTTTGGGAATGGTCAGTGGCGACCAGACGTTTTCTGGTAGCGACTCATATCCCTGGCAAGTCCAACTTGATAGCCGACAGACTAAGCAGAACTATTCTCTCTCCTCACGAGTGGTCTCTGAACGATGCAGTGACAACTCAGATCTTCAGCAGATGGGGAACTCCTTGTTGTGACCTCTTCGCAACCCCGCTGAACGCGAAGTGCAGAAAGTTCTTCTCTCTCACTCCAGCTCCGGGGGGAGAGTCCTATGGACGCATTAGCCCATCCTTGGCCCACCGGCTTGCTATACGCCTTCCCTCCAGTTCCCCTCCTTCCCAGAGTGATCCAAAAAGCGTCTCACTTGGGGAGCAAAATGATTTTAGTTGCCCCTTACTGGCCTCGTCAGGTATGGTTCCCCTATCTTCAGAAATATGCACTGGACGGACCATGGTTCCTGGATCAGATCCCAGACCTATTAATTCATCAGTCGGGACAACTCCATCAGTCCCTTCACACTTTGAAGTTAACAGCTTGGCTCCTCCTCTTCCGACTATAGTCAGGAATCATACTTTAGACCTGGAAGTCATACGTATCTTATCCTCGGCCCACAAGTCTGCCACTAAGAAATTGTATACTAGAAAATGGAAGAGATTTGCTATTTGGGCTCAACTCCGGGGTCTAGATCCCATCACTGTTCCGGTGTCAGAAGTCCTGAAATTTCTCACTTCCCTATTCAATCAAGGTTCTTCAGTCTCTACCATCAAGGTCTAATTGGCAGCTATTTCCAATTTTCATGAATCTATAAACCCACTTTTAATGAGCAACAGATTGTGTAAAACCTTCATGAAAGGTGCTGCGCTTTTACGACCTCCGATTTCTCATCCTGCTCCTCCGTGGGATCTCGATGTGGTATTACGTGCCTTAACCTCCTCCCCCTTCGAACCGGCAGCAACCTGTGATTTGAAACTTCTTTCTTGGAAAACTGCCTTTCTGGTCACGATTACTTCTGCCAGAAGGGTTTCAGAGATTCAAGCTCTATCTGTAAAACCACCGTACCTGTTTTTTCACAAAGATAGAGTATCCCTCAGGCCTAATCCATCCTTTGTCCCTAAAGTTTGTTCCAGTTTTTGCCTGCAACAGTCATTAGAACTTCCAGTTGTCTTTCCAAAGTACTCAAACAAAGCGGAATACATCTTCCACACATTGGATGTTCACAGGCAATTGCTTTTTTATTTAGACAGGACCCAACAAACACGGAAAACAGATCAATTGTTTGTGTCCTTTTCGGATAATAAATTGGGCAAAGCCGTCACAAACGTCACTATTGCCAAATGGATCAGGGCCTGTATTAGTCAGGCTTATTCCTCTTCTAATAAAGAGCTAACAACCTCTGTCAAAGCTCACTCTACTAGAGCTATGGCTACTTCAATAGCATTCCATTCTAAGCTTGCCATTAGTGACATTTGTGCTGCGGCTACGTGGTCTTCCCCGCACACCTTCATTTCCCACTACAAATTGGATGTGGCATCTCGGGGGCGAGCTTCATTTGGTTCCACAGTGCTCAGGAGTGTTTTCCAGTGAGCCACCCAGGAATTAGGTGCTAGGGACGCTGTCCCATCAGTACAGAATGTAGGCGAGATAGGATCACATAACATCTTTTAGTTATGTACTTACCATAACTTTAGATGTTTGGGATCCATCTCGCCTACATTCCTAATAACCCACCCTCCTTCCCCCTGCCTTGGAGATCAGAAGAGATCAGATGGTCCGAATTCTATTGTTTCATCTTGAAACATCTGGCAATGTTATATAAACAGTTATGTGTGTGCATGAGTGCGGACAAACAAGATCTGAGGAAGTAGTGGTGGTGCATCCTGGGATAGAGAATAGCTCAGCCAATAAGAGGCTTCGCTCTATAGCATAGCGTGCCGAGTCGGAGCCGAGGATCGGCTCCGAGCCCATCAGTACAGAATGTAGGCGAGATGGATCCCAAACATCTAAAGTTATGGTAAGTACATAACTAAAAGATTTGCCACTGGCACCCCCTTTAGAACTCACCACTGTCTCATCCTCAAACAACTGGGATGGCTAGAACTGCAGAACCAACTACTTTGTCAACAGCTTGTTATTACCCAAAAGATCCTTTACCACCCTAATAATACCCCTATCCTCACTAATCTGAAAAAAAAATTATTAAAAACATTTTGTTATTAATTTTTCTTTGTAATTAATTATTACTACTACTACTGATCATTAAGCAGCCTCTTTCATTGTGTAATGTACTGTATATGGCATCAGACTGTATACCTCCTGTGTTTTTTTTTCTTTGCCATTAAGTGATGTACTTTACCTGCACATTGAACTAGATTGTATGCCTCCATTTGCATTATGGAATGTACCTCCATGTCATTTTTGAAACTCCAGTTTTCATTGTATTTGATAGCTCTTCTTCAAATTATTTCCTATTAACCAGATTTGTCAGTGTATATATTACTATAATTTCATTTTTTATATTTCTTTGTAATTTTTTATGTTAACAGTTTGTCGTGGAGCTTATCTCCCCGGGCCTCTACTGAAAATGGACATATATCCAGTTAGACTAGCCCGGTCAACAAATGTAAAATAAAAATAAATAAATAATAAATAAATTACACCCTACAAAAATCTTGCAACACTATGCTCAGCTAATGAGCTTCTAGTTTCCACTATTAAATCAAAAAACAAAGCTGGGGACTCACTTTTCACCAACACAGTAGGTAAAAACTACTGAACTTTCCACCCTTGCTTCCACTCTTCTTTTTGAAAAACATCTTAAAGAATATGTAGCAAAACAAGGAATGCCACCATCCAAAGGTCTCCAAACTAAAAAATGAAATAGTATCAACAAAAAGCAGTAGAAGGAGACCACCACGATGTAATACAAAAATATAAAACTGTTTTATTGATAGAAAACAAGTGCTTTCACGTGCATCCAGCACGCTTCCTCAGGTTTTAACACTAATAGTCAGAAAGGATTATATATATACTTGTTTAGCATCTAATTAATAAGCAGATTAAACAAGCTACTAAATTCAATTGGAATAATACAATCAATTAAATGTTAAGCATATCGCAAGCCAAGTCCAAAGCAATTCATTCAGCTCACTAAAACACATACTCTATCATCTTTAAAGATGTTTCAGAAAACATTAATTAATTTAGGTAAAAAAAATAACTATTAAAAATATTAAAGAACAGTTAAATGAATACTGAAACTAAAACAAAATGGTAACATGTGGTATGTCCATAGACAAATAAATCATTAGCTCTAAATGAGAGCGAATTAACATAAAAAACTTATATCAATATAAAGATGCTATTATAATTAATTACATGCTATTAAAACAGGTTTAATACTAATATGTTGATTAAGACCTGGTTCAAGGTGAGCCCTCATCTTCAAAATCCAGTTTAATTCAACCATCTCCAGATAATTCATTTTGTCACCCCCCCCCCCCCCCCCGTTTATTTATGCCTACAACCTGTAGAACTTGGAACTGGATGTACATCCACACGCTTAGCTAAAGCATTGCTTAAATTCTTTTTCCTTATGTCATAAGTATGATTGTATATTCGATCTCTCAATCTTCTTGATGTCATACCTACATAAAAAGCCGTGCATTCTACACACGTAGCCAGATATATTAAGTTTATATTTTCACAAGTAGTAATTTAGGAACTTCTCGTACTAACTGACAACATTTATAATCTGTAAGTAGTATATTCCAGTTTTTCCTAATGATGTTTGTGATATATCTGATATCACTGGTGTATCTAGTTGTAAAAACCAACCTAAATTTAGATATAGAAACAGTAAAAATCTAAAAAGACTCTTATGTATTGATAAAACCAACCTATTAACCAATACTATAAATAGACGAGCCCTAGAATATGGCACTTTTCCGTGTAATAGATGTATGTGTAAATTTATAGCCAGTGATCGCCAGTTCACCCACCCCCAGATTGACTACACCTTCACTCCCAGTTTTTATGCTACTTGTGAAAATATAAACTTAATATATCTAGCTACGTGTGTAGAATGCACGGCTTTTTATGTAGGTATGACATCAAGAAGATTGAGAGATTGAATATACAGTCATACTTATGATATAAGGAAAAAGAATTTAAGTAATGCTTTAGCTAAGCATGTGGATGTACATCCAGGTCATGCCTTTAAGTTCCGAGTTCTACAGGTTGTAGGCATAAATAAACGGGGGGGGGGGGTGACAAAATGAATTACCTGGAGATGGTTGAACTAAACTGGATTTTGAAGATGAGGGCTCACCTTGAACCAGGTCTTAATCAACATATTAGTATTAAACCTGTTTTAATAGCACGTAATTAATTATAATAGCGTCTTTATATTGATATAAGTTTTTTATGTTAATTCGCTCTCATTTAGAGCTAATGATTTATTTGTCTATGGGCATACCACATGTTACCATTTTGTTTTAGTTTTAGTTTCAGTATTCATTTAACTGTTCTTTAATATTTTTAATAGTTATTTTTTCTTATCTAAATTAATTAATGTTTTCTGAAACATCTTTAAAGATGATACATAGTATGTGTTTTAGTGAGCTGAATGAATTGCTTTGGACTTGGCTTGCGATATGCTTAACATTTAATTGATTGTATTATTCCAATTGAATTTAGTAGCTTGTTTAATCTGCTTATTAATTAGATGATGAACAAGTATATATATAATCCTTTCTGACTATTAGTGTTAAAACCTGAGGAAGCGTGCTGAATGTACGTGAAAGCGCTTGTTTTCTACCAATAAAACAGTTTTATATTTTTGTATTACATCGTGGTGGTCTCCTTCTACTGCTTTTTGTTGATCTTAAAGAATATCTTAAAACTCACTGGCTTTGTCCCTGCTCTAACCCTGACTGATATCTCATTCCCCTTCTTGATCTCCCTATACTTCTCTACTCTACTGCTCTAAGTCGCCTATCTGTAATTAATAATTTCCTTCATAGTACTGAAAAAAATATATATGTTTTTGCTCTCTGTGTTTGATCTTAGCTTAAACCTACTAAATGACTCTGTACAACTTTGTTCTGACCAATGTTGCCAGTGTACTGTAATTCACTTGACTGTTACTGTATATTGTATTCTTTATCACTGCTTATGCTTGGAGCTTTTCTCTCCGGGCCTCTACTAAAAATGGACATATATCCAGTTAGACTAGCCCGGTAAACAAATGTAAATAAAAATAAATATATAAATATATTTGCTGTTGTCTGCTTGTTATTCTTGTGCATTGTAACATATGTACTTTAGATGAAAAGAAAATACATACATGTCAGTCCTGTGACTTTAAATCTTTATACAAGCATGTCAGTCTTGTGACTTAAAAATAGTTAATGACAGTAAAGATTTAATGTAATTTTTATACACTACAACAGTTTTGTTTATCTTTTGACTATGCTAAGAATAACAGTCATATGCTGTACTTTACTGTAGTACTGATAAATGTCTTGCTTTAACTGAATGGAAGTTTTAAACATTTGAGAATGATTTGTTCAGACATTAGATTTTACCATCCTACCATGTATGCTTAACCATTTTCAAAACACAAACATATTATAAAATATAATGTGATAGTGTTCAATCTCGCCGTTTGTTCTTACACATGGGTTCGGAGCCGATCCTCGGCTCCGTGCCGGCCTCTTGCAAGCTCTGCATCGAGAAGAAGCTCGAGACAATCTAATACCCACAATCCCCCTCTGCCTTTACCTCAGATCTAGTTTGCCGCTGCTGCATACGCATCGTTGGGAGCTAGCTCGAGAGTTTCTAAGCTAAGATATAACTTTTTTTGTTGTATTTTATTAAGGATTCTAGTCTAGTTGATATTATCAGTGTTAACAAGTGTGATTGTGTTGTGGTTCCGTTAATTCTTTGGTACCGTTAACCTTATTTATCGGTATTTTTGTATCGGGGCCTACACCCTTCATATCTTACCATATTGAGACAATTTTTACCGGATTTAACAATTACTCGATTGTGACTAATTTTTTTTTGGATTTGACTGTGTTTTTCTGGAGTTGTCTTTTTATTCTACAATGTCTGAGAAGGCAAAGTCTGGTTTCAAGCGTTGTCAGTGTGGCCAGAAAATGTCGGTCACTGACAACCATAGTTCCTGCGTCTACTGCCTTGGCCCTCTCCACTTACAAGAGGATTGCTCCATCTGTCACTCTTTTAGTGGGAGGGTCATGACAGATAGGCGCAGGAAACTGATGGACAGAGGTCTTTTGAAACCGGCTTTCCAAGAGGCTTTGGATGCTTCTGACCAGGCATCGAAGTCCTCTAAGGAATCGAAGACGTCGGAGCCTAAGTCATCGGCTTCGAGCTCTTCTTCAAAGGTTAGATCACCGGTTCCACAGACTTCGGGGCCGAGTGTTCAACTGGTATCGGTTCCTGAGCCTCGAGTCTTGGAACCGGTGATGGAGCTCCCTCCTTCGGCCATATTGAGGTCGGCTCCGTCTTCGGTTCCTTCGACCCGTTCTTCCTCCAAACATTCGGATGTCGATGTGGATCGCGTGGTGCAGAAGTTGATGGAGCATTCGGCCCTCTCTAAACTTATTTCGGTTTCCACCCAGTTGGTGTCGAAACTTGAAGGCCTTCCTGTATCTCCATCCATTCCTCCTCCGAGACCGATTCAGTCTTTGGAGCCGGAAGAGGCTGATCTACTGATTGTGGAGCCCTCGGGTCCAGAACCGTCTTTTTCTCGGTCTGTTCCCCTCACCTCGACTCCGTCGGACCTGGTACCGGAGTCTCGGAGCCGACGGTCTGTTCTTGGTTCCGGGGCCGAGAGTCGAACCGACGTGTCGGTTCCGACTCTCCTCGGGCCTCGGCACGGATCGATTCGGCTCCGTCCTCGGGGTCGATGCCTTCGGTGCCCGTGTCGGGGATTCTTCCCATTTCTTCGGAACCGGGAGACTCCTTGATGCGGGACCCGGGAGCGTTCGACCTGATGAGGAAGGTGTTGTCTACCCAGACAACCACATCAGTGGAAGCAGTTTCTCCTCCCCATAAAGGGCCTTTGTCTTCATCTGCACCCACGGCCACATCCAAGCGTCGGGCACCAGTGCCTCAGCCACCCCTGGAGGGTGCCCCCTCTTCCTCCGAGGCTTCTTTGGATGCTCCCCACGAAGAAGTCCCTAGGAAGAGATTGTGTAAGAGGAGACACTTGGATTCTCCACAGGAATCCTTGACATCTGATACTGACTTAGATGAGTCAGAGGGGTCCCCTAAGTCACCTTCAGAAGATGTCTCTTTTTCAGACATTTTGGAGATCCTGAAACAGAGAGGTGACTGGCAGTCCCTTCCCCCTTCTGAGGATGAGTCAGTTCTGCTGAAGGCATTTGGTGCTCGCCCTTCCTCCTCCTGGGTCACTCCGCCCTTCGACGATCTAATGGAACTTATTGCTCGAAGGGCGTGGGAGACTCCTGACACAGTGGAACCTGTTCCAAGAAAACCGAACAAGTACATCACAGCACCTCAGGATAAGTCCTACCTTACAAAGGGAGTTCCAGTAGACGCTATGGTGGTGGCTGCAGCCACGAAAAAGGAGATGTTGGAGTCTTCTTCGTCTGTCCATCCGCCTAATAAAGATTCTAGGACGATGGATAGATATGGGAAGCGCATTTTTAGTTCAGCGGCTTTTTCCATGCGGTCCCTGAACTATTTGACCCATTTTACACGCCGCCAGAGGGATCTAGTCAAAGAGTTGGGAGATACCCTCCAGGGTGCTACAGATGCAGCTGTCTCAGAGAAAGTGACAGCGCAACTTAATACCCTAACATCGATTGTTAACTCGTCCATGAGGCTGATTTCCTACGCGGCGAAGGTTCGAGTAGGGCAGCAGCTTCAGCGATTGCTCTTCGTAGACAATCCTGGATGCGCCTATGCTCCTTTGCGGAAGCCTTCAAGTCTTCCTTTACAATCGCCCCATTTGACGGTGCCACTCTTATTGGCCCCAAGGTAAAGGAGACCCTTACCCGGTGTGAACAAGAGGGAAAGACTCTGTCTGCTGTCGGAGTCCGTTTTTCCACCCCAACCAGACCGTACCCCAAAGGGCAATGCGGTGGGAAAATGTGGTTTCGAAAACCCCAAGGGTCTTTCTCAGGCACACAGGGTGATGCCCCCTCTAGAGGCAGAGGAGGGGGCAGAGGTGGAAGACGCCGCCCTGGCGGCAGAGGGGGTCCGCAACATCAAGGTGACAGGGAAACACTCCCTGGTAAACCTTTCCAGCACTCCTGAGAGGAGGCCCGACTGTCCTGCTCTGGAGGCAGTCGGGGGTCGCTTAGCTTTATGCCCTCAGGCCTGGCAAGATATAACTACAGACAAGTGGGTAAAAAGCGTAGTTACCAGAGGTTACTCCATACCCTTCCTGTCCTATCCCATTCCAAAGAAAAGACTCCCAGATGTACCGCCCCATCTGCGAGAGCCAGCAGCTTTAGAAATTTCAAAGCTGCTAGAAAAAAAGAGTCATCCAGCCAGTCCCAGCGGACCAGCAAGGATTCGGGACTTACTCAAGGTTCTTTTTAGTTCCAAAGAAAACAGGGGACTGGAGGCCCATTCTAGACCTAAGCTACCTCAATACTTTTGTCAAGAAAGAAAAGTTCCGAATGGTCACGCTTCAATCGATCCTTCCATTCTTACAGAAGGACGAGTGGATGTGCTCAATAGATCTAGAGGATGCATACTACCACATCAAAATGGCCAGGGCATCCAGAGATCATTTGCGCTTCGGCTGGGAGCCAGTCACTTTCAATTTCGAGCCCTGCCCTTTGGTCTGACCTCAGCCCCCAGGGTCTTCACCAAATGTATGGCAGTGGTAGCGTCTCACTTGAGACGTCAGGGATTCCAGGTGTTTCCGTATCTGGACGACTGGCTCCTTTCGGCCACCACCCCGCGTCAACTACTGCAGGCCAGAGACTATGTTCTTCAACTGTGTGTTCACCTAGGGATCTCCGTAAATTTCGGAAAATCCTTACTTCAGCCATCACAAAATATCTTGTTCATAGGAGCAGAGTTAGACACACGTCAATTAATTCTGAGGCTTCCCCCAGAAAGGATATTATCACTGCAGACTCACATACGTCTTCTACTCTTGTCAAGGAAATCTCCTGCAAAACTAGTACTGAAGGTGTTGGGCCTCATGTCAGCCTCCCTTATTGCAATTCCTCTGGGAAGGCTGCACATGAGAGTCCTACAATGGCTACTGTTTGCTCAATGGTCATTTCAACAACTACCTCTAACACACGAGCTTCTTATAACAAAGACTTGCAAAACAGATCTAAACTGGTGGCTTCAAACGTGCAACCTTTCCCAGGGGAGGCCGTTTGTGCTACCCACAGTTACGGTGACCACGGACGCTTCCCTGATAGGGTGGGGGGGCATCTTTCAGGGACAGACAGTCCAAGGCGAATGGACCAATTTGGAGTACAATCTGCACATCAATGTTCTAGAGTTGAGGGCAGTGTTTCTAGCGTTGCAACACTTTGCTCCCCTTCTTCCTCTAGGGACTATTGCAGTTCAGACGGACAACATGTCGGTAGTCTGGTACATAAACAAACAAGGGGGAACCAAGTCCTATCAACTATGCAGAGAGGCCATGAGAATTTGGCAGTGGGCGGAGTCCACGGGTCGCTTTCTAATAGCAACGCACATCCCGGGGTCATCCAACGTCATAGCCGACAGGCTGAGCAGAGCAATTCTGTTACCGCACGAGTGGTCTCTAAAACAGTCAGTGGCGAAAAGGATTTTTCGCACGTGGGGCCAGCCTTCCTGCGACCTGTTTGCGTCTCCAATGAATGCCAAATGCAGGAGCTACTTTGCCCTATTACCCTCCAGGGAAGTCCCCAGGGACGCACTGGTTCTGATTGGCCCCGGGACTCCTATCGCATTTCCCCATTTCCTCTGATATCGAAGTTTCTCCAGAAAGCCAGGAACCTACACAGGACGATAATCCTCATTGCTCCATTCTGGCCTCGTCAAATTTGGTTTCCCTTCCTGAAAATACACTGCATTCGGGGACCCTGTATTCTGGACCCAGAGCCAGATCTATTGACTCACTCGTCAGGGGTTCCCCATCCCGCTCCTGTCACTCCATCTAGCAGCTTGGCTGCTCCAATTCCCAACTTAGCCAGGTCTGATCTTTTGTCACCAGCAGTCCAGGATATATTAGTGGCTTCGCATAAAGCTTCCACTACTAAAACATATACTAGCAAATGGAAGCGGTTTGTATTCTGGGCGAATACACACCATGTGGATCCCTTTATAGCTCCTTTGAATAAGATATTAGAGTTCTTAACAGACTTATTTCATCAGGGTGCTTCTCCTGCTACTCTAAGAGTTCAATTGGCTGCCATTTCGAATTTCCATGTGGAAGAATGTGGAGCTCCTATTATGGCTCACAGACTTTGTAAAGCCTTTTTAAAAGGAGTTTTTCATATTAGACCACCGGTCAGATCTCCTACGTCACCTTGGAGTCTAAACTTGTTGCTATCTAATTTAATGTTGCCCCTTTTGAACCTGCCTCTTCTTGCCCATTAAAATTTTTGTCCTGGAAAACTCTCTTTCTGGTAGCCATTACTTCTGCTAGACGAGTGTCTGAACTTCAGGCTCTCTCCATCAAGCACCCTTATTTGATCTTTCACTCTGACAGAGTTTCTCTTGAACCAATTCATCCTTCCTCCCTAAAGTATGTTCTATTAACAATATTAATCAGTCCATTGAATTACCCACTTTCTTCAAAACCACTCCAACAAAATGGAGTATATGTTACACAAATTGGATGTTCACAGACAGCTAAGGTTTTATTTGGATAGAACAAAAGATCACAGGAAAACAGATCAACTCTTTGTGGCTTTTGCTGATAGCAGGAAAGGACTTGCAGTTACCAAAAGAACTCTTTCTAAATGGTTAACGGATTGTATAATCTATGTCTACGATTCTGCAAATCAACCCCTTTACACAAACCCAAAGGACATTCCACAAGGTCAATATCTACGTCTTTGGCTCATGCAGCTCGCCTACCTCTGGATGCTATTTGTGCGGCTGCTACCTGGTCTAAGCCACATACATTTATTTCTCATTATAAAGTAGACAAGGTTTCTAGGGACAGGGCAACCTTTGGTTCCACTGTGCTCAAGAACGTCCTCCCGTGAGTTCCTCAGGATCAAGGAGCTAGGGACGCTACCCATGTGTAAGAACAAACGGCGAGATTGAACACTATCACATATAGAAGTTATGTCCTTACCATAACGTTCCATGTGGAGTGTTCATCTCGCTTTGTTCTTACAGTCCCACCCTCCCACCCTTAGGAAGAACGTTCTTTGATGCCTGGCCAGAAGCATTTTTTGCTACTGTTATTATTCTGTATACATAGTTGGTTTACACATATATTTTTATATGTGTCTGTTTATATATGTATAGGTGTATAGCATGAATGTGCTATTATGTAGATTGGTTTGCTTGCAAACTAGATCTGAGGTAAAGGCAGAGGGGGATTGTGGGTATTAGATTGTCTCGAGCTTCTTCTCGATGCAGAGCTTGCAAGAGGCCGGCACGGAGCCGAGGATCGGCTCCGAACCCATGTGTAAGAACAAAGGCGAGATGAACACTCCACATGGAACGTTATGGTAAGGACATAACTTCTATTTTTTTGTACAGATCAGTTGTAGTTTTCTGCTCTTTCCCAGTGTTTTCTTAAGCTCAGCTGTTGTATGGAGGAAGTCAGTCTCTGTCAGTTCAGCTAATTTATTTCCTTTATACCGTAATTACTGTTCAAGAGTTTCCTGTAATATCGCATGGTCTTTCTGACGTTCTTTAGTAACCTGTTCTGCTGAATTTAAAACTCCTATGCACTTTTGAAAAAATGTTTGTAATAACTTGTCTAAGCTTCCTGAACTCATTGTGTCTGCCATTTAGAAGTTTATTGCATTTTTTTGTAACAAAATGCACTGGAGGTTCTATCAGTAACTGATTTGACTCCTGCTGTATCTCTGAAATAAACCTTTTACATGTGGTGACAGAACATAACTGTCCAACATCTGAATATAATGGAAACACTACCCTTAGTTAATTTTTTATCATGAAAAGGTCTGTCTTCACAGTCTGTTTTTTTAGCAATATCATGCAATACTTTTTTTATGGCATGGCACATAAAATGCAGTTTTTATTAAATCACACAATAAACATTTGTCATACCCCACATGGTTTTCTTTGAGATACCTGTCAAATATTGTAATACATTTGCATAATGCCTTACTATCAACTTGCCCTGATGATTTTTACATTTACTAATGTGCTGTGTATACGAATATTGCAATTTTAAAGGAAAGCTTGGCTTACACCTGCTTGTATTTTGTCTACTAGCATCCATACTAAAAATGTGACATAGAAAACAGTCTTACCAGTTAGCAAAAAAAAACAGGTAATCAGGCTGTTGTTGCTGATTGCTGGAAATTTTTCAGAGTCACTCAAGAAGATGGTGAAACACAACGTGCAGCGAACTGCTGTGTATAGTAGATGTCCAGCTTTTCTTGAATAATTAATGGCACTGATTCTTTCCTGCACTGCAGACTCAACCTGGATTCAGACGTCTGAAAAACTTTACTACTAGAAGCTGCATAAACTGGAATACTTCTGTTTAGGATTTACACATATGTACAAATGTTAGTTACTGCAATTTGACTGAAGTGAACCTCTGTAGGGCTTACCACTCCCTCTGTGTTCGAATGCAGGTAGGCTCGCCATTGAAAAATTAATTTTCAAGGTGCTAAACCAGGGTGCTGTTACTCTGATGCTTACTGTGATGGCTCTGAAGTCTTCTTAAGACACTCAATCTGGATTCAGACGTCTGAAAAACTTTACTACTAGAAGCTGCATAAACTGGAATACTTCTGTTTAGGATTTACACATATGTACAAATGTTAGTTACTGCAATTTGACTGAAGTGACCCTCTGTAGGGCTTACCTCTCCCTCTGTGTTCGAATGCAGGTAGGCTCGCCATTGAAAAATTAATTTTCAAGGTGCTAAACCAGGGTGCTGTTACTCTGATGCTTACTGTGATGGCTCCGAAGTCTTCTTAAGACACTCAGTCTTGCTGGCTGGGTTTTGCTGAAATCAAAGTCTGGTAATAGTCGCATTCACAGTCTGTTGCATACAGAAACTTGCAGAATATACACTGATGAGAGAATATACTTTGCAGCAGCAAACTCAGAGCAGTAACAAATAACTTTTTATAACAAACCACATGGACTAATGTTGCAGCTTCAGGTACTGTTCTACTTTACTTCTTGAACAACATGGATGATGTGAGAGATATAACATTTACCTCAGAACAAGTGCATGTTCCTACACAGATATCTCTAATATAACTGAATGAATACAGATCTTATATACAGTTCTAGTCACGCACACACATATAGAGTTCCTCTTGGCATTCTATTTTGGAGAATTGCTCATCCTGTAGAAACAATGCTGATTGTTGCAGATGCTGACTTGATATTATTTTTAAGCTTCCTTGCTTAACAATGTCACATTTTTCTTTGGTATTCTATTTTGATCTTTGTATGAGAGCATCTGTTCTTGTGCAAATGCTGACTTCAAACTTTCTTACTTAACAATGTCATATGATGCAGATTGTTTTCCTGTTGTCCAGCTTTTAAGAAACCAGATTAGCTTTTTTCTGGCAATGTAAAAGCATACATTCTTCTTACATTTTTGCTCTTACTGACAATGTAATGCATACATAAGTGGGCAGATTTTCCATTTTGCTGATTCTGTAAGAAAACATGTCCATTAAGCAAGTTCCTTATTTTTCAAGTCACAATCACTTAGTATGGATGCTAATCACATATTACTAAACTCTATTTTTACATTTAAACAAGCTTTATTTTATACCTTATTTATGTTGCATATTTGTAACAGAATTACTTTCAACCTTTATTCACTGTTAAATACACTCTAACACTGATAGTCTTTTCTGTTTCACCTCATCTATGATGGACGCCACATAATTCTTGTGATAACCCTTCCTGGTAAACATCTGCAGTAGAACCAGACATTTACTTTCAAAACCATCATAGTCAGATACCATTCTGGCTAATCTGACATATTGCCCCTTCAGTAATTCCCTCTTTTGATGAACAGGGTGGCAACTGTTATAGTGTTAAAGTAAGTAGATTTCCTATATAGTGAAGAGGTGAAAGCCATATTAGAATAGTCCTTCTTGATGGTAACATCCAAATAGTTTACCATGTCCTTATCAACAGTTATAGTAAATTTGAAAAAATGGGGTGGTGGTGTACAAATAATTGAAGAATTCATCCAATTTTTCTTCCCCACCCTTCCCAAATAAGAATATGTCATCTAGGTACCAAACATATAGATCCTAGCAGTTGTTAAACTGGGACCCCAGAACAAATAGATCTTCCCATTGTGCCAGAACAGTGTTGGCAAGAGCTGGGACACAGCAAGCACCCATTGCTACTCCTTGCACCTCTTTAAAAATTTGAATCTCAAAATTCAGAAAATTGTGATCTAAAACTAGTTCCATACATGTTCTGATCGTAAGTATTGTAGTGTGGTTCATATCGGTATGAAAACATAAGTAGACATAGAACAATTCAATACTGTCTCTATGGGGAATAACAGAAAATAGATCACAAACATCTATAGTGACCATCAATAAGTTGTCATAATGTTCTTTTGAAATTTTTGATAGAAAATCTCATGAGGCTTTGAATACCTGGGGCCGATGGTCCAACACATGTTTAATTTTATGGTCTCTATATTTTCAAAGACAAAAGTCTTAGAGGTCTTCGCATGAACAATTGGGTGGAGAGGAGGGCTTGAAATACACTTGTGGATTTTCTGGATCCCGAATATAGTGGGGATCGGAGGATGGGGAACATGTAGAAACTCTCTTCTAGGGTAATCTGCCCAGTAAGCAACATCTAATCTAAAGTCAAATCTATGTTGCGATAAGCTATGTTAAGTTCATTCCTGGAGACTTCTTTGTAAGTGTAGCTGTACAATACTCTGAACATCCTATTGATATAGTCGTTGCAATCCATAACAACCAACTCCCCCACCCTTATCTGGTTTCATTACCCTGCTATATTTGTTTAAAATAATATTTTGTAGTAAATCAGATTTGTGGGGCATTAAATTGGTCACACTTGTATGTCTGTTCCTTCCCCTCAATAAGGCCCTGATGTCACACTCACATAGTTTATCAGACAACTGGAGACTAGAATGAAGTGGGGCGGTTGAAAATAGTTGGTCTTTTTAAATGTGGGTAGGTCACAGTGGATCGGGCATTGGTGTCATTCTTAAAATAAATGCCTAAATTTAATGTCCTGCCGAACAATTTAACCTGTACAGTAGTATCAGCAACACTGGCCTATCTTGAAGGCACAAAATTAAAGCCTTTTTCTAATAAATCGGGCCATTCAGAATTAATAAGTGCCTTGCTCAAACTGAATATTTTAAAGTCGCCCAGAGTGTTTTGTATAATAGTACAGGAATCATCCACCCCAAGAGAACAACTCAATCTCCCTCCCTGTTGTAGATCCCTAGGTCCCATGGATGATGTTTCGGAGCACAAGGAAAGTGTATGGCAGATTACTGAAAATGCAACAAACTATCTGGCCTTAATGATCAGATATCATTAAGTGCATTACTGAAACTTAAGGCCGCATATTTTTTATGAATGGGATGTTTTTAAAAGTCTATTCTATTGTGCATGATTTATACAATCTTTTAATAGGCTATATAGCTTAGATTTAAAAAAAATATTTACTAGTTTAATTGGTTGACCAATTAAATTAGGGCAGGATATATTTAAATGGATGTCTTTTGGGTTTGTGATTATTCTGATGAAGTCTTGTTACCAGGATGAAAGCGCTCAATTAGCTTTTTATCTCAGTTCGTGGAGTTGTGGTCCGTTTGTCCAACTGTCTCCGTGCTATTAATTTTCAGCCCTTTAGATCTTCTTTTATTAATGACCCTTCAATAGCTCACCCTTGTTTGGGCCAGAAGTCAAATTCACACTAACCAGGTGTGAACAAGAAGGAAATACTCTCTCTGCAGTAGGAATCTGTTTTCTCTACCATCTAGACCTTATCCAAGAGGTCAAAAGGGAGGAAAAATGTGGTTTTGAAAATCCCAGAGAGCTGTTCAGGACACACATGGTGATTCTTCCCCCAGGGGCAGAGGGAGAAGCAGTAATGGAAGACACTGTTCACGTGGCAGAGGGGGTCCACAAAATCAGAGCAACAGGGAATCTTTCCTTGGTAAGCCCTTTCAGTGCTCCTGAAAGGAGGCCTGTCTGTCCATCTTTGGAGGCAGTCAGGGTGCGCTTATCTTTGTACCCAGAAGCCTGGCAAAAAATAACAAAAGACAAATATAAAAAAAAATACTGGACATTCCACCCAGTCAAAGGAACAGGCAGCTCTAGAAATACAAAAGTTGCTAGAACAAAGAGTCATCCAGACACTCCCTGCAGACCAAATAAGATCCGGAATGTACCCAAGATTTTTTTTAGTTCCAGAGAAAACAGGGGACTGGAGACCCATCCTGGATCTCAGCAAATTAAACAAGTTAGTAAGAAAGTCAAAGTTCTGGATGGTTACACTGCAGTCAATACTCCCTTTTCTGGGACAAGACAATTGGATGTGCTGTATAGACCTCCGGGATGCGTGCTACCACATAAAAATGTAGAGGTGATCCAGGAGTCATTTGTGCTTTCGGCTGGGAGCCAGTCACTACCATTTTCGAGCTCTGGCCTTTGGTCTCACTAAGCCCCCAGAGTGTTCACCAAGTGTATGGCAGTAGTCACAGCTCACTTGAGACACCTAGGATTCCAGGTGTTTCTGTACCTAGACGACTGGCTTTTAACCACCACCATGGAGCATCTACTAACAAAAGCGAGAGACAGCACCTTAGACCTCCGCTCTCACCTAGGAATCACAATAAATTATGAAAGATCTGCCTTATTGCCATCTCAGCATATCATTTTTATAGGAGCAGATCTAGATACAACAAAAATGACGGCAAAACTTCCCCCCAAAAGAGTCAAGTCCTATGACTTCAAGTCAGAAACTTACTTTCCAAAGAAAAAGTACAAGCAAGAACAGTCCTGAAATCTTGGGGACCATGGCTGCAGCAATAAACCTGATTCTATTAGCACAACTGCATATGAGAATTCTGCAGTGGCTACTATTCACTCAGTGGTCCATGCAGGAACTACCCATGTCCCACCAAATTATGATACCAGAATCTTGCAAGAAAGATCTTCATTGGTGGATTCACTCCACTCGTGTGACTTTAGGTCGATCCTTTGTTCTTCCACAACCTTTAGCCAGAGTTATCACGGATGCTTCCCAGATTGGGGAGGGGGAATTATCTAGGAAAGATAGTCCAAGGCACTTGGCAGGATCACGAGGCCCATCTGCACATCAATGTCCTAGAGATGAGGGCAGTGCTTCTAGTGTTGCAAGACTCTCTTCTGCTAAGAACTATTGTAATACAGACAACATGTCAGTTGTGTGGTACATAAACAAACAAGGAGGAATCTGGTCTTACCCCTTGTCGGGAGGCCATGAGAGTGTGGCAGTGGGTGACCTCCTCCCAGGCTTTCTGATAGCATTGCACATCCCGGGGAAATTCAGTGTGATAGTAGACAAATTCAGCAGAGAGATTCTGATGCCTTACGAGTGGTCCTTAAAACAAGAAGTAGCGGAGATGATTTTCTGCAAATAGGGCCAGCCTTGCTGCGACCTTTTTGCCATGTCCATGAATGCCAAATGCAGCAGCTATCTTGACCTTATCCTCCCTCCGGGGGAGTCACCAAGGGATGCACTTCTCTACCCCTTCCCTCCCTTTCCATTGATACCCAAAGTCCTTCAGAAAGCCAGCTCCTTGGGAAGGAATTTGATATTTGTCACCCCATATTGGCCTCATCAATTCCTGGTTCCCCTTCCTTTGGCCTCATCTCATGAAGGAGCCGTAGGCACTGGACACAGTTACAGACTTTCTGACACATGCTTCAGGGAAGCTCCACCCATCCCTTCAAACCCTCAAATTGACAGCTTGGCTGCTCCGATTCCAAACATAGCCAGGGTCCCTGACCTTCCTCCATCAGTGAAACATATCTTGATCTTGTCTCATAAGGCTTCGAGGAAATTATATTGAGCAAATCAAAGAGATTTTCTTCTTGGGCCTTGAATAACTGCATTGGTCTCTTCTCTGCCCCTATAGCTTCTATACGAGAATTTTTGGCAAAACTTTTTAATGAAGGCAGAGCTGCAACTACTATTTGAGTTCAGTTAGCAGCGATATTAAATTTCCTTATAGGTGAATTGGGGCCAAATGTGATGTCCCACAGACTTTGCAAAGCATTTCTTAAAGGCACTGTTTTTCATTAAAGCCCCTCCAGCACCATGGGTTCTGAATTTTGTCTTATCTTGTTTTATTCTTCCCCCATTTGAACCTGCATCATTTTGTGATCTGAAGTATTTGACTTGGAAGACAATTCTTTTGATAGTTAGCACTTCTGCTAGAAGGGTTTCAGAGTTACAGACATTGTCTATAAAGCCCTCTACATGCTTTTCCACAAATACAGAGTATCTGTATAAACAAACTCATGCTTTCTACCTAAAGTATGCTCAGAATCTAATTTAAACCAATCTGTAGACCTACCATTTTTCCCCAACTACGGCAGTAAGGCAAAATATATGCTACACCAACTAGATGTACATAGACAATTATGTTTCTGCTTACGTAGAACAAAGAATTTCAGAAAGTCTGATCAATTATTTGTATCTTATTCAGACTACAAGAAAGGTGCTCCTGTTACTCCTGTTACTAAAGTTACACTTTCGAAATGGCTATCAGAATGCATTACTTTTACATACAGATCTCAAAACAAAGAACTCCCGACAAAGTAAAGGGTCATTCTACTAGAGCCATAGCAACTGTTTCTGCTTTTCAGGCAAGACTGCCAATTGATACCATTTGTGCTGCAGCAACATGGGCAAGGCCACATACCTTTATCATTCATTACAAAGTGGATTTGGCCTCCAGGAACAGGGCCTCTTTTGGATCCACTGTTCTGAAGAATATTCTACCTTGAGCCACCCAAGTAAGATGGTGCTACTGTCCCAAACAGTAAAGAATGAAAGTGAGATAGGATAACATCACATAAAGAACTTATGTACTCACCATAACGTTCCATGTGTGTTGTCCATCTCACCTTCATTCTTACATTCCCACCCTCCTTCCTGCAACCTTTGGCTCCTGGAGGACCGAGCAGATGCAATTGATAACTAATGTCCTCTGACCTTCTTCATTCCTCTGTAAGGTAGGAGATATCTCATGTGGTACTCTTAGTTATATCTGTAAACAAGATCTGGGGAGCGTTCTTAGGGCATGATGGGATAGGGTTTTCAGCCATGAGATAATAGAAGACCTCGAGCTTTTTGTATAAGGACAAGTCAGAACCAAGGTCAGTTCCGAACCCAACCAGTAAAGAATAAAGGTGAGATGGACAACACACATGGAACGTTATGGTGAGTACATAACTTCTTTTATTTATTTATTTATTTATTTATGTCCACATTTCTGTGTACAGTATTTATGTCTGAGGTGGGATATTTTGTGTTTGGTGACTGCTACTGAACTTTTTATTTCAAAATATTAAGTTTTGTGTCAGGTGGATTGTTGACTCATACAGGCTCTGCTACCTGTCTTTCACACTTCAATCTTGGCTTAAACATGGAGCTGTTTGTCTGTCTCCTTAGTTCTTTCTTCTACCTACCGCAAGAAGAAGAAGAAGAAATTTTTTCAGGAGTCTTCATGTATCAGACCTGCTCAGTCAGTGCCTCTGACACTGATGGTTGACTCTGCTGTGGCCAGATGTTGTTTCTAAGACTGCTAATCATTATCTCTCAGTCTGTCTGGTATAGTTCCTTAGGAGGCCAGAGGGGGCCAAGAGTTAAACACATCATCTGGGCTGTCGTCACCAAGCAAGGGAGAACCAGTCTGGTTAGTCTCAAAGAAAGGGGCAGATGAAGTCTTGGTGCATAGCTGGGCTAAAGTGTCTGGTTGTTGGTGTAGTGCCCATGACTTGGGTTGGTCTTTCTCCAACAGGTCTCCCAGGAAAAGAAAGCAAAAAAGTTAAAAATGCTTCTTCTCCTGTTTCCTGAACTATGGACAGGGAAGACTTGTTGGGATTTGCCAAGAGATTCTATTTGTAATGTTCCAAATCCTTTTTCTTCACTGACTTCAAATAGAAAAAGAAAAATATTTCTGACACTAACTCCCAGTCAGAAGAGCAGGGAATGGAAATGGAGTGTTTTTCTTCAGTTAATTTTCTTCAAGCTTAAGATTCTGATTCTGAGGAAAATGCTTTTTTTTTCAAATTCCCCCATAAGCATTATCTTTTTCTGAATCTATAGCCAAAATGAAATATTTATTTCAGTGGGAACAAAGTGAAATCCCTATCTCCCAGCAAATGCATTATGATTAATTACAACTGAATTTTCCTTAGCCTTCAGCTGTCCCTCATATTTTATCAGCTTTAGAGGATGTTTGCTTAATACTTTGCAGTATGCCCAACAGTCTACTTCCTACTCCCAAAGCGTATGATAGGTTATTTAAAATACCCCACACACATAAATATCTGATGTTAAGTTGTCTATCTCGCCTTCATTCTTGCTGGATGGGTTCGGAGCCGACCTCGGCTCCGACTCGGCCACTCTAAAAGCTCGAGAGTTGGTTCCACCGGCTCGAGGCTCCCCTTATATCCCACAATGCTAGGCGTGAGTTACCTCAGATCTCGTTTGCCGCTACAGCAATCGAGGTGTTGGTTTTCTACCGGCTTCTTGGTGAGTAACTTTGGATTAAAGTTAGTATACTTAAACCCCTTTAATTTTAATTTTAACACTTGTTTCCCTTAGTTTAGTGGAATCTTCCCCATTTTCTCTCTAAAATCCCATTTTTTCTGCACAAGAACTTATAAGTTCTTCCTCGGGCCTACAGGCCTTCTTCCTCCATCCCTAGTGTGTGTGTGTGTTTTCTCATAATTTAAAACTTTGGTAGTTGTTTTATTTTTTTGAGTTTAAAATAGGATAGGGTGTAATCAGTGTGTTTGACTGGGTGTGTGTGATTACATTTTTCTAAAATGTCTAAAGACTCAAAGGTCTCAGGCTTCAAGAAGTGTGACTCGTGCTGTCAGAAAATGTCTCTGACAGACGGTCACACTTCTTGTGTCTACTGCCTGGGGCCTTTGCACCTGCAGGACTCCTGTGCTGTATGCCACGGCTTCAGCCCCAGGGTCCTGCAGGAAAGAAAAAACAAACTGATTCTGAGAGGTTTACTCAAGCCTGAGGGTTCCCTTACTGTTTCTTCGGGAAAGCCCTCCAAGGCTTCTAGGTCCTCGGCTCCAGCTACTGAGCCGAGACCTAAGGCTACGAAACCTCTGTCTACATCGGCTCCGGCTGGAGCCGATGAGTCTCAGTCTACAGTTTCTGTGGTTTCCTCGGCTCCGGCTGGAGCCGAGGTATTAGAAATTCCCGTGTCGGCTCCGACCAGACCTTCGGAACCGACATCTAGGAAGAGGTCTAGGTCACCATCCCTTGGCTCCGTTCATTCGGCTCCAGCATCTCCTCTGCTGTCTGAACGGAGCCATAGATCTCACTCCTCTAGGTCATCGAGGCTGTCGGACCATGACCTTCAGAGGGTAGTGAGTCGACTTCTCAAGTCTGAGGCACTGGCCCAAATGCTTCAGAGCCCGACTCATCAGTCGATGCCTGCCCTTGTCCCTCAATATGTTCCTCCTCCGACTCCATTGAGCTCGGAGCCGGGGCGTTTCGGAACCGAGACTGTGGTAGCGTCGGAGCCGATACAATTGTCTTCGGCTCCATCGTCGGCTCCGATTTCTTCCTTAGAAGAATCTCGGCGCCGGACTTCCATCGTCGGCTCCGAGGGGGTGAGTGGCATCAGACCATTGTCCGACCCCGCTCTCCCTCTCGGGCTTCGCTGGTGAGTTCAGCTCCGACATCGGCCTCGGAGCCATCACTGTCGGTGCCGAGGGAGGTTCTTAGCTTTTCGGAGCGGGGACCTCTGGCTCTGCCTGACAGGGGTGCGTTCGAGGTCATGCGGAGTGTGTTAGAACCTGGTTCTACCCCACAGTTGGCTCCATCCGCCCCCCCCCCTCTTCGGTGCCTCAGGTCAAGTCGACTCACTCTCTCATCCCGGACCGCAGAGAGCCAGCTCCTCAGGAATCCCCTGTGGGGATCTCATCCTCTTCCGAGGCCTCTCCTGATTTGGCAGAAGAGCCCCCTCGGAAGAGAAAGTGTAAGAGGAAACACATAGACTCACCTGAGTCTGTCACCTCTGACACAGATTTAGAGGATTCCGAGGGTTCCCCCCGTTCCCCTTCTGAAGATGTCTCATTTGCAGACATTCTAGAAATCCTTAAGCAGAGGGGAAATTGGCCAGCCCTCAACCCTTCGGAGGATGAATCTGTGTACCTTGAGGCGTTTGGCTCTCGTCCTTCCACCTCCTGGGTGTCTCCCCTTGACCCCCTCATGCAGGTGGTAGCAAAGGCATGGACGGCTCCTGATTCAGTGGACCCCACTCCCAGGAGACCCTCAAAATTCATTACAGCACCAGCAGATAAACAGTTTCTGACAAAAGGAGTTTCTGTGGATGCTATGGTGGTTGCTGCTGCCACTAAGAAGGAACTAGCTGATCCTTCAGTGCCTGTCCATCCACCTAACAAAGAATCTAGGTCCATGGACAGGTACGGAAGCGGATGTTCTCGTCAGCGACATTTGCAATGCGTTAAGCTGAACTACCTATGCCATTTTACTCGTCTTCAAAGGGACTTGATCAAAGAAGCGAGTGACATGTTGAAGGACCCTACGGCTGCGGGTTTTCAAGACAAGATGAACACTCAGCTGGCTACCCTGAACTCCATAGCCAACTCCTCCATGCGCCTCCTCTCTTATGCGGCTGATGGAGCGAGCAGGGCCGCAGGGACAGGTGTGGCCTTACGTAGGCATGCCTGGATGCGGCTATGCAACTTTGCGGACACCTGTCAAACGTCATTCACTAATTCCCCATTCGATGGATCATCTCTTTTTGGTCCTCAAGTGAAAGAAACCTTGACTAGGTGCGAGACAGATGGCAAGACTCTTTCTGCCGTTTTTCTACTCCTTCTAGGCCTTACCCCAAAGGTCAGAAAAGTGGGAAAATGTGGTTCCGCAAACAATCTCAAGGGTCTTCGCCTGACGCACAGAGTCGGTTCCCCGCCAGAGGCAGAGGCGGGAACAACAATGGTAGACGTCGCCCTAGAGGCAGGGGGGGCCCGCAGAACCAGGGCAATCGAGAAGCCTTCTCTGATAAGCCCTTTCAGCATCCCTGAGGTGTTGCCCGACTGCCCACCTTCGGAGGCAGTCGGGGGAAGATTGTCACTGTACCCAGAAGCCTGGCTATCCCTGACTCAAGACAAATGGGTACAGTCCATCATTTCCGAAGGCTATTCCATTCCCTTTGTTCGCATTCCAAGCCAATCAAAAAAATCCCTTCCAGATGTTCCACCCGCTCAAAGGGATCTTGCAGCTTTGGAAATTTCAAAGCTGCTTGCAAAAAGAGCAATTCAGCCAGTTCCAGCAGACCAGCAAGGATCCGGAATCTACTCAAGGTTCTTTTTAGTTCCAAAGAAAACAGGGGACTGGAGACCAATTTTGGATCTCAGTATCTTGAACAAGTCAGTCAAGAAAACAAGATTTCGGATGGTCACGCTGCAGTCCATCCTTCCCCTATTGGGAAAAGGAAACTGGATGTGCTCTATAGACCTTCAGGACGCGTACTATCACATAAAAATGAACAGACGCTCCAGAAGATTCCTCCGCTTCAGGCTGGGAACCAGTCATTTTCAATTCAGGGCCCTGCCCTTTGGTCTCACCTCTGCCCCCCGGGTGTTTACCAAATGCGTGGCAGTGGTAGCTTCTCACCTGAGACGTCAAGGATTCCAGGTGTTTCCATATTTGGACGACTGGCTCCTCACAGCTCCCACCAAGCATCTTCTTCTATTGGCCAGGGACTACACCTTTCGCATTTGTCAAAATTTAGGCATTTCAATAAATTGCGAAAAGTCTGTTTTGTCGCCTTGTCGTGTTATTACCTTCATAGGCGCAATTCTAGACACAGTCAACATGTCTGCGAGGCTAACAGATCAGAGAATAACAGACATACAAAACTGGTCTCGCTCATCTTCAGCAGCAACAGAGTCAAAGCCAGGTTGGTTCTGAAAGTATTGGGGATTATGGAGGCTGCCATTCCTTTGCTTCCGTTAGCCAGATTCCACATGAGAATCCTTCAATGGATGCTCTTCACACAATGGTCATACCAGCAACTTCCGATGTCCCACACCATTATGATCACGCAAACATGCAGGAATCATCTTCTGTGGTGGATGTCTTCCCCTCAGCTCTTATTGGGAAGACCCTTTGTTCCTCCCCCTCCGGTTGCTACACTGACAACGGACGCCTCTCTGATCGGGTGGGGGGGGCATTATCAGGGCAGAACTGTCCAGGGCACATGGCAACCAGAAGAATGCCACTTGCACATAAATGTTCTAGAGATGAGAGCAGTGCTTTTAGCATTGCAAGCCCTTCAAGACTCTCTTCCCTTGGGAACGATAGCAATCCAGACGGACAATATGTCTGTAGTGTGGTATATCAACAAACAAGGCGGAACCAGGTCCTACCCCTGTGTCGAGAAGCACTCAGACTGTGGCAATGGGCGATTTCTTCTCAGCGGTTTCTGATAGCAACGCACATCCCCGGGAAGTCCAATCAAATCGCGGACAAGTTGAGCAGAGCTATCCTCATGCCTCACGAGTGGTCTCTGAAAGACTCTGTTGTGAGAGAAATTTTTCTCAAGTGGGGTCAGCCTTGCTGCGACCTTTTTGCTACTCCCCAAAACAGCAAGTGCAGAGATTATTTCACCCTATTCCCTTTACCAGGCCAGCCCAGCAGAGACGCTCTAGTCCAAGTTTGGCCCGGGACTTCTGTATGCATTTCCTCCCTTCCCACTAATCTCTCAAGTGATACAGAAAGCTATCGCTCAGAAGGCCTCGTTGATCCTCATTGCTCCTTACTGGCCTCGACAGGTTTGGTTCCCCTTTCTGCATCATTTTCTGTTGGAGCGACCTTGGCATCTGGACCTAGTTCCAGATCTTTTGATCCATCAGTCGGGTCAGTTTCATCGCTCCCTTCCCTCTCTGAACCTCACTGCTTGGTTCCTCCAATTCCAACCTTAGCCAGGCTTCCTCAAATATCTCACTCTGTTCGAGATATTTTGATAGCTTCCCATAAATCTTCCACTAGAAAGATTTATTTGAGTAAGTGGAAACGTTTCGCCTATTGGGCTCAAGGAAGGGACATAGATCCTTTCACTGCTTCCATCCAAATGGTCCTTGATTTTCTAGCTGAACTCTTCCATGCAGGTTCATCTCCTTCTACTCTTAAAGTTCAACTGGCAGCTATTTCTAACTTTCATGTGGGTATTTCAGAGTCTGCCATAATGTCCCACAAGCTTTGCAAAGCCTTTTTGAAAGGAGTTTTTCTACTCAGACCTCCTATAAGAAATCCTCCTCCTCCTTGGGACATAAATTTAGTTCTTAGTTCTTTGATTTTTCCCCCTTTCGAACCTGCAGCCTCCTGTTCTTTAAAATTGCTATCATGGAAGACTCTCTTTCTGGTAGCTATTACTTCAGCTAGAAGAGTTTCAGAACTTCATGCACTCAGCTGTCGACCTCCTTATCTGTTGTTCCATAAGGACAGGGTATCTTTACGAACCAACCCGTCCTTTTTGCCTAAGATAGCCTCGGCGTCTAACCTAAATCAAAGCATTGACCTCCCTGTGTTTTTTCCAGAATATTCAAATAGGTCTGAACAAAAATTGCATTGGCTAGATGTTCATCGTCAGTTAAGGTACTATTTGGATAGAACCAAACAATTCAGAAAATCTGACCAGCTGTTTGTCTCCTATGCAGAAGACAGAAAGGGACTTTCAGTTTCAAAGGTATCATTATCTAGATGGCTAACATCTCTGATTTCCCTTGTTTATGAAATTAGACACCAAAAGCTGCCTAACAAACCTAAAGCCCATTCCACCAGAGCTTTGGCTACTTCTATAGCCTTCCAAGACAGACTGCCTATTGACACCATTTGTGCATCGGCTACTTGGGCTACTCCTCACACTTTCATTTCTCATTATAAGTTGGATTTAGCTTCTAGGCATAGAGCTAACTTTGGTTCCACTGTTCTCAAGAGTCTGTTCCGTTAGGCCACCGGGACAAGGTGCTAGGACGGTCCCATCCAGCAAGAATGAAGGCGAGATAGACAACTTAACATATAGAAGTTATGTTCTTACCATAACGTTCCATGTTAGTTGTCTTCTTCTCGCCTTCTTCTTGCGTCCCACCCTCCTTCCCCCTGGCCTGGACAGACCTAGAGGAGTTTGATTGTGACCTCTCTTTCTACCACCTCTTTACTTTAGGTATATGCTCTGCTGTGCATATTTCCTAGATCAGGATGTAGGTCACCCTTCTCTTCACCCTTGTTTATAGAGGTGGACTTTGTTTCTAGTTATTCTGCTACTATTATAGGCTGGGCCTAGCTTACAAACGAGATCTGAGGTAACTCACGCCTAGCATTGTGGGATATAAGGGGAGCCTCGAGCCGGTGGAACCAACTCTCGAGCTTTTAGAGTGGCCGAGTCGGAGCCGAGGTCGGCTCCGAACCCATCCAGCAAGAAGAAGGCGAGAAGAAGACAACTAACATGGAACGTTATGGTAAGAACATAACTTCTATTTTTCTAATCACAAGTCAGATCCTGATGTTATTTCCTTATCAAAGCTATCTACTGGTAAACATATTTTGGAAAGCAAAGAACTACACTAAATATGTACACAAATTCAAAATAAAAAAAATGCTGACTTCTGTATTCCTGAGAAGAAAAAAAGTTAGCGTAAACGGTTCATTGACAAATAACCACTTTATTCAAAATTCATAAGCTATGTGCTTTTGCCCCTAATATCGTTGGTCATCCACTGAACAGTCACCAATCATCATTACATGTCTTTGTTGTAACTTTAATAGTAATGTCATCAAGTCATATGACCTCCCAGTCTATTGAAAACATAAAAGAAAAAATAATGCAAGTAAGCGTGTATTTTAAAATACTAAAAACACAAAAATGTTATTAACATAAGACATAGGCACTATATTTACTTTACAAAAGTAGAAACAAACAATTAAAATGCAAATAAAAACGCTAATGGAAAACATAATAAAACTTATGATAAACTCTCCTGTCAGAAGTCAAATCCTGATCAGTTTGTTATTTTAAAATACTACTTATCTTAATGATTTTGTTTAGACATAGACTGTTAGCTGCATCTGCCCTAAGCTGCTGTTTCAGCTGACACTGTTCTAACATGCTGTTCCAGTTGTCACCCTTAACTGGGAGGTTAAAATTTTCCAGTACTAAAAATTACCTATAACTGGGGCATTTTTGTGCATGCCTATCCAATGCACTTTTGGCATCTACCTTATTAATACTCTAAGGGTGTTGGTAAATTCTTGGTCCTTAGACTTTTTTCTGTCTTGCTGGTGTAAAATGTATCTCATGAATTACAGCAGACAAGATACACTTTACTCTTAGTATTACAATTAAGTGTGTCAGGGTGCCTCCGTGGTGTATTATTTCTATCACTTCACTCCTGTTTCTTCACATTAATAAATGAACACTGGTTATGCCTACTGCTCTTAGATGTACTAGTAAATGTCCAGCCATTATCTATGCACTCTGTTGTATTTCCTTCAAATGTATTTTTAAGTTGATTTCTATTTTATATATAAAATGGGGGAAGGAACCCATTGATGGCAATGGGGATACCCAAATGAGTAAAAATTCCCCAATGTTTTTCTGCAGTCTCTGTAATACTGTGACACTCAAGTATATATGCTAGCAACAACCCTTTCTCAAAAGGTTGGTTCTGTCAACTTTAAAAAGCAGTTTAAATTTTGTAGTCCTTGTGATACCTGTGCACTGGCCCAGTAATCAAGGAGCCTCATTCCTCACCACTGGCACCAGTGAGGGGTGTGCACATTTTGGGGGATAACAAGTACACACACACAGTAAAGTACAATTTTCCTTACGAGCACACAGAGATCACAGTCAGTCTGGGGCTGGTTTCTCCCTTTCTCTCCAGATCTTCAGTAAGACTCCCCACTGGCACAGCTATAGGGTCCAGATCTCAGCCTAGTGGCCAAGCTAAATCCTCCAGCACCCTCTCTGTCCAACCAGTGCTTCATGTCCCTGCCCAAGTAGCTGACACACACACACACACACACACATTAAGGTTTGATTTAGATACAAACACACAGACATTCCTGAGTAAGGCTGGCACAGGTTCTCCAGCTATGCCTCCTTTCTGTCCAGACTATAAGGTAGTACAGACTGCCACCAACCAGTGTTATCAGCTACTATAAAGCCCTTCCCAAAGGATGACCAGTTTCACTGTGTAATATTACTGTTATCTAAATAGTAAGTGTGCCGAATAGCAAGACTGTTGGAGTGGCTTGGACAGTATCACCAAATACATACAGTGTACTCTGTGAGCTTAAATTATCTCTGCACAAAACAGCCACAGTTGAAAGGTTTAAAAATATTACTAATAAATAATAAAAACACAAGACAAATCTCATCAATTCAACACAGTGCTAATCAAGAGTTCAGAAATCGCAGGAACTTTAAAACAATATTGTAGGATAGTCTGACATAAATATAGAAAACAGCTAGACTAATCTGTCTATATTCTAGATATCTCTAAGAGAAATTACTGTTCCAAATACTGCTTACATACAGAACAAGCAAGTGTTGGTGAGTTGTTGTCAGATCCAGATCAAGATACAAAATGATCAATCTTTCTCTCAGAGAAAGTCTTAAATTGATAACATCCAGTACTGCTGAGTCATTTCACATTACATCATTTTTATCACTTTTCATTTAGTTCCCAGGCTAAATGAAATTCAAAATTTACATATCTTTGTAAGCTGCACCTGGCCAGGAAGCCACAGCAATAAAAGACACTTTTACATGTAAAACCTTAGTAATTATTTCTTAAATTAAGACAGTAGAAGGAATTTGCTAGCCCAGACATCCTGTCTCCGAGCTTGTGATCAAACACAGTTGTATTTCTTTACTTAACAGCTTTCTTCCAGCAGGGTGCACTGTGTTTACATTTTGAAGTTTAGCATATAACACATTTTTCTTACATTTAGTTTTCTTACATTTATAAAGCAAGTCTGTGGATTACATTAATATTTACAGTGACATATAATTATCTACAAAATCCTATCTAGCTAGGCTGGCAGCCTTCACAGCCCTCCCCACTGTGATCAGTTGGGACACCTGGTATATCAAGCCTTCTGGATGTTCAAAAACATTCCTTTTAATTTTTGCACTTCACAATATTAATAATATCAGATGACCCTTGTTATTAAGTGACTTTTCAGTAAACTTTTCTGATATATTGGGTGGTAAGTGGTGAACTGTAAAATGAATTACTGTATGTTGGTTTTCTACATAACCCTGAATATATAACTCCATTATTGCTCTTACTCAGTGTAACATTCAGATACAGTATGGACTGATTGGCAAATATTTTGGTGAATTTTAAAGAACTTATACTTCATTCAAGATAGTACAAGCATTCTTCAAATTGTGTTCTTGTCCTGTCCAAATAAAAAATGTCATCTAGAAATCTATAGTTAGCAGTACAAAATTTGTAAAAGTCAACATTGACTGTATAAAAATTTTCCAACCACCAGAAGACCAAGTTTATGTAAATGGAGGTGCAAACTGCCACCATTGCAGCCCAGTTCTTCTGTTTATAATATTCTCTGTCAAAGAACATTGTTATGCGAAATAATTTCCATAAATGTTTGGAGTAATCTAATATCCATATTTGTAAGATAGTCAAAGCTGAAATAACTTCCCCAGAACTATTCAAGTCCAGTTTTGTGAGTATCATGAAAACAAATTTTTAACATAAATGGTTACAAAATGAAAAGCATCCTCAAAATTCATTTTTCTCATATGTTCTAGAAAGTTCCCTGAGATCCTTAAAATATGGCCACAAAAATTATTTTTCAACATACTCTCTACAAATGTCATCAGTGCTTCCATTTTGGATCACACCGCTGAGACAGTTAATTTCATTGGAGGGTCCTTCACACTGGAGTTAACCTTTGACATTACAGATATCAAGGGTATGGTGGGATGGTTCACTTTCAGCTAATGGAATAGCTGGGGTGTAATCAAGTCATTGAACATAAGGTACCAGATTACAAAAAGGGATGCTCTCAGTGTAAGTCTACCCTGATTCCGAAAAACCTGGTGTAAGGCCTGTCTATAAACAGGCTTACTATGGGGACCAGAGAGCAAGACTTTTGGAATCAGTTCCAAGATCTTCCAGAATTAATTTTTTTTCTGTAGGAAACTATCTAATTTCTGGATACAACTCCATAAGAATTTTCATCGGTTGAGATCATTATCATTCATTCCACAGTCTCATAAATCCTTCATAACCATTCCTCACTTTTATCAGGTTTCATTAGCCTGAGTATTTTTTCAGTAGAGAGCTAATTCATAAGCTTGTTCTCATTTTCTGCCTTGTTATAATACCTTTTATAAGGATTGTAAACAAATAGATGATCATTTCATCTGCAGTAGCCTTAGCTGTATTGGTTATATTCTGCAAAGGTTATAACAGCCAACCATCTTCCAGAGCTTAAGGGTGCCTTCTAAATGCCCATATTGTTGGCAGCTCAAGCAAAGCTGAAGAAAATCAACAGTTTGGGAATTAAGCCATCCGAGCTCTCCTGCCACAGAAGAGTACTCCTCTTGCAGACTTTTGAGGATCAATGGTCTGCCAGCTTTTCTCCATTGGTGGTTAGTTGAGATCTCTTTAGGATAAAAAATCTTCAACTTTAAAATGTTTCTGTAAAATTAATTATTTTAAGCTAGTGATATATTTTATTGGACTGTTATGGATATTCAGTCACTTTTTGCAGTGAAGTTTGAATTTTTACTTTTATGGAAAAAATGTTAAAACTATATATTTTTTTCATTACTTTTCCCGCTTAAAACATTTGATATGAAGTTGTTCTATCTCACCTTCATTCTCACTGATGGGTTCGGCTGATGGGTTCGGCTCCGACTCGGACAGATGCCAAAGCTCGAGGTGTTCAAACAGCTCGTGGCCTACTCCCTATCCCATGATGCAATAGTGCTTCCCTTAGATCTCGTTTACCGTTGCAACAAATAGGGAGTTCTTCGACAGCTGTGGCCAGTATTGTTAAAATATCTTTGTATTTTCTCTTTACAACTTCTTGGTGTTGATATATACAAAAAAAGTAGGATTTTTCTATACATTTTTAGTGTTTGATAGTTATACTTAGTAAGCCCGTTTTTTTATTAGGGCAGTAGTAGTTCATTTTATACTGTTAGATTGCACTTGTTAATTTAATTCAGCCCTGTGATGTTGTTAGGGTTGTATTATTATTATTATTATTCCTTTGAATAGCATTGTGTGCTTCTTATAGTTAGTACCGTAGTTTCTTGTAGTCTATAGTTAGACCCTGGTTTTATTGGGGCTATTATTGTTATTATTGATATTGTGTGCCTTGTAGTTACATAGAGTATATCATGTAGTTAGAGCCCTACATTTCTTTTCTTTGGGGCTATTATAGATATAAGAGTGCTTTACTATGTCTGAGAAGGGTAAATCTGGTTTCAAGAAATGTCCCAAATATGGACAAAAGATGTCTATCACAGATGTGCACACAGACTGTGTTTATTATGTAGGTGAGCTTCATCTTCAAGAAAATTGTGCCATCTGTCACTCTTTTAGTTCTCACATTCTCCACGAATGCAGGAGTAAATTAATGGCGAGAGGTTTATTAAAATCTTCTTTTCAAGAAGCCTTGGATAAGGACAAACCTGCTAAGTCATCAAAAACTTTAATTCCAGCTCGTCCTCAGAATCAGAGCCGAAAAAGGGCTCATCAATATCTAAATCTAGCCGGACTACCACCTCGGCTCCAATGCCTACGGAACTGGAGGTTGTTGTTGTCAGTAGGAGCCGGTCTCCAGTATTGGAACCAGTATCTCCTACTCCAAAGTCTCCAGTTTTGCAGTCAGAGGCCTCTTCTATAGCTTCCCGGTTCTTAAGACTCTCAGATAAGGATGTGGATTGAGTGGTGCAGAGGCTTTTGCAGTCACAGGTGCTAGCAAAAATTCTGTCGGGTTCGACCCTTAGGGCTTTAGAACCGAACAAGACCCAGCCCATTTCTTCAGTTCCTCCTCCAATTTGACCTGAAGTTTTGGAGCTGGAGTATTCGGAAGCAATGGTTGTGAAACTGCCGGAGTTGCCATGCTTGGGGCTTTCGGTTCCAACTACATTCGGTACCTAACTGAGAGTCCAGGAGCCGACACTCGCCGAACGGGTCCAGAGAGGATAGTCTTACTGATCTTTCGGTGCCGACTCTGCCTCTCGGGGCCTCAGCTCGGGTGAGTTCGGCACCTACCTTGGGCTCAGAGCCCACGGCTTCGGCTCAGTGGAGACTGCCTGCTTCTACGGATGCAGGCATCTCTTCAGATCGGAGCCGTAGGGCCTTCGATGCTATGAGGAGAGCCTTGTCCCCTCGGGCACCCACGTCATCGGTCCTAGCAATCTCCTCCCCTAAAGTTCCTCTGTCTGACTCTGCTTCACTGATCCCTCAAAAGCGTAGAGACCCGGAGTCTCAGGTCCCCCCATTGGGTGAGCCCTGCTCTTCCGGGACTTCCCCAGAAGCTCCCACTAGGAGGTTCCCAGGAAGAGGATTTGTAAGAGGAAGCATCTGGATTCCCCAGAGGAATCCATCACGTCAGATATGGACTTAGATGAGTCAGAAGGATCCCCATGGTCCCCCTCTGAAGATATCTATTTCGGTGATATCTTAGAAATACTAAAACAGAAGGGTGGCTAGAACCCCCTTAACCCTACTGATGATGAGTCAGTACTCCTGAAGGCTTTCGGGTCTCAACCCTCCACCTCTTGGGTGACTCCACCTTTTGATGAGTTGATGGATCTTCTCTCGAGAGAGAGAGACATGGGAGTCCCTGGATATCACAGTCCCTTGGAGGCCTAACAAATTTATAACGTCATCCCAGGACAAGGCTTTCCTTACCAAAGGAGTACCCGTTGATGCTATGGTGGTAGCGGTGGCCACCAAAAAGGAGTTATCAGAGACCTCCACATATGTTCATCCTCCTAATAGGGATTCTAGGATCATGGACAGATATAGAAAGCACATGTTTAGTTCAGTGGCCTGTACTCATCGATCTCTGAACTACCTCGCACATTTTACTAGACTACATAGAGATCTCCTTAAGGAGTTGGGAGATACTCTACAGGGTGCGGTAGCTGCGGGGGTCTCAGATAAGGTAACCTCCCACCTTGCTACCCTAAATTCCCTTGTAAACTCTTCCATGCATCTGATTTCATATGCATCTGATGGAACGAGTAGGGCAGTGGGTACAGAGATTGCTCTTAGGAGACACTCCTGGATGCGCTTATGTTCCTTTGCAGAGCCCTACATGTCATCCTTTGTTAATACCCCCTTTGATTGTTCATCCCTTTTTGGACAGAAAGTGAAGGAAACGCTTACCACATGTGAGCAAGATGGAAAGACTCTGTCTGCCGTAGGAGTCCATTTTTCCACCCCTACCAGACCTTATCCTAAAGGTCTGAAAAGTGTGAAAATGTGGTTCTGCAAAGCCCAAGGAGCTTTCTGTGACACATATGGTGAAATCCCCTCTAGAGGCAGAGGATGGAGCAATAATGGAAGATGCCATCCATGCAGCAGAGGAGGCTCGCAAAATCAGGGTGACTGGGATCAGTTCTTTGGAAAGCCTTACCAGCACTCCTGAAAGGAGGCACATCTGTCTGTCTCTGGAGGAGTCGGGTGACGCTTATCTTTGTAGCCAGACACCTGGGTAAAAATCACAAAAGATCATTGGGTACAAAGCATAATATCCAGAGGATACACCATTCCCTTTGCTACACCTCCCCCCGTGAAAAAAATCCCAGATGTTTCACCCAATCACAGGGAACAGGCAACCATAGAGATTACAAGGTTGCTAGAAAAAAAGAGTCATCCAACCAGTCCCAGCAGATCAGAGGGGATCCGGAACTTACTATAGATTCTTTTTAGTTCCAAAGAAAACAGGGGACTAGTGACCAATTTTGGATCTCAGCAGATTGAACAAATCTGTCAAAAAAACAAACTTTTGGATGGTCACAGTACAGTCTATACTTCCTTTTCTTGGGATAGACGATTGGATGTGCTCAATAGATATCCAGGATGCATACTACCATATAAGGATGGCCAGACCATCCAGGAATAATCTGCTCTTTCAGCTGGGAGCCAGTCACTTTCAGTTTTGAGCTCTGCCCTTTCGTCTCACTACAGCCCCCAGAGTGTTCACCGTATGCATGGCAGTAGTCACGGCTCACCTGAGATGGTTAGGATTCCAGGTGTTTCCATATTTAGATGACTGGCTCCTCACCGCCACCATGAAGCATCAACTCATACAAGCATGGGAGACAACCTTAGATCTTTGCAGTCGATTGAGGATTACTGTAAACTGGAACAAATCTGCTTTACAGCCATCCAGATGTACCGTTTTTATAGGAGCAGATCTCAACACAGTTTCCATGACCATAAAACTTCCAACGGAAAGAGTGGTGAGCCTTTGACAACAAGTTCTGGACCTCATCCCCAAACAGAGATCCCCAGTTTCAGTAGTGCTCAAATTACTAGGGACCATGGTTGCAGCCATCATTGCCATTCCATTAGGCTGAATGCACATGCTGATACTGCAATAGCTTATATTCACACAATGGTCTTATCATGAACTTCCAATGTCTCATCCCATTATAATAGCAAAGTCATGCAAGAAGGATCTTCTTTCGTGGCTGACCTCTCCTCAAGTAACAATAGTATGTCCCTTTGCTCTACCAACCCCTGTTGCCACTGTGATCACAGACACCTCCCTGATTGGGGGGGTATTTTCAGGGAAGGACAGCCCAAGGCACATGGGAAAATCATGAGGCTCATCTGCATATCAATGTCCTAGAGATGAGAGCGGTACTTCTAGCATTGCAGTCCTTTCAAAACTTTCTCCCTCTAGGGACTATTGCAATACAGACAGACAACATGTCAGTGGTCTGGTACATACACAAACAGGGAGGAACCAGATCATATCCCTTATGTCGAGAGGCCCTGAGAGTATGGCAGTGGGCAGTATCCACACAGCGCTTTCTGATAGCAATGCACATTCTGGGGAGGTCCAGTGTGATAGCAGAGAAGTTGAGCAGAGCAATTCTGTTGCCTCATGAGTGGTCCCTGAAAGAAGAAGTAGCGGAAAGGATATTCCGCATATGGGGCCAGCCTTGCTGCAACTTCTTTGCAACCCCCACCAACAAGAAATGCAGCAACTACTTTGCCCTGATCCCCAACTCGGGGGGATACCCCAAGGGATGCACTTGTACACAGTTGGCCCCCGGGACTTCTTTATGTCTTTCCCCCCATTTCCTCTGATACCCAAATTCCTACAGAAAGCCAGCACTCTGGGAAGGACCATTATTCTAATAACCCCTTACTGGCCTTGTCAAATTTGGTTCCCCTTTCTGCAGCCTCATCTACTGGAAGAACCATGGATTCTGAACCCAGTTCCAGATCTTCTGATGCATTCATCAGGGGCTCTTCATCCTGCATTTCATACCCTAAAGTTGACAGCTTGGCTGCTCCAGTTCAACGAATAGCCGGGTTCCGCAATTTATCACCTGCAGCACAGAACATCCTAATCTCTTCTCATAAATCTTCTACCAGGAAACTATACCTTAGCAAGTGGAAAAGATTTTCCATATGGACATCAAAAAATAATGATGACCCATGTATGGCTTCAATTTCTTCCATTTTAGAGTATCTGACTAAACTGTTTCATGAAGGAGCGGTTGCGGCAACCCTTAGGGTTCAATTGGCAGCAATTTCTAATTTTCATATTGGCAATCAACAGATCCCCATCATGTCACACAAACTTTCTAAAGCCTTCCTTAAGTGTACTGTTCACTTGAGACCACCTATTTGAACCCCAACTGCTCCATGGAATCTGGATTTTGTGCTGTCATGGATCATTTTACCCCCCTTTGAACCTGCATCATCCTGTGATTTGAAATACCTATCATGGAAGACCATTTTCCTAGTAGCTATTACTTCCGCTAGAAGAATTTCAGAATAAAATGCCTTGTCCATTAAAGCCCCATACTTGATTTTTCATAACGACAGAATAATGCTGAGAACAAATCCTTCATTCCTACCTAAGGTTTGTTCTGAAACAAATCTTAACCAGACTATAGAATTACCTGTGTTTTTTCCCAAATATACTAACAAAATGGAACACATGTTGCACAAACTCGATGTCCATAGGCAACTTCGATTCTATTTAGACAGGACTAAGGACTTCAGAAAGTCGGATCAACTTTTATTCTCCTTTTCAGATTCAAAGAAGGGTACTCTGGTGGTAAAAAACACTTTGTCAAAATGGTTGTCAGTTTGTATTTCTTTGACATACAGCTCTACGCACATGGCACTAAGTCATAAAGTTAAGGCTCACTCAACCAGGGCAGTTTCCACATCTTCAGCCTTTCTAGCAAGGCTACCTATAGATACCATTTGTGCAGCAGCCACATGGTCCTCACCTCATACCTTTATCACTCATTAAAATTGGATAGGACCTCCAGGGACAGGGTCTCCTTTGGTTCTGTGGTTCTGAGGAATATACCTCCATGAGCCACCCAAGGAGATGGTGCTTGGGACACTAACCCATCAGTGAGAATGGAGGCGAGATAGAACAACTTCACATAAAGAAGATGTTCTTCGTGTTTCACTGTTGCAGTCATCACATTTGGGATATCCCTGCCAGGGTACCCCTCGGCCGGCCTGAATACCAGAGACTTAGTATTTCTGCATTGGTTGCTGTCGCTTGAGGACTGACGTCAGGTCATCAGTAGTATAAAAGTAAGGCAGCTGACGCCATTACATCAGTCTTTCTTGCCGTGGAGCCCAAAGCAGAAGCAGTTTGTATGAGTGCAGGTCGGCCGCTACCTGAGTTTTTGTCTATCGAATTAAAGTTGAAGTCTAAAGCTAAGTACCCCGTTGGGGATCCTGTTTTCTTGCACTAACAGATGTCAGAAAAAGTTAATAATTGTCTCGCCTGTAGAAAGCAAATACCACATCAAGGCATCCACTCTTACTGCATCACTTGTTTAGGCCCAGATCACGATATGCCCCATTGTCGCATCTGTGCTTTGTTCAATGCCAGAACTATCCGTGGTCGGACCCATATTGTAGCCAGATATTTTTGCTTACAGTCCTCGAATTCCGATATGGCTTTGATAAGCCATCCGACAGCAGGTCTTCCAAAAAAAACATAAAGATAAAGACAGAAACAGACTGCACAGGTCCAAACTTACTGACGATGGTTCCGTTAAGCTAGTCGTCAGTTCTCTGGTACTCAGTGAGGCGCTTTCACAGTCCCTGATGCCCACTTCTCTTGATTCGCAGGCCACTACCAAGACCCTTTCGGAGTTCGGAATGCCACAAAACTCTTCTTCGACTAAGGATCCTGCAGTCGTCTCTACATTGGATGTGTCCGGAGCCGCTGATCACTACCGAATCTTGACACAAACCGATGTCTTCTTTCACGACTACCGTTCTTTCAAAAATGACCGAGTTTCTTAGGCCCACGGTCCGAACCACACACAAGAAACCGACGACCCACTCTTAGGCGCCTGCTACCTTGCCTCATTCTCAAATGCTTAAAATGGCGGAAGACCTTATCATGCTGATCAGGAGAAGCCAAGCTCCCCCCTCCAAAAGGAAAAGAGATCTGCACCGTGTAGTTTTGTCTGAACAAGAGTCAGATTAATTTGATGCATCTGAATATGAAGACATGTAACCCCTCTCCACTTATGAGGATTCTGATGCAGAGGATTCCATTTCCTTCAACCTCTCCCCAAGATGAATTTTCCTTTGGGGAAACTCTGCATACTTTAAGGGAGCATTTCCAATGTGAGAATCAGGACTACCCTCAGTCTAAAAAGAGACTCAGAGAATTCGTAGCTCTTCCACAACACAAACCCTTGGCCATCCCCCCAGTCCTGAATGTTGTGGAGGATGGTTTCCTTGAATCCAGCTCCCAGAAAACCATACAGGTACTACAGAGTCCCTGACTCATGCAAATATCTTTTTAAAAATCGTACAGCTGACCCTGAGGTCATTTCTCAAGGGCCAAAAGAGATTAAAGCAACCTCTGCTAAGAATCCCACCCCCTCAGAAAGGGATTCCCAAGCATTGGACAGATGGGGTAAAAAAGTATACACCTCAGCTACTGTTGCTATCAGGGCACTAAATTGTCAGCTCCATATGCTAAAATTTCAGCAAAATAACTTGGAACTGCTTAAACAAAAATTTTCTTCCTTTTCTGCTTGTCAGAATCTAAAGATTTACAAGAGTTAATGCATTCTGCAAGTCAAGTAACTAAACACACCTTGCACTGTGGTTTTGATGCCCTAGAAGCTTCTTGCAGGGTAGCAGTCACTGGATCTGTCATTAGAAGGCATGCATGGCTTAAGGAACAGCCCCTGCCAGACCATGTCAAATCTAAATTGTTAGATGCCCCCTTGCACAAAGATAACTTATTTGGCACTAAGGCAGAAGAGGTCTTAAAAAAGATGGATGAAAAAACTAAATCTATGCAAACAGTTAAGGATTTCTTGCAGGTCCAGCCCCCTAGGTTCAGCAGGCATTGTCCCTCCAAACACTGGTCCTTTCCTACTCCTACCTCCACTTCAAAACCAGGGAGTTCTAAGCCACCCCTTATGATAAGAACTCATAATGACTCACCTCCTCCACCCCCTCCCTCTGTCCACCTTCACTTACCCCTAGGAGGAAAACTCTCCTTTCACTCAAGCACCTGGGCCACCATTACCAAGGACCACTGGGTTCTGAACATTGTGTATCAGGGATACATATTTTCCTTCCACACCCTTCCAACCCCAAAAGGGTTCCCAGATCTACCACCAAATCAGTAGGCAGAGGCTCAAAAGCAAATTCTTTCCCTGCTCTCCATGAGGGCAGTAGAGTACATTCCTGCAGAACAGATAGGCCAAGGTTTCTACTCCAGACTATTTCTGGTACCCAGAAAAGAGGGCACCTGGTGCCCATTCCTCAGTCTATCCATGTTAAGCACCTTCTTGGTGATCCCAAAATTCAAAATGCTCACCCTGCAGCAGCTGCTACCCATGCTGTCCAAGGAAGCATGGCTAGCCACCCTAGATCTAAAAGAGGCCTACCTCCACATTTGTATCAGGAAATCATGCAGGAAATATCTCCATTTCAGGGCAGGATCTCAACACTTTCAGTTCTCTGTGCTTCCCTTTGGCTTGTCTACTGCTCCCAGAGTTTTCACAAAATGTCTGGCTCTGGCCATTGCCTTTTGCAGACAAAGAAATGTTCAGATTTGCTCATACTTAGACGACTGCCTTATTCATGCAGACAACCAGGAAAAGCTGCTCAACCACCTGGCCTTTGCAAGAACCCTCCTAATCTCTCTAGGGTACACAGTCAACGAAAAGAAATCCAAGCAGGTGCCTACCCAAAGGATAATCTTCCTGGGAGCAAGTCTGGACACAGCATCCCAGATGGCATACCTTACACCAGAGAAACACATTTTCCTGTCAATCTACTTCTCTCAACTAGCCACCAGGCCTCAGCTAACTGCAAGGAAGAGCCTGCAAGCTCTGGGGTTCAAGATGATCTTGCATACTACTCATTCCATATGCCAGACTGCATATGAGGAAACTTCAGTGGTACCTAAAGAGCCTTTGGTGTCAGCACTCTCAAGACCTGGAAACTCTTCTACCGATAATTCTTTGCCTCAGAAAAGATTTTCTTTGGTGGGCAACAGCATGCTCCCTCAACAAGGGACTGCCGTTCTCCCACCCGCCACCACCCAGACCCTCACCACAGATGCATCAGACTATGCTTGGGGTGCACACCTGGACGGCAGGTGCATACAGGCCCAATGGAGCCCACACCAAATCCCTCTCGCATCAGTCAAAAAGAGATGATAGCTGTGCAGCACGCCTTGATAGCGTTCAAGCCCCTTCTCTCTTCAGGGGCACTCCTGATCAAAACAGACAACACCAGTGTGATGTGGTACATCAACAAGCAGGGAGGGACTCACACCTACCCTCTATGAAGGCTGGCCATGACCCTTTCGCACACAGCCTGTGCCATGCAACTACACCTGTTAGCACAATTCCTTCGAGGCTCTCTCAACTCTCTGGCAGACCAATTAAGCAGAAATTTTCTGGACTCACACGAGTGGCAACTCAACAGAAGTACCTTCACCCTAATAACCCAGAATTGGGGAACCCTGAAGGTCGACCTCTTTGCCTCCCACACCAACCATCAGCTCAGGAAATTCTGCACCAGGGAGCTTCACTGTATGGCTTGGAAAGTGGATGCCCTGTCCTTCCCCCTGGGTCAATCTATCGGGCTATGCTTTTCCTCCCGTACCTCTCGTCCCCAGGGTACTGCTCAAAATAAGGGAGGAAAAACCAAGGACCATTCTTATAGCTCCAGACTGGCCCTGGCAAGGCTGGTACCCCTTGCTTTGCAGCCTGTCCCCGCTGCCTCCATGGCATCTTCCTCAGATTCCAAACCTCCTGACCCAGAGGGAAGGGGAATTCATGCATCCCCAATTGCAGACACTCAATTTGGCAGCTTGGCATATTCCCTAACCCCGAACTAATCTGCCAACTCCAGTAAACAGGTTTTGGATGTTATCCATGAGGCCAGACACCCTATCACCAGAAAGTCTTATGTTGATAAATGGAAAAGGTTCTGCACCTGGATCCAGGCTAAGGGAGCCAATACGGCACAGTCATCCCTCCCTCTCATCCTGGATTACTTAGCTGACCTACTACACAGTGGCCACTCTTTCTGCTCTATAAAAATTCAATGCCTCTGATATTTCTGCTCATTTTCACACTGAGCAGCTCCTTTTCTCACACCCTTTGATCAAACAGTTCCTAAGAGGGGCTAGCAACTAGAGGCCACCCAGAAGGGCACCAACACCAGCTTGGGACCTTAACTTTGTATTGGAAAAGCTCACCCTGCCCCCTTTCAAACCAGCTTCTTCTGCAGAGCTAAAATTTCTCTGCTGGAAGACAGCATTCCTTCTCGCCATCACTTCAGCCAGAAGAGTCTCTGAGCTGCAAGCACTCATGGCTGTGGAACCATTCATCATCTTCCATGCAGACAGGGTATCCCTCAGAACTAACCCATCCTTCATGCCCAAGGTGATGTCCAATGTGGCTCTCAACCAATCCATTCATTTGCCCACCTTTTTTCCTAATCCCCAAAACAAGGGTGAAAGGATTCTTCACTCTCTAGATGTGCACAGACAGCTCAGATTCTATCTAGACAGGACTAAATCCTTCAGAAAGTCTGATCAATTGCTGGATAGCTTTGCTACAAGGGCAGAAGGTAAAGCCATCTCCAAACAAACCATTTCAAAATAGATAGTACACTGCATCCATTTCTGCTACACACAGCATGGAAAGCCTCCCCATAAGGGGGTCAGGACACACTCCACCAGTGCAGCCTCCACCTCTGCAGCTTTCTGCAGAGGAGTCCCCACCAGGGACATCCTGGAGGCTGCCACCTGGACATCTGTTCACACTTTTACCAAGCAATACCACCTGCCTCTCTTCTCCAAATCCAGGGCAGGGTTTGCCTCTGCAGTCTTGCAAGGCATCCTAGCCAGCCCCTAGTTTCCTTAACTGCCTCCACCCATTTCCTCAGCTTTGGGAATCAACCCACATGTGATGACTGCAGCAGTAAAACACAAAGAACATAGTACAGTTGTGTACACTTACCATAAATGTCGATGTTCAAGTTTATTCACTGTTGCAGTCCTGGTTTCCCTCCTTCCACCCCATTTCTTCTCCTTCTCCTTTTATTACAATTCTTCCTTATAGTTTTCTTTTCCTTACAAGGACAATATTGGTACTTATTTTCCACTGGTGGGGTTCTTCCACCAGAATCTAGCCTCTTACGTGGGGGCTCCTGACAGGTTAGGGCAAGAAAAACTGATATAATGACATTGGCTGCCTTACTTTATACTACTGACGACAAGTGACAGCAACCGATGCAGAAATACTAAGTCTCTGGTATTCAGGCCATCCGAGGGCTACCCTGGCAGGCATAACCCAAATGTGATGACTGCAACAGTGAATACACTCGAACATCTACATTTATGGTAAGTGTACACACCATAATGTTCCATGTGAGTTGTTCACCTCGCCTTCATTCTTACGTCCCACCCACCACCCCCTACCTTTAAAGTCTTGAGGGCCGGGATGTTCAGACAAATCTTAGCGATGCTTTGTCCTTATCTATGGTATTCTTATTTCAATGCCTATGTATTTTAGTTATCAGTATGATTGGGCAAACAAGATCTGAGGGAAGCACTATTGCATCATGGGATAGGGAGTAGGGCACGAGCTGTTTGAAGACCTCGAGCTTTGGCATCTGGTCGAGTCGGAGCCAAAGATCAGTTCCAAACCCATCAGTGAGAATGAAGGCGAGATGAACAACTCACATGGAACATTATGGTGAGTACATAACTTCGTTTTAAGTTACATTTGTGGACTATGGTAAGTGTTTGTTGGTGACAAACACAACTTTATTACTTAACAGTTACCAGCTGCGGCTGTCAGTCTTACCTGGGCTCCAGGCTTCATGTTTGGCTTCATCATGGAACAAAGCACTAGCTCCTTGGTTCTTCTTTCTTCCAGTCACAAAAAGAAGAAAGTTTCCCCACAGCTTTTGCCACTTCTGCAGGCCATATATTTGCCTCAGCCAGAGATGGGTGGCTCTACTGTGACGATTTCATGTTCCTCAGACCATTTATGTTTCACATTGGCTCCCTCAGGTGTAGTCCCTTCAGCAACTATGGACCAGGGATTAAACTTATTCTGCTTGGATGTTGAAATGCCCTTAGTGGGCAAGTAAGAATCATTCCTGTCCGTCTTAGAGGAAGGCGCATGGAATGTCTCTCTGCCTAGCCAAACTGGGATGCATGTCCCCAGAGATATGTCTGCCAGGAGTCAGTCTGTTTCTTTAGAAATTTCTGTTAAGAAGCAGAATGTTAAACATTTTTCTTCTGTTATTTTAGATAGGAATGTTTTTTAGGTTTAAATCAGAGCTTAGTTCAGGTTCTAGACCCTTGTCATCCTACTGTTACTAGTAAGAGGAATGTGAATTCTTACGTTTCTGAAGATAAACCCAGTTAATTGAACAGACACATGATTTTGAGGAGACAACTTCTGCTTTCTCTTCTCAGGTTAGTGATTCAGATTCTGAGGAGAGTATTTCTTCTAATAGTCTCTTAGAAGATTTTTTTTCTGAAACCATACCCATAATGAACCAGTTAGTTTAGTTGGAAGAGAACTGTATTCCACTGTCCTTGAAAAATATTATGATTTTTAACAACTGGAATTTCTTGAACTCACTTCTATTGCTCCTGTTCTTTGAGTATTGGAGGATGTTTTATTACAGCCTGTAACTTGCTTTACAGCCAGCCTGCTGACCATAAGAAAGCAAGTTTTATTTTCTAATCCCAGGTGTGATCTTGCAGTGATTTGTTTGGTAACTCATGCTGCTTTTAAACATCTGGTAAATGCTAACCCCTCCACTTCTGATAAAGATGGGAAAGCCTGTAGTACATTTGGGGGGAGTATATTCTTCTGCCTCACTTACTGCTAGAAGGCTTAATTATCAAGCTCACAAGTTAAAATTTATGATTGTATCATTTGAGAATATGAGGAACAATACTGCCACCTTTCCCTGTTCTGTGGAAAATCTTTTTAGTACTCTTATTGTTCTGTGTCTCAAGTGACTAAACAATTTTAGAAGTGTGCTTTTCTGCTGAAGCCTCTTTCAGAGCAGCTGCTTCTGGAACCACTATGAGAAGATTAGCATGTTTTTGGCATAAAATCTGTTAGGTTGTTAAAGATAAAATTCTGAATTCTTCCTTAGACAAAGAAGTTGTTTTTAAACCATAAGCTGTTGAGGTCCTGAAAAGTCTGATGAGAGGAGGAAGATGATTCAGGGGATTACTCAGATTTTTCAACCTTCCTTCTCCCAGTTTGTTAAAGATTTTACAATAGCCACTGCACCCATTTATAAAAGGCCACATAAGCAGACACGTATGCCTCATTCAAAAAACAGTGACATGGGGGACTCCTAAAAGAAAGGATGAGCTCCCTAGAAACAAGGGCAGTCCATCAAGTTTCAATGACTCTCTGCAAAATCCCTCCTCCCTTTTCCACTCTGTCAGTCTTCTAGGAAATCTGTCTCTACTTCTTTGGCAACAGATAATCTTGGACAGATAGGTTCTGAGAGTGTTGCATCAGGAATGCAGATGGCAGTTGGAATCCCTCCTTCATTTTCAGGGAATTCCTCCTTATCCATGAGTTAAACCTTTTTTCCCTCCTGTCAGTCAGCATCTGCTGACTCAGGGGTGATAGAAACTGTTCCTCCTTCTCTGATAGGGAAAGATTTTTATTCAAAAATGTTTCTGGTACCAATGCAAGAAGCTTCACAGAGACTAGTTTTTTACAGCTTTCCTTTCTAAACCAGTTGTAAAAATCCCAGAATTCAAAATGTTTTCCTTCATGACCTGTTGTCATTGATTCCCCTTTTAAGTGATTTAGTAACCCTTAATTTAAAGGACATTTTCATCACATTCCTATTACCTCATATTTCAAACATTTCTTAAGGTTTTCTGTGTCTGGGTCACATTATCAGTTCTCTGCATTACCATTTGATCTATCTACTGCTGCAAAGTTGTTTACAAAGTGTCTAGCTCCTGTGCTAACCTATTATAGACTGTAAGGTATTCACATTTTCCTTTTTAGATGACTTGCATATCTTTGCATAGTCTTTTTCAAAGTGTCAGTAATCCCGCATCTGGCAAGGGATTTCCTACAGACTGGGGTTCCAGGCGAATTTAAAAAGTCTTCTCTGACATCAGTTGGTATAATGGTTAAGGTGTTTACCTTACAGACACAAGGTGTAGGGCTTGATTCTCACATGAAGTAACTGGCTAGGCTTAAAATGGACCACAAGGGCAGTTAGTCTAAAACTAATCTTTGAACCTATAAATCTATCCCACAGAATTATTTTCCTGGGGTGTCTCCTGGACATCTCAGTTCAAAAAACATTCCTGGTTCTATTTTTAACTTAGACCACTGTCTCAGCAGGGGAATTCCTCAGGAGAGTAGGCCTCGTGGCATCTATGATTTTTATGACACCTATTGCAAGATTCCATATGAGAAAAATCCAGTGGTACCTGAAATCTGTATGGCCTGAACATCACCATTCCCTTACATTACAGATTTTATTTTTGGGGTTTGTGAAAAGGGAGATATTTTGTGGAGACACCAGATTTCTCAAAATCCAGGTATCCCATTCTACCTGTCAGTTTCAGCATAGCTGCTTCAGAGAAAATACCTTTGACTTTGCAGAGTCTTTGGATCAGAATAAATAGAACAAAGCACATAAACTTAAAAAGATGTTGGCACTTATAAATGTTCTCAACTCTCTCAGTCATCTGTGGTCTCTGGGACTTCTACATGTGTTTACAGACAACACAGTGATGAAAAACAGTGATATGTGATACTCGAAAATGTTTGAGTGAATTACTATCATCTGGCTTGTTACTCCTCAAAGTTCATTTGTCAGACATTTCAGCATGTATGTCAATGGCTCCCCCTCTTTCAATGCAGACTTATGTCAAAGTGTTTTTGAAAGGGTTGTTGCATATAAAGTCTACTAAAAAAACAGGTGGCTCTTCCTTAAGATCTTAACTTTATGTTAGAAAAGCTAGCACCTGCCCCATTTGAACCAGCTCATCGAGCTGACCTGAAGTTTATTAACATGGAAAATGGTGCTACTAATTGCTCCGACCTCTTCAGGAAGAGTATCTAAGTTGCTAGCTCTTCTGGTGGGTAAATGTTTTAGCTCATTTTCCACAAATATAAGAGTTTCTTTACAAACTAATCATTCTTCTGTGTTTAAAAGTGGTATCCAACAAGCTAGCCATCTCCCTGCCTTCTCTTGAGAACCTGAAAATGAGGGAGAAATATAATGCATTCCTTGGATGTCCACAGACAACTCAGGTACTGTCTTGACAGAGCAAAATCTTTCAGGAAATCTGATTATTTGTTAATTTCTGTGAATGCAAAATAAAAAGACAACCTATGTTAAAGCGGACAATTTCCAAATGGTATTCACAACTTGTTATCCTTTTATTATACCCCCACAGCAAAACAATTCCAGGCAGGGTCAAGGCTTATTCTGCCAAGGCCTTGACTTCATCTGTGGCTTTTAGGAACAGGTTGGATTCTAGAGGCAGCAGTTTTATCCTCATACTTCCTCACTTCAGTAAGTGGTAATCTTCATATATAGCTAAGGCTACTGTAGCAGTGATCAAATGATGAGCGTAGTACAGCTGTATAAGTAAACTTACTGTACCAGTAAATCAATCAAGTCTTTCAGCTTTTCCTGGTTAGGGGTCGCCACAGCGGAACTCCGATCTGCTAATGATTGGCAGTAGATTTTTACGTGCTTGCTTACCGGGCCTAACGCAAACCTTCAATGAAGGAACACCCAATGTGAGAGTGTTCAATCTCGCCTTTGTTCTTACACATGGGTTCGGAGCCGATCCTCGGCTCCGTGCCGGCCGACTGCAAGCTCTGCATCGAGAAGAAGCTCGAGGACATCCAATACCCACAATCCCCCTCTGCCTTTACCTCAGATCTAGTTTGCCGCTGCTGCATACGCATCGCTGGAGACTAGCTCGAGGCTTTACAGATAAGATTTTTATCTATTCTGTTTAAATTTCAAAAATTTTCTTTCAATCTAGTTACTTAAAGTATAAGAGTTAGGTGTGTGAGTGGATTAGGAATTCTCGGTACCTTAGAATAAGTTTAACTTAGTTAACTTTCGGTATAGAGTTTTCGGGCCTACCACCCTACTTGGACACTTGTGACTAGAAACTTGTTGTAGTCTTGCTTTTAAGCAGTTATCACCGGATTTGACACTTTTGACTAGAAACTTGTTGTAGTCTTGCTTTTAAGCTATTATCAAACGGACTCTTTATTACCGGATTTGACACTGTTACTGGATTTGACTTTTACTGGACTGGACTGTCTCTTTCATTTGTCAGTATGTCTGAGAAAATAAAATCTGGCTTCAAACGTTGTCAGTGTGGCCAAAAGATGTCGGTCACAGACAACCACAGTTCCTGTGTCTACTGTCTTGGCCCTCTCCACTTACAAGAGGACTGCTCTATTTGTCACTCTTTTAGTGGGAGGGTCATGACAGATAGGCGCAGGAAACTGATGGATAGAGGATTGTTAAAACCCTCTTTCCAGGAGGCTCTGGATGCTTCAGAACAGGCATCCAAGTCTTCGAAGGGGTCGAAGGCGTCGGAGCCAAAGTCATCGGCTCCGAGCTCTTCGGGTCTAGTTAGATCACCGGTTCCACAGACTTCGGGGCCGAGTGTTCAACTGTTGGCAGTTTCCGAGCCTCGAGTCTTGGAACCGGTGACGGAGCTCCCTCCACCGACTCTGTTGAGGTCGGCTCCGTCTTCGATCCCTTCGACTCGTTCTTCTAGGCCCCTTTCTGACACCGACGTGGACCGTGTGGTGCAGAAACTGATGGAGCATACGGCCCTGTCCAAGCTTATCTCGGTCTCCTCTCAGTTGATGTCGAGACTTGAAGGCCTGCCACTATCTCCATCTGTTCCTCCTCCGAGACCTGTCCAGTCTTCGGAGCCGGAAGAAGCTGAACTGATGATTGTGGAGCCCTCGGTGCCAGAACTGTCCTTTTCTCGGTCGGCACCGTTTACCTCGACTCCATCCGATCCGGTACCGGAGTCTCGGGGCCGAAGATCCGTCCTTGGTTCCGGGACCGAGAGTCGGACCGATGTTTCGTTTCCGACGCTCCCTCTCGGGGCCTCGGCACGGATCGATTCGGTTCCGTCCTCGGGGTCGGTGCCTTCGGCTCCTGTTTCGGGGATTCTTCCCATTTCTTCGGAACCGGGGGATACCTCGACTCGGGACCCGAGGGCCTTCGACCTCATGAGGAAGGTGTTGTCTACCCAGACAACCACATCAGCAGGTACAGCTTCTCCTCCCCACAAAGGACCGTTATCCTCCTCTGCACCCACGGCCACGTCCAAGCGTCGGGCACCAGTGTCTCAGCCACCCCTGGAGGGTGCCCCCTCTTCCTCGGAGGCTTCTTCGGATGCTCCCCACGAAGAAGTTCCTAGGAAAAGACTGTGTAAGAGGAGACACTTGGATTCTCCACAAGAATCCTTGACATCTGATACTGATTTAGATGAGTCAGAAGGGTCCCCTAAGTCACCTACAGAGGATGTCTCTTTTTCTGACATCTTGGAGATCCTAAAACAGAGAGGTGACTGGCAAGCCCTCCCCCCTTCTGAGGATGAGTCAGTTTTGCTGAAGGCATTTGGTGCCCGTCCTTCCTCCTCCTGGGTCACTCCGCCCTTTGATGAGTTAATGGAATTAATTGCTCGAAGGGCGTGGGAGACTCCTGACACGGTGGAACCAGTCCCTAGGAAGCCGAATAAGTACATCACAGCACCACAGGACAAAGCTTACCTCACCAAAGGAGTTCCAGTAGACGCCATGGTGGTGGCAGCGGCCACGAAAAAGGAGATGTCGGAGTCTTCCTCATCTGTCCATCCGCCTAACAAAGATTCTAGGACCATGGACAGATACGGGAAGCGCATTTTCAGTTCAGCGGCTTTTTCCATGCGTTCCCTGAACTATTTGACTCATTTTACACGTTTACAGAGGGATCTAGTCAAAGAGTTGGGAGATACCCTCCAGGGTGCTACAGATGCCGCTGTCTCAGAGAAAGTTACAGCGCATCTCAACACCCTTACGTCCATTGTGAACTCATCCATGAGGCTGATATCCTATGCAGCCGAAGGATCGAGTAGGGCAGCGGCTTCAGCGATTGCTCTTCGTAGGCAATCCTGGATGCGCTTATGTTCATTTGCGGAAGCCTTCAAGTCTTCCTTTACTAACGCCCCATTTGACGGAGCCACACTTTTTGGCCCTAAAGTAAAGGAGACCCTTACCCGGTGTGAACAGGAGGGAAAGACTCTGTCTGCTGTCGGAGTCCGTTTTTCCACCCCTTCCAGACCGTCCAAAGGGCAACGTGGTGGGAAAATGTGGTTTCGAAAACCCCAAGGATCTTTCCCAAACACACAGGGTGATGCCCCCTCTAGAGGCAGAGGGGGGGGGGCAGAGGTGGAAGACGCCGCCCTGGCGGCAGAGGGGGTCCGCAAAACCAAGGTGACAGGGATAACCTCCCTGGCAAACCTTTTCAGCACTCCTGAGAGGAGGCCCGACTGTCCTGCTCTGGAGGCAGTCGGGGGTCGCTTAGCTTTATACCCTCAGGCCTGGCAAAACCTTTCTTCAGACAATTGGGTAAAAAGCGTTGTTACCAGAGGTTACAAAATCCCATTTCTATCCACCCCCATTACAAAAAGAAAACTTCCAGATGTACCACCCCATCTGCGAGAGCCAGCAGCTACAGAAATTTCAAAGCTGCTAGAAAAAAGAGTCATCCAACCAGTCCCAGCGGACCAAATAGGATTCGGAACTTACTCAAGGTTCATTTTAGTTCCAAAGAAAACAGGGGACTGGAGGCCAATTCTGGACCTAAGTCATCTAAACACCTTTGTCAAGAAGGAAAAGTTCCGGATGGTCACGCTTCAATCGATCCTTCCATTCTTAAAGAAGGACGACTGGATGTGCTCAATAGATCTGAAGGACGCATACTACCACATCAAAATGGCCAGGGCGTCCAGGGATCATTTGCGCTTCCGGCTGGGAGCCAGTCACTATCAGTTTCGAGCCCTGCCCTTTGGTCTGACCACAGCCCCAGGGTCTTCACCAAATGCATGGCAGTGGTAGCGTCTCATCTGAGGCGCCTAGGATTCCAGGTGTTTCCGTATCTGGACGACTGGCTCCTGTCTGCCACCACCAGGCGTCAACTGATACAAGCCAGGGATTACACCCTACAACTTTGTACACACCTTGGTATCTCAGTAAATTTCGAAAAATCGTTGCTACAGCCATCACAGCATATCTTATTCATAGGAGCGGAATTAGATACGCGTCAGTTAGTTCTGAAACTTCCTACAGAAAGAATAGTAGCACTTCAATTCAACATTTCCCTTCTTCTGTCGTCCAGAAAGTCCCCAGCAAAAATTGTTCTGAAAGTTTTGGGTCTCATGGCAGCTTCTCTCATTGCGATACCATTGGGAAGACTGCACATGAGAGTGCTACAATGGCTTCTCTTTGCACAATGGTCATTCCAACAACTTCCACTGACTCACGAAATATTGATAACGAAAACATGCAAATCACACCTAATGTGGTGGTTACAGACTTGCAACCTATCCAGCGGAAGACCATTTGTGCTACCCGCACCGTCAGCAACGATAACCACGGACGCTTCCCTGATAGGGTGGGGGGGCATCTTTCAGGGACAGACAGTCCAAGGCGAATGGACCAATCTGGAGTACAATCTGCACATCAATGTTCTGGAGTTGAGGGCAGTGTTTTTGGCGTTGCAACACTTTGCTCCCCTTCTTCCTCCAGGGACCATTGCAGTTCAGACAGACAACATGTCCGTAGTCTGGTACATAAACAAGCAAGGGGGAACCAGGTCTTACCAACTATGCAGAGAGGCCATGAGAATTTGGCAATGGGCAGAGTCCACCGGTCGCTTTCTGATCGCAACGCACATCCCGGGGTCATCCAACGTCATAGCCGACAGGCTGAGCAGGGCAATACTATTGCCTCACGAGTGGTCCCTCAAACAGTCAGTTGCGAGAAGGATTTTTCGCAAATGGGGCCAGCCTACCTGCGATCTGTTTGCGTCTCCAATGAACGCCAAATGCAGGAGCTACTTTGCCCTATTACCCCTTCCAGGGAAGTCCCCAGGACGCTGGTGCACGATTGGCCCCGGTCTCCTATATGCTTTTCTTCCATTTCCCCTGATTGCAAAGTTTCTACAGAAAGCCAACAACCTTCAGAGGACTATTATTCTCATTGCTCCGTTCTGGCCTCGTCAAATTTGGTTCCCCTTTCTATTGCATCACTGCATTCGGGGACCTTGGATGCTGGACCCAGAGCCAGATCTACTGACTCACTCGTCAGGAGTTCCTCACCCATCTCTAGAATCTCTCCATCTAGCAGCTTGGCTGCTCCGCTTCCCTTTCTAGCCAGGTCGGTTCCCCTTACTTCGGCGGTTCAAGATATTTTAGTAGCTTCTCAGAAAGTTTCCACTACTAAGACTTACACCAGTAAGTGGAAACGTTTTGTCTTCTGGGCGGAGTCACATCAGTTGGACCCTGTTACAGCTCCGTTGAACAAGGTTTTAGAATTCTTGACTGAATTATTTCATGAAGGAGCTTCCCCGGCTACTTTAAGAGTACAGTTAGCTGCCATTTCTAACTATCATGTAGAAGAAAGTGGTGCGTCTATTATGGCTCACAGACTTTGTAAAGCCTTTTTAAAAGGTTCTTTTCACATCAGACCACCAGTCAGAAGTCCGACATCACCGTGGAATTTAAACTTATTGCTTTCTAAATTGATGTTACCACCCTTTGAACCAGCTTCAAGTTGTACTTTGAAATTTTTGTCATGGAAAACATTATTTCTAGTGGCCATTACATCTGCTAGACGGGTGTCTGAGCTTCAGGCCCTATCGGTCAAACATCCTTATTTAATTTTTCATTCTGACAGAGTATCCCTACGCACTAATCCATCTTTTCTTCCCAAAGTTTGTTCTTCTAGTAATGTTAATCAGTCCATCGAATTACCCACCTTCTTTAAAGACCACTCTAATAAATTGGAGTATATGTTGCACAAACTAGATGTCCATAGACAACTCAGATTTTATTTGGATAGAACGAAAGATCACAGGAAATCTGATCAACTATTTGTAGCTTTTGCTGATAGCAGAAAGGGTCTTGCAGTTACGAAACGAACTCTTTCTAAGTGGCTAACTGACTGTATCATTTATGTTTATGAAGCTTTTGACCAAACATTAGCAGCAAAACCCAGAGGACATTCTACCAGATCAGTTTCTACATCTTTGGCTCACGCAGCTCGCTTACCTTTAGACACTATTTGTGCGGCTGCTACTTGGGCTAAACCACATACATTTATCTCTCATTACAAAGTGGACAGGGTTTCTAGGGATAGGGCAACCTTTGGTTCCACTGTGCTCAAGAACGTTCTCCCTTGAGTTCCTCAGGATCATGGAGCTAGGGCGCTACCCATGTGTAAGAACAAAGGCGAGATTGAACACTCTCACATAAAGAAGTTATGTCCTTACCATAACGTTCCATGTGGAGTGTTCATCTCGCCTTGGTTATTACACTCCCACCCTTCCCACCCTCAGGAAGAACGTTCAATTTGGTGCCTGGTCTGGAGTATTCTCCTTCTGCTGTTGCAGTATTAGTGTTAATATCATACTCTTGGTATGTTGTATATATGTACTTTTATGTATATAGTTGGCATGTGTGAGTGCTTTATGTCTGGTTTGCTTGCAAACTAGATCTGAGGTAAAGGCAGAGGGGGATTGTGGGTATTGGATGTCCTCGAGCTTCTTCTCGATGCAGAGCTTGCAGTCGGCCGGCACGGAGCCGAGGATCGGCTCCGAACCCATGTGTAATAACCAAGGCGAGAGGAACACTCCACATGGAACGTTATGGTAAGGACATAACTTCTTTTTCACGCATGTCGACACATAGAAGACGCTCTAACTGAGAATCTAACGTGCAGCGTCTAACTGTGAGGCGACAACGCTACCGCAGCACCACCACCGCAGTTACTGTACCAGTAAATGTTTGAATAATATCTGCTGCAATAGCCTCTCCTTCCCTCCATGCCCCTTATTATTGTATGTCTTGTATGTCAGGGTACGGTGCTTTATGTTATATTCCTGGCATTGTCTTTGTCAGTGCTTTTACCATTCACTGTCTGCTGGCATGAAAGTTTTGTAGGGCTTGGTATTCAAACCTGAATTTTACGTCAGCTAAGCTCAAGCTGAATAACAGTTTGGGCATGTGGAGGGTGTCCAGAAGGCTTTGGAAGTTGTCCGGATGGTATATCTTTAGCAGGATACAGCAAATATAGCTAAGGCTACTGCAGCAGTGATCATTTAAATATTTAATGTTAAGGTAAGTTTACTTATACAACTGTGCTATCTAAAACTATATGACTCAAGTAAATATATTATAACTTTTATGGTTAACACAATACCTGCTCTTGTGAAATAGATAAAACATTAACAAAGCAAACTAGTCCATGCTGTCTTGTGTTGAAGCTAGATTCATCCTGAGTGATTTTTCATTACTGTCTTGTAACTAACTCTATCCCCTGTATATCCCTCCAAAATCAGTCAACATCTGAAGGGATTTGAAAGCAAACTGCTGTGTTCTTGTTTTTATGTCCTTTCTATGAGTTCATAATAAAGCGTTGGAACCATCTTGCTGGCCGTTTGTGTTTTTGCTGTGTTCTTGTTAATGCCATGGTTGCTGAGTAACGACGGGCCACATTAAACCCTAATTCCCTTCCTTATCATAGGTATGGGGTAAATGCCATTCTTTTCAGGAATAAAGCTGCACTGTAGTTTGAGACAGTCTTTACAGGATGACCAGCCAGCATAAAAGTACCAGCTTTGTCTTTAGCTACTTTAAGAAGCTTCTCACTATTATAGTAATCCAAAGAACAGAAAATAAAATGCCTCGAGTTCTCCCTATTGGACTGTTTAGATATTATTCTGTATGCATTCTCAGTAATTGGTGACTCTGACACATTTATTAAAATGCATAATAACATTTAAGTGAATTCCAAAGGATCTTAGCCCTCCTTGGACTCCAGAAGGCCAATAACCTGTAAATTGTTTCTTTGTCCACAGTTTTCACTGTCTTCTCAGTTGGCCTCAAGTCAGAGAGCATGAGCCTGCAAATCAGATATGCTTCATGCAGAGACAGTAATTGAGTCACGATGCTCCATCATTTTAGCCTGCTGCTCATCAAAACGGGATGTAAAGTATTCCAGGCTTTTATCATGTTTAGCAACAACATCTATTGATATCTTAATAGCATAGATATCATCTGTTCCCTTCCTTGAAGTGGATACCTTCATTTTGCTGGATTATTTGGTGGTGAAAATGGTCAGGTATAAAATTAATAATTTCAGATATATTTTGCCAAAAACACCAAAATAACTAGCTAAGTGGTGGCAAGATTACAATATGGCACAAACAAAAGGGAAGTGTGCTCCAGTCCTTGGTTATTCAAAAAAATGTGATGTTGAGTTCAGAGCTGATGTTAGAATATTGTATGCTTGGGAGCATAAGGGCAGAGTTAACAGGAAAGCAGAGTTTCTGTGCATCCTGTAAGAGTATACCCATCTTTACAGGAGACTTCTTTGTACTGCTGAAACAAATATTTTTGTCAGTGTTTTCAAAGTCTAATTACTGAAGTTCTGGAGCATACATAAAACTAAAGCAGCAAGGTGACATCTGCAGGTTGACATGATTTGCTAAGCATGCCAGTGAAATGTTCAGCAAGTGATGTGCAGAGCTGGAGTTATTAATGAGTGTTTGCATCCTACCTTCAACAAGAACGATACCAGCAAAAAAATAATTGACTTCAACAATTGGCTTAGTTTTTGGTATCTTTCCAAGGGAATCCAGTATCTGTATGCCTGGGATGACATGGTTGACAGGCCTCAATGCGTTCCTAGAGATGGCCTCCACCTGTAACCCCTGAGATTCTGGATCTTGGCCAAGGCTCTTGTCTCCTCCATTGTGCCTTTTTTAGGCATTGTCCCAAAGACAGATATTCCAACATAAAAGATCTCTCAAAAAGCAAACTGAAGTGTCATGCTGCTTAATACTAGCAGCCTTAACCTAAAAATGCACTCACTGGAGGCTCTCCTCGCATTGGAAGATGCTGATGTCCGTGCAGTCACGGAAACTTGGTTCAGGGCTGTAAAGAGCACCCCTGCCTTACCAAGCTATACCTCATTCCACACATTCCGACCTCGAAATGGGGTCGGGAAGACTAAGGGTGGTGGAGCCTCTATCTTCATTAAGCACCTCCAGACTGGTTTGCCAGTATAACGCACTGGAATTACTCCAGGTGCAACTGACATTTGACAAGACACCCATTCAAGTTATAGCAGCTATAGACTCCTCTCCATGAGTCAGGACACCAACTCCTTCTACCTGGACCTACTTGACTCCAACAAGGTATCCCCTAACACCATGATCCTTGGTGACTTCAACTGTCCCACCATAAACTGGGTGAACTATTCCTGCACTAATGCATTCACCCAATGATTCCTTGACTTCATCAATTCTAATGCACTAGACCAGCTTGTCTCATCCCCTAACATAACATAACATTCTGGACTTGGTTCTCACCAACATGGGTGACCACTGCACCACTCCCATAGTATGTTCTTCCCTGGTGAGATCAGATCATTAGTCTGTCTTACTCAAAGTCCGTACGTCCCTGTCCCCCCCACTGTAACCAGGCTAAATATATTCTCAAAAGCTGACTACAACCTCCTAAGGGAGGATATCATTAGCTTCAAACAACTGCCCTCCTCAGAGGATACAAGCAACTATGCTGAACAGTACACCAATGCATTTTACAAGCACCTGTACAACTGCATGGACTTAGCCATATCCAACAGAACTAAAACCTGCTTCTCAAGGAAACACAAACCTGTCTGGTGGACATCCTTTGTCAACAGGCTTTACAGCAAAAGGAAGAAAATCTTGTCCAAGAGTAAAAAAGAACAAATTCCAAACTGGAAAAACTCCCTCCTCAGCTTCAACAAGCAAATTAGATCATTAGTGAAAACCTCCAAAATATGAATTGAAACTAGCCTCCGAAACAAAGGGAAACCACAAAGCCTTCTTCAGTTATATGAGGAACCTCCATGGCAAAGCCCATGTTTGTTCCGAATTAGTACTTAACAGTACCACATACACTGATCCCGTTGACTTAGCCAACCTGCTAGCAGATAGGTTCAGTGCAAACTTCATCCCCCCCAAAGGCCCATTCAGCATCCTGATACTTATCATGTACCTCACATCTCCGTAGATCAAATGTTAAAGGCCCTATCCAAGGCAAAGAATGCAGCTTGTATGGGACCTGATAGTATCTCAGGCTGTATTCTGCACCATCTCCAGCAAAAACTAGCTTCGCCACTGAAAACCCTGTTCAGCCACAGCCTAAGTACAGGCTTCATTCCAGCAGAGTGGAGAACTGCCATTGTCATCCCCTTGCAAAAAGGTGGTGCCACTACTGACCCTTGAAATGATCACCCCATTAGCTTGACAAGTCTGATCTCTAAAGCCATGGAGCGTATTATTGTTATTATTGATCTCATAAATAAGGGCATAGGCAGTCTCCAAGCACTTGACCCCACCCATTTCGAATTCGTGAAGGGCAGATCTTGCCTATTGAACTTAGTTGACTTTTTGAGACTGTCACCAAGGCCCTGGATGAGGGAAAGTCAGTGCTTACAGCTTAGATTGACTTGGCCAAGGCCTTTGACACAATCCCTCACTTGGGCATCATCGAAAAGCTAACACAACTTGGTGTAAATTCCTATCTCATCAGGTAGGTGGCCAACTGGCTCACCGATAGGACCCACAAGGTCAAAATCCGTACCTCCACCTCTGATAGCAGAATTGTCACTAGTGGTGTTCCCCAGGGATCTATCATGAGACCCCTACTGTTTGGCATCTACTACTCAGAGGTCCAGGCAAAAACAAAAGGCCTGTGGCTGACCAAGTTTGTGGACGACTGTAAGTTAGGTGCTGTTTTTGACTCCCCAAATGATGTTAACATACTATAAGAGGGTCTCACAGCAGCAAATTACTGGTATTGAAGCCATGGCCTTAAGTTAAATGCAAAAAAATGTATTATCATACCATTTGGCAAAAACACTGCCCCTACTGATTACCACATCAAAGGTAACCCCCTAAGCACACAACCTGTGGTGAGAGACCTGAGTACTTAGGTTGACAACAATCTCACATTCCACCATCATGTAGCGGCAGTGGTCAGAAAAGCCTTTTACTTGGTTCATCTCATAAGTAAAGGGATTGCATACAAAAAAAACTCTTATTACCTCTCTGTACTCCTCCCTCATTAGGCCACTAATTGAGTATAATGCCCCGTTTGGCATGTACCTTTCCAAACACCTGCACCAACTGGAAAGGCCACAGAAGTACCTCACAAAGAGAATCCATGGCCTCCAACATCTGTCCTATGTGGACAGGCTCAAATCACTATCACTCTACTTGGTATCGTACAGATAACTCAGAGGTGATCTGTGTCTCACCTACAAGGCAATATTGGACCCAGCCCTACCAGAGATGCTCCATAGACATAAGTTTAACTCCTCGCATTGTGTGTGTGTGTATGTGTGTGTGTGTGTGTGTGTGTGTATATATATATATATATATATATATATATATATATATGTGTATATATATATTTTTATATATATATATATATATATATATATGGTTCTACCTGACTTCGACAGCTGAGAAGACCGACATCGAATGGAGCTCCAGAAGATCGAAGAAGACCGGGTTGCAGAACATCGACAATGCAGAAGACCGACACGACGGATGACAACACCAACGCCGAGGATGCCGACATGGGGAAAGGCTGTGTGAGTATGCGGTAGTGACGGACGTTAGGGTGCGAGGCAGGTAAGTGTGGAGATTGACGGTCTGTGGGGATAGGGGTGGGTTAAGTGAGTTAGGGTTAGGGAGCGATAGGGGTGGGTTAAGTGAGTTAGGGTTAGGGAGCGATAGGGTGGGTTAAGTGAGTTAGGGTTAGGGCGATAGGGGTGGGTTAAGTGAGTTAGGGTTAGGGGCGATAGGGCGGGTTAAGTGAGTTAGGGTTAGGGAGCGATAGGGCGGGTTAAGTGAGTTAGGGTTAGGGAGCGGGTAGGTAAGTGTGCGATAGTGACGGACCTTAGGGTTAGGTAAGGTTTAGTGTGGGCTTGTAAGGATTTTGGTGTGCTTGTGTTGTGTGTGTGGTTTGTGGAATGGGGATGTGTTTTGTTTTGTATGGGGTTTCGTGTTTGTGTACCGTCGGTTATTTCGTTGTCGGTTATGTGTGGTTTCGTGTTTATGGACTGTCGAATATGTGGTGTCGGTGATGTGGTTGTCGGTGTTGTGTGGTTTCGATTATGTCAGGTAGAACCATATATATATATATATATATATATATATAGTTACCTATTACAAAATCGAAGTTACTGAACTTCGAATACCATATGGTCGACACCATATGATTGAAGTTCCGTAACTTCGAAATTAAAAAATAAATAAATAAAACAAAGAAAACGTACCCTGATGGGTTGAAGCAGGGGGGCAAACCCTCTTCACCCCCCACCACCCACTCCTTAAATATACCAACTCCTAGATTGCTCTGTAATGAACTACGGTGCGGAAAGAGAAGATTTCCCTTTCCTTCACTGTAGTGTGATCTTAGAGTTGGTATATTTAAGTAGCGGGGTGTGGGGGTGCAGCTCCCCACGTGGGGGGTGCAGGGGGCTTGCCCCCTGCCTACACCGTTTACTTTTTCTTTATAGTGAGATCAGTTAAGTACTGCTTGTCTGTGTATGTATGAATCTATTCATCTGTGTTACCTTTAATATTTCCTGTGATTGAAACTCTGGTGTTTATTTTATATAGATATTTAGTATTTTCATGTTCTTTTATTTATTATTAAATATATTTAAACTTTTCATTGTTGCTAGTCCTTTAGAAAATATTTTAACCTTTGAGAGTACTCATATCTGTTTGGTGACTCTGTGACCACTCTTGAAAGCCTTACTGCAATGGTCAAAACACTACTATTTTTATTAGTATTAATTCCACTCGTTATAATTGGGTACCCTTGTAAGAACCTTAGAGTAGCTGGTTTTGGAGTGTATGGTGGCAGTAACTGTCTTATAGTCTGGGTAGAAGGGGTATAGCTAGTAAAACCGTGCCAGCCTTTCCCAGGTGTGTGTGTGTGTGTGTGTGTGTGTGTGTGTGTGTGTGTGTGTGTGTGTGTGTGTGTAAATCAAATTTCCAAGGCTGTGTGTTTGTGTGTGTCTGTCAGCTGCTTGGAGCAGGGACATAAAGCACTGATTTCATTGAGAGAGTGGTGGAGGACTTGGCTTGAGCACTCAGCTGAGGACTCAACTCCATAGCTGTGCCAGTGGGGAGTCTTACTGGGGACCTGCATAGAGAGAGAGAGAGAGAGAGAGAGAGAGAGAGAGAAAAACCCATACCCTGGACTGAGCGTATTCCCTGTGTGTTGTTAAGAGAAATTGTTCTTGATGCAGAGAGCTGCATCTGAAAATACTGTGTGTATTTATTTTTGTTCCAAGTGAATGTCCACCTCCAGTGTCAGTTGTGAGGATTCAGGCTCCTTGATTACTGTCCCAGAGAGGGGATGTCACAGTTGTCATTGTTTATTAAGTGTAATTCACAACTTTTTATCCAAAAGTCCTCAGTTTTAGGAGGGATTAAAGGAGGCATAATAACATTTGAGTCAAAATCAGGAGTATTCATGAAAATCAGGAAGAGGTGAGAGGTATGGCCTTCAAATCTATCAGAGAATGCATGTTAGCATAAATCATGTTATTTAAGCAACTTTCTAATTTTATAAGAACAATATTTAAAATCTGTCCTTATTATAAGCCTTTGTTCCCCCATTATGTTAGGCTTTATCCGGATTTCTTGAGATAAGAGGTTGATAAGTATATATACCTTTTATGAGTTGCATCCATTGCTCGATCAATCTCTCTGTCTCTTACACACACACACACACACACACACACACACACACACGTTTGCCATCATGCACGCAAGCACCTAAAAACTCATGCATGCGGACAGAAACATAAACACATACACACACACACTTTTTTTTTTCTTACACTCACTGAACAGCAAGAACGCTGCTTAGTGAGCATAAAATAATGGTGGACATTATCTCTGTTACACTCCAAGCTGCAAGGCAGACTAATATGCTGCCGTGAAGTGGCAGACTCATTTTTCAGTGGGCATTACCTTTACATTATCACCCTGCTGGAGAATGTTCATTCTTCTGTCAGAGTGCCTAGATACAGGTCACCCATTCTGTAAAAAACATTAAGGCACTCAATGCTTTCACTGTTAGTTGCCATCTAACACAATTTGTTTTTTAGATTAGTATTGTTTTGAAATATTGTGAAGTTACTGTAGTCATAACTTGCATACATCTGACAGTATCACAAAACAGCACTGTGCCACCCTCTTGTCATACATCACTGGAATGCTGTTAAATGGGCAAACAGTTCCCTCACTGATTTTATTTATTTATTTATTTATTTATTTGTTTGTTTATTTATTTGTATTTTGTTAACCTGGTTAGTCTGGCTGGGGCAAAGGCCCTTTTTCAGCAGAGACCCTAGGAAAAAAGCTCCAATAACAATAAACAAAAACATAACAGTGGAAGTACAAAGTTAAGGAAGAACTTAAAAAATGCACAATATTATACACAGAAGCAAAATAAAGTCTTGTTAATACATGGTATGAAGGCAAAACAGTCTTGGTTACAAAAATATATAGTCAAAAATATTAAGTTATAATAAGTGGTAGATATAGAATTAGGTGTACTGTGGAGGTCGGTAGCAGATAGAGTAGGGAAGACAGATCAGTAGATGAGATATGCAGGAAGGGTACTTACAGCTTAGATTGACTTGGCCAAGGCCTTTGACACAATCCCTCACTTGGGCATCATCGAAAAGCTAACATAACTTGGTGTAAATTCCTATCTCATCAGGTAGGTGGCCAACTGGCTCACCGATAGGACCCACAAGGTCAAAATCGGTACCTCCACCTCTGATAGCAGAATTGTCACTAGTGGTGTTCCCGAGGGATCTATCATGAGACCCCTACTGTTTGGCATCTACTACTCAGAGGTCCAGGCAAAAACAAAAGGCCTGTGGCTGACCAAGTTTGTGGACGACTGTAAGTTAGGTGCTGTTTTTGACTCCCCAAATGATGTTAACATACTATAAGAGGGTCTCACAGCAGCAAATGACTGGTATTGAAGCCATGGCCTTAAGTTAAACGCAAAAAAATGTATTATCATACCATTTGGCAAAAACACTGCCCCTACTGATTACCACATCAAAGGTAACCCCCTAAGCACACAACCTGTGGTGAGAGACCTGAGTACTTAGGTTGACAACAATCTCACATTCCACCATCATGTAGCGGCAGTGGCCAGAAAAGCCTTTTACTTGGTTCATCTCATAAGTAAACGGATTGCATCCAAAAAAAAACTCTTATTACCTCTCTGTACTCCTCCCTCATTAGGCCACTAATTGAGTATAATGCCCCGTTTGGCATGTACCTTTCCAAACACCTGCACCAACTGGAAAGGCCACAGAAGTACCTCACAAAGAGAATCCATGGCCTCCAACATCTGTCCTATGTGGACAGGCTCAAATCACTATCACTCTACTTGG